>NC_092708.1:146675797-146999521 GCF_047496885.1 Scyliorhinus torazame | reverse complement strand
TTTGCTTGAGAATGTTATGGAATCTTTGCTGCAATCAAATTGACTAATTGGTTGACAAATACTTAACTCTATGTTTATTCACTTGAGGAACTTTATGGGCTATTCAACAGTGTCCACTGTAAGAATAGGGCTTGTAAGTTATGTTCATAAAGTGGATAATGGATGAAGGGGGTGAAAGGGTTGGCGTTAGTGCGAGGGTTTTTTAAATTGATCAGAAGGTTTAAGTTTGTGCAGATTATGAGGCTTTCATTGTACAGCTTAAATATTTGTTGTTGATTTTATTGAAAAAACTGGGCCATTGTGAATAGGAGCAGGCTTCGCCCATTCTGGCAGCATCCTTCTTCCATCTCCGCTTCTGGCCTTGCTGGAGGATCAGTTCTGCTTCCAAATGAAAGTCCGGCCCGACATCTCTACCAAACAGTGAAAAGAACGATAATCATTTATTTCTGTGTGAGTATTACTTGTTCAAACACAAAAAGAATTAAGTTGCATTCCATATTTGATGTCATTTTCAAATTATCTTGCAGGAGGCACAAGAAGATTGTGTAACACTCTCTCTGCAGTATTATAAACAGTACTAAATTAAATTGATGGATAATCTAATTAGTGATATTGATTGAGAGACACATATTATCCAAAACAAAGAAGATCTCCCCTGCTTTTCTTTGAATAGTGGATAGTTTGGCAACTGGTTTCGATAGTCTTGATTTGACAGATATATTAATTGTAAAAGGGAGAAAGGAGAGAGAAAAGTGAGAGTATGTATTTAACTCCAGGCTAATGGACTTGTTTATTTTACATAGAGGAGGCTTAAAATGCTACAAAGAGATCAAGAAATGTTGAAGGATTTCGCAATTACTGCTGGCGGAGAAGGAACACCATGGTGCTGCTGGCTGAATTCCAAACAGCGGATTATTCAGAGTGTTGCATTAAAGTGAGTTCATGTAATGTAAAAACCGATATAAAATGCTCATTTGAAGCTGAAGTGCTGGGTCCAATTAAGTTCACTGCACTTGGGGAGAATGTGAAGGCTTTGGAGAGGGTACAGAAAAGATTTATTAGAATGGTCCCTGAGTTGCGAGATTACAATTTGTTGGATAGAATGATGAAGCTGGGATTATTATCCTTCGAGCAGAGAAGGCTAAGAGGAGGTTTGATAGAGATGTTTCAAATAATGAAAGGCTTAAATGGAGTAAGTAAAGAAAAAGGCCAGAATTTTCCAGCCGCTCATTCGTCCGCCAACCCCTGCCTTGGGTTAATCGGCAGTGAGGGGGTGCATTCAATGGGAAACCCTGTTAACAACAGCAGGACGAAAAGATACCACCACTGGCCAATGGCATGCCACCGTTTCACACAGGGTTGTGTGGAAAATCCCACCAAAAGCGTTTCTAATGACAGAACTGTTGATAACCAGAGAGCACAGATTTAAGGTGATTTAATAAAATAACCATGGAAGAGATGGTGAAAAGCTTTTTATCTCTTCAGTGAGCATTTAGGATTTGTAATAAGTAGCAGATTGGTGGGTACAGCCTTTGAAAGCTAAAGGACACAATTCTCCGGTCCCATTGCACACTTGCTTGAGCGAAAAGAGGCCAGTGACTAGCAGGAGATGCCGAAGATGAGAACCGTGCCAGGCACCAAACAGTTTGCAATGCAACTGGCTCGCTCCCGGAGGCGAAACCGGGATGTCGCAGTAGCGTGCAAGAAACCAATTATCACCACTTAAGCCCTTCCATACAACTAACGGGAGCCATCCCTTATCCAACTCCCTCCTGTGATTTATTGGCTTCCCCAGTGAATGGTCACGCTGTCGCCGATTAGTACTCCTTCTTAAAAATGTGAACCTGGCGGAAGGACTTCTGTGGGGAGCTGAGGAGGTGGGTAGCCATCTTTGCCCACAGGCAAAGAACCCGGGGGTGCTGGACTTGCTGCCCCAGCACTCGGTAGGGGGTGGAGGAAACCCTCCGCAGGGGTCGACTGCCATGTGAGTGGGGGGGGGGGGGGGAGATGTTAGCTGGGGGGCAACCGCGCACGGCAACATCATGTCAACCCCTGGATGGTGTGTATCCATTACGGGGGCCACCCATAAGTCCCACCAACTGCTGAGGCCTCTGGCCGTGCGGCTGAAGGCTATTGCTCATAGGTAATTGGCAATCGTGGTTAAGTGAACATTTCACACAACCCAAGTGGATTCCCGTGGGTGGTCGGGCTATGCAGCATATAGGAGTCATTGCCTAGCATCCCAATCAGACTGCGATGCCTGGATACGATGCCTGAACACTGCGGGAGGCAACACCACACATGCAGCAACCGAGATCAGAGCGCCTAAGGGATGGGCCTCAGCCCCGGGGACATGCCCACAGCTGGAGGGTGGGTACGTGCGACAGGGAGGGGACTAGCGCCCGGTCCAGGTCATGTTAAAAGTGCTCGTCTGGGGTTCAGAGTCTGGAGTCCAGTGAGGGGAGCCAGCTGCGGCCGGGTGTGGGCAGAACATTCGGGTAGGGGAGAATCAATGGGGGAATGGAGAATCCTGGGTTGGGAGCCACCGCTGTTTGTCGGTTTAACACCCTCTCCCAATTCCTTACAGATATTGAACGGTATGGACGGGATTTTGGAACCAGCAGTACTTGCCCTAATGGTGCAGCTGGTAGGCTGGGCGGCTAGATGCCGGAGACGGCTGCAGCAGCAGCATCTGCTGATGCTCGAGGTGGCGGCCCACGTGCCAAGGCCCAGCCCACACGCTGAGGACCCGGCTGCCCATCAGGCCTGGGAGGGACCCAGAAGGAAAGCCCTGCGATTGTCCCAGGGTGTACTAGTGTCGCTGGTCATTCAAACAAATGACGAACAGGACAGCGGGTGCTGGAGGAGGCT
This sequence comes from Scyliorhinus torazame, assembly GCF_047496885.1. Classification (NCBI taxonomy): domain Eukaryota; kingdom Metazoa; phylum Chordata; class Chondrichthyes; order Carcharhiniformes; family Scyliorhinidae; genus Scyliorhinus; species Scyliorhinus torazame. The sequence goes on along the minus strand of NC_092708.1, from coordinate 146,996,650 downwards.
CCGCCTCAACAAAGGAGATGGTACTGCACCTGTGCCATATCCTTGCGGACGTGGCCCCACGTGGAGGAGGAGGACACCCGTTCTCTGTGGTCGTTAAGAACATCACAGCCCTGAACCTTTACGCCTCAGGATCCTTCCAGGGCTTAAGCGGGGACCTGTGTGGCATCTCGCAAGCCACAGCCTACAGGTGCATCCAACAGGTCACGGGTGCCCTGTTTGCCCAGGGAGAAAATGACATCAACTTTGACATGGACCAAGCCCAACAGAATGCCCAGTCATCAGCATTCTCTGCCAGCGCCGGGATGACTCAGGTCCAGGGGATAGTGGATGGCACGCATGTTGCTCTGTGCTCACTGGGCCATCTGAGATGCCCTATGTTAAAAGGTGGTCAATGCAGGACTGAGGGTGAAATTCCTAAATACGCGGAGCATACGGAATAAGATAAAAGAGCTTGTTGCGCACATTGAAATTGGCTGGTACAATGTTGTGGGCATCACTGAGACGTAGCTGCAAGGGGATCAGGGCTGGGATCTAAATATCTCAGGATACGAGTCCTATCGAAAGGACAGGCAGATGGGCAAAGGTGTCGGGGTTGCATTGTCAGTAAGGTATGAAGTTAAATCGATAGCAAAAGTGATATGGGATCAGAAAGCATAGAATCTCTGTGGGTAGACTTGAGGAAGCACAAAGGAAAAAAGACCCTGAGGTGAGGTGGGAAGATGGATACAGAACTGGCTCAGTCACAGAAGGCAAAGGGTAGCAATAGAAGGGCGTTTTTTCTAAATGGAAGGTTGTGACTAGTGGTGTTCCACAGGGATCTGTGCTGGGGCCTCTGTTTTTGTAGTATACATAAACGATTTGGAGGGAAATGTAGCTGGTCTGATGAGTAAGTTTGTGGATGACACCAAGGTTGGTGGAGTAGCAGATAGTGTTGAGGATTGTCAGAATATACTGCAGGACATAGATAGGTTGGAGACTTCTGTGGTGATGTGCATCAATGTAAATACATGTAGGCTAGCTAGACACTAGAGGGAGCACAAGAGACAACACACACACACACTCAACCAATAGATGAAGTAGATAGGACATGACCAATAGACATTCACAATACACAAGGAGGTGACACGACCACAGGGGGGCATTACACCAACCCATATATAAAGGACACCACACACATGATCTGCCTCTTTCCACTGGAGACAGTCAGTGAGTACAGACACAGGGTTGATTCAATATTACACCCACCACGTGGATTGCAGCAGCTGGTTAGTCAGTCTGGGTAGCTATAGTAGGATTAGCAGTAGTGTCGAACCCGAGTAATAGAAGTGTAAATAGTTTAATAAACGTGTTGAAGTTATCTCCACGTCTGAACCTTCCTTTGTCAAGTGCACCACAAGGAAGGCGCTTATGTTACACCTACAACATAACAAATCAACTTGGGCAGAGAAATGGCAGATGGAGTTTAATCCAGACAAATGTGAGGTAATACATTTTGATAGGTCTAACATAGAGGGGAAATGGACCGGAAATGTCAAAACTCTTAGGAATATAGAAAGTGTGAGAGATCGCGCCGTGCAGGTCCAAAGATCTTTGAAAGTGGCAAAACAATTGGACAAGGTGGTTGAGAAGCATATGGAATGCTTGCCTTCATTGGACGGGCATCGAGTATAAAAAGTGGCACGTCATGCTACAGTTGTATAGAACCTCGGTAAGGCCGCACTTAGAATATTGCGCACAATTGTGGTCGCCACACAACCATAAGGATGTGAAGGCTTTGGAGAGGGTGCAGAGGAAGTTTACCAAGATGTTGCCTGGTCTGGAGGGTGTTAGCTATGTGGAGAAGCTGAATAGACTCAGACTGTTTTCATTAGAAAGACGGAGATTGAGGGGTGACCTGATAGAGGTCTACAAGATTATCTGGGGCATGGATAGAGTGTACGGGCAAGCACTCTTTCCCAGGGTGGAAGCAGATACCGAAGTGGGGGGGGGTTCAGCGTTGATACCTCTTAAAACTGAACAGTCAGCATGCCACTAGAGTAGTTTTACCTAAGTTATTTTATTAAGGATTGAGATGAATTATAGGACTGAGTAATCATTATTAACCATTAAACATGTATTTTTAGGACATATCAGTAATAATAATCTTTTATTGTCACAAGTAGGCTTCAAAGTAATCAAATGGGATTTAGATAGCTAACTTGACCAAAGGACATTATTTGTGACATCTTGGGTGGGGTTCTCCGGGAATCAGCACAATGGCCCGACGCCGGCGCCAGAGACGGCGCGAAACACTCCGACGTCGGGACCCCGGAACGTCGCGAATTCTCCGGGCGGGAATGGGCTAGCAGCAGCGTGACGCCATTTGCGACGGCGTCACCCGTCACTGATGCGCGTGCCGTCATTGATGCTGCACGGCGTCACAGCAGAAAAGACGGCCCCTCCCTGGAGACCCGGCAAAATGGCCGCCTGCCGCACAGCTCTGAGGTTCCAGGAGCGCGTCATCGAAGCGCGCCTGGATGCAGTGGAGCAGAGGAGGGATGCCCTGTACCCCGGACTCGGCTGCAGGGTCACAACACGTCTCAGCCGACGCCTGTGGAGGGAGGTGGCAGAGGCCGTCAGCGCCGTGGCCGTAACAACCAGGACAGTTGTCCAGTGCCACAAGATGGTCAATGACCTTGTCAAGGCAGCCAGGGTGAGTAACCCCACCCCCGTTGGGCGGCCCAGCCATAGGCGAAACCGACATGGCTGCACCCACCCATGCTGGCTGCATTGGCAGGATGGGTTGTGAACCTCTGCCAACATACACACAACCGCTGGTCCGCATGTATATGTCTGCCTAACACGGTTGCCCTTTATCACTGCCCCCCCCTCCACCCTCCCCCCCCCCCCCCCCCCCCACAGGCGAAGCGCACTCAAAAACACCGGGAGCGTGAGAAGACCGGAGGGGGTCCACCCGAACTGCGACTACTCACCATCCATGAAGAGAGCGCCCTGGACCTTGCAGGCGCACCCGAGGACTGGCAAGTTGCGGATGCAGAGGTCGGGGGCGCACCACCAAGTGAGACCTCCCACTGCCTGCCCCCCTTTCCCCCACATCCCCCTTTTCCCCATATCCCCTTCCCCATATCCCCCCTTCCCCATATCCCCCTTTTCCCCATATCCCCCTTTCCGTATATAACCCCTTCCCCCATATCTCACCTTTCCCCCATCCCCCCATATCCCCCCTTTCCCCCATATCCCCCTTACCCATATCCCCTCTTTCCCCCTTCTCCCATACCCCCCTTCCCCATATACCCATTCCCCCATATTCCCCCTTCCCCCATACCCCCCTTTCCCCATATCCCCATTCCCCCATATTCCCCCTTTCCTCATCCCCCATATCCCCCCATCCCCCATATCCCCCTTCCCTATATATCCCCTTCCCCATATCTCACCTTTCCCCATCCCCTTCCCCCTTATCCCCCCTTCTCCCATATCCCCCCTTTCCCCATCCCCCATATCCCCCTTACCCATGTCCCCTCTTTCCCCATATCCACCCTTCCCCCATATCCCCCTTCCCCCATATCCCCCCTTTCCCCATATCCCCATTCCCCCATATTCCCCTTTCCCCCATATCCCCCCTTTCCCCATCCCTCCTTCCCCCCATATCCCCCTTCCCCCATATTCCCCCTTTCCCCATCCCCCATATCCTCCCTTCCCCCATATCCCCTTTCCCCATATTCCCCCTTTCCCCATCCCCCCTTTCCCCCATCCCCCATATCCCCCTTCCCCATATCCCCCCTTTCCCCATATCCCCTGCCCCCATATCCCCCCTTCCCCCATATCCCCCCTTCTCCCATCCCCCATTTCCCACATATCCCCCCTTTCCCCATATCCCCCTTCACCCATAATCCCCCTTCCCCCATATCCCCCCTTCCCCCATATCCCCATCCCCCCTTTCCCCATATCCCCCTTTCCCCATATGCCCCCGTCCCCCATATCCCCCTTCCCCCATATCCCCCCTTCCCCCATATCCCCCCTTCCACCATATCCCCCTTTCCCCCAATGCCCATATCCCCATCCCCATATCCCCCCTTCCCCCATATCCCTTCTTTCCCACATATCCCCCCTTTCCCCATATCCCCCTTCACCCATAATCCCCCTTCCCCCATATCCCCCCTTCCCCCATATCCCCATCCCCCCTTTCCCCATATCCCCCCTTTCCCCATATGCCCCCGTCCCCCATATCCCCCTTCCCCCATATCCCCCCTTCCCCCATATCCCCCCTTCCACCATATCCCCCTTTCCCCCAACGCCCATATCCCCATCCCCATATCCCCCCTTCCCCCATATCACTTCTTTCCCCATATCCCCCCTTTCCCCATCCCCCCTTCCCCGATCCCCGTCTGCGTGTCTAACCATGCATGCTGTATTGTATATTGCACGACCAAAGTCGACCCACCCGTCCCCGCGGATGCTGACTGTCCCCAGGACGTGCGCAGGTGCCCACGAGCCAGGGACAGACCCGGAGCACCAGGCGGCCGCCGCCCCCACCTAGTGCGAGTGCAGTGACCCCGGCGAGCCACACCCAGCGACGAGGAGGGCAGCCACAGCAACAGGCCCCCGTTGCAGTCGACCCAGGACACTGACGCACGGGACACAAGCACCCAGGAGACCCACATACAGGACACACCTACCCAGGACAAACCCACCCAGGACACACCCACCCAGGACACCGACACCTGGGACAAACCCACCCAGGACTCCGACACCCAGGATGCACCCACCAGGACAAACCCACCCAGGACACACCCACCCAGGACACCGACACCCGGGACAAACCCACCCAGGACACCGACACCCAGGACACACCCATCCAGGACACCGACACCAGGACACACCCATCCAGGACACCGACACCCAGGACACTGACGCCCAGGACACTGACGCCCAGGACACTGACGCCCAGGACACCGACACCCAGGACACACCCATCCAGGACACCGACACCCAGGACACTGACGCCCAGGACACCGACACCCAGGACACTGACGCCCAGGACACTGACGCCCAGGACACTGACGCCCAGGACACCAATGCCAAGGACACCGACACACAGGACACCGACGCCCAGGACACTGACGCCCAGGACACTGACGCCCAGGACAGCGACGCCCAGGACACCGACGCCCAGGACACCAACGCCCAGGACACTGACGCCCAGGACACTGACGCCCAGGACACCGACGCCCAGGACACCGACGTCCAGGAGCAGGGAGTGGTGCCGGTCATGTATGCCACCCAAGCCGAAACCGCACGGGTGACATCCGCGGTGGAGGCAATGGGTGCGACGGTGTCAGACATGGGTCGCAGTATGCAAGGCCTGGGGCTTCCCGTGCAGGCGGCGTCCGTGGCCCAGGACATGGCTGCCCTCTCACAGGCAGCCATGAGACAGAACCAGCAGCAGATCGCAGAGTCGCTCAACACCGTGACCCAGTCTCAGCAGGCCATGGCCCAGTCTCAGCAGGCCATGGCCCAGTCTCAGCAGGCCATCGCTGAGGGTATCGGCGCCATTGCCCAGGTGCTGGCCGGCATCGCCTAGACACGGGGATGGTCAACTCCCTGAGCTCCATGGCTGCAAACCTGCAGACCCTTGTTGATACCAGGGCGGGCCTCCAGGACTGGCAGCGCCAGGTGTCGGGGTGGCGTCGGATGCTTGGTCCGTTCGCATCCCCGACCCATGGAGAGGCCTGGGGGCCATCGGGCAACCTGAGGGAGGAGGTGGAGGTGCTGGGGCCCGTTCCGGGTCCCCCTGCAGAGGCGGTCCTGGAACACCACGACACCTCGGACTCCCCCCCCCCCCTCCTACCTTCCGTCCCAGGTGCATCTGGTGGGCAACGGGCAGGACAGGCTGGCAGCTCACCATCCCAGTTGCCCGGGCAGCAGCCAGGCTGGGCTGCTCCAGGAAATGGCCGCCAAACGGGCCCCCAGTCACAGGGCAGGAATCACAGGAGTCCGCCTCCAGTTCTGTTGCACCGTCTGGGGAACCACCTAGACATAGTCATAGGGCCCGTAAGGCCAAAAATGTAGACACTGAGTAAGTTGGCACGGGTGCAGGGCACAGATTAGTTATAGGGGCTAGGGCACGTGTATCAAATGTTTATTATTAAAAACATTTTCACACCTACAGAAACTGCCACTGTGCTCTGACTTATGCGTGCGGGAGTGTGGTGTGAGGTGAGTGCCAGTGTGTGTGTGAGGGGTGATAGAACGTCGGCCTCAGGTGAGTGTCCATCCCCCCTCCCTGGGTCACCCTCACCATCCCGCCCCTGGGCAGACGGGAACGTGAGCTGCAGTGACACGGCCGCATGCAGGGATGGTCCGGGTGGAGGGTGGTACTGTGACCATGGGTCAGACATTGTCTAACGATGTAGAGCCCAGAGCCCATCGCAGAGCGGGTTGTCATCATCCTCCATGGCCTCCAATAGACACGCTTCCACCGTGTGAGCCCGGCCCGTTGTGGCGCAGGTGGGTGTGCAATGGAGGGGTGGTGTGCATGTGGGTGGGGTGAGGGTGGTTGGCGGTGGGTGGGTGGGGTGAGGGTGGTTGGTGTTGGGTGGGTGGGGTGAGGGTGGTTGGTGTTGGGTGGGTGGGGTGAGGGTGGTTGGTGTTGGGTGGGTGGGTTGAGGGTGGTTGGTCGTGGGTGCGTGGGGTGAGGGTGGTAGGCTGGTGCCGCAGTGTGCAGTCTGTGCTCATACCCGGCGATTCCCATGCTCCCCTAGTCCGTGAACTGGACGGCTAAAGGCCTGTCCCATGCCCGCTCGCCCAGCCGGTAACAGTGGGCAGCCTCTCGTCCATGTCCAGCCCGTCTGTCCTGAACATTGCCCCCATGCTCCTCATCAGGGGAGGTCTGCGCTTCGTCTTGCTGCACCTCCCCTTCCCCCTCCTCTGCCTGCAGCACATCGCCCCTCTGCAGCAGACCACAACGATGCGGCCGGCCCTATCTGACGGGTACCGGAGGGCCCCTCCAGAGCCGTCCAGGCACCTGAAGCGCATCTTCAGCAGCCCAAAGCACCTCTCAATCACACCCCTGGTCGCTGCATGGGCATCATTGTAGCGGTTCTCCACGTCAGTCTGTGGACTCCGTATAGGCGTCATCAGCCACGACCGCAACGGGTAACCCCTGTCACCCAGCAACCAGCCCCTCAGCCGGGGGGGGGGGGAGGTGTCCCTCGAACACGGTGGGGATGAAACATTGCGCCAATACGAATGAGTCATGTACACTGCCCAGGTACCGGGCACAGACATGCAGGATCCTCATGCGGTGGTCACAGACCACCTGCACGTTGATGGAATAGGTCCCCTTCTTATTCGTGAACCCGGCCCTGTTATCCGCAGGTGGCCACACGGTTACCTGCGACCCATCGATCGCCCCGTGGACCATGGGCATCCTGCCACGGCAGCGAAGCCCGCTGCCCGGGCATCCTGGCTGGCCCGGTCCACAGGGAACTGGATGTAGCGGTCCGCAATGGCATATAGGGCGTCTGTCACTGCCCGGATGCACCGGTGCATGGATGCCAGCGAGATGCCAGCCAGGTCCCCACTCGGCGCCTGGAATGACACCTGATGTGTTGAGTACTCTGGATCTGTGGAGACTGCGTTTACCTTAGCAGTAACGTAGACAGGCTACCAACCATTGTAATAGTACAACTCTATTTTATTTAACTAAGAGCTGTTAAACATACTTGCACTGTGGGTCGACACTATGTTACTGTAGCGCACAAAGACTCACGAGAGATGAATAGAGATGAAGTCGATGAGGCTTTATTAAGCGTGACTTGTTCCCCGCAGTTCAGTAGCAGACTGGCCTGCGGGGGAGAACTCCTGGTTCTTATACTCTGCCTTCAGGGCGGAGCTAGAGGTCATCAGCCAACCAGGACCCGGGATCTGTCAGCCAATGACACCACGGCTTCACAGTCCCACATGACCCCTAATGCATATTACCACATTCACCCCTTGTTAAAATTGAACCCGGCGGGGTGGTGCTTCGCATGGTGGTAGAGGTTTACAAGGCTGGTCCTGGGAGGAAAAACTTTTGCATGTCATCACAATATGTACAGGGTATTTTTTTATTTTGAACCATTTACAGTATTCGTAAGAGGGAAAAAGGGAAAAAAATTCTCGATAAAGTCCACAACATTCTAGTGTTACACCGATGCCACAAGTCGGTCGGGCGGTCTGGTCGTCCTTGTCGATCGCCTCAGCCCTGGTGGTGGTGGTGCTTGTTCCAGTGTTGTCGCCTCCGGAAGCTTTACGGTTTCTGCTTCAGCTTCACTTCTGGTCGGACCTGGGAGGAACAAAGAACAAAGAACAAAGAACAAAGAAATGTACAGCACAGGAACAGGCCCTTCGGCCCTCCAAGCCCGTGCCGACCATGCTGCCCGACTAAACTACAATCTTCTACACTTCCTGGGTCCGTATCCTTCTATTCCCATCCTATTCATATATTTGTCGAGATGCCCCTTAAATGTCCCTATCGTCCCTGCTTCCACTACCTCCTCCGGTAGCGAGTTCCAGGCACCCACTACCCTCTGCGTAAAAAACTTGCCTCGTACATCTACACTAAACCTTGCCCTTCTCACCTTAAACCTATGCCCCCTAGTAATTGACCCCTCTACCCTGGGGAAAAGCCTCTGACTATCCACTCTGTCTATGCCCCTCATAATTTTGTATACCTCTATCAGGTCTCCCCTCAACCTCCTTCATTCCAGTGAGAACAAACCGAGTTTATTCAATCGCTCCTCATAGCTAATGCCCTCCATACCAGGCAACATTCTGGTAAATCTCCTCTGCACCCTCTCTAAAGCCTCCACATCCTTCTGGTAGTGTGGCGACCAGAATTGAACACTATACTCCAAGTGTGGCCTAACTAAGGTTCTATACTGCTGCAACATGACTTGCCAATTCTTATACTCAATGCCCCGGCCAATGAAGGCAAGCATGCCGTATGCCTTCTTGACTACCTTCTCCACCTGTGTTGCCCCTTTCAATGACCTGTGGACCTGTACTCCTAGATCTCTTTGACTTTCAATACTCTTGAGGGTTCTACCATTCACTGTATATTCCCTACCTGCATTAGACCTTCCAAAATGCATTACCTCACATTTGTCCGGATTAAACTCCATCTGCCATCTCTCCGCCCAAGTCTCCAGACAATCTAAATCCTGCTGTATCCTCCGACAGTCCTCATCGCTATCCGCAATTCCACCAACCTTTGTGTCGTCTGCAAACTTACTAATCAGACCAGTTACATTTTCCTCCAAATCATAGAACATAGAACAATACAGCGCAGTACAGGCCCTTCGGCCCACGATGTTGCACCGAAACAAAAGCCATCTAACCTACACTATGCCATTATCATCCATATGTTTATCCAATAAACTTTTAAATGCCCTCAATGTTGGCGAGTTCACTACTGTAGCAGGTAGGGCATTCCACGGCCTCACTACTCTTTGCGTAAAGAACCTACCTCTGACCTCTGTCCTATATCTATTACCCCTCAGTTTAAAGTTATGTCCCCTCGTGCCAGCCATATCCATCCGCGGGAGAAGGCTCTCACTGTCCACCCTATCCAACCCCCTGATCATTTTGTATGCCTCTATTAAGTCTCCTCTTAACCTTCTTCTCTCCAACGAAAACAACCTCAAGTCCGTCAGCCTTTCCTCATAAGATTTTCCCTCCATACCAGGCAACATCCTGGTAAATCTCCTCTGCACCCGCTCCAAAGCCTCCACGTCCTTCCTATAATGCGGTGACCAGAACTGTACGCAATACTCCAAATGCGGCCGTACCAGAGTTCTGTACAGCTGCAACATGACCTCCCGACTCCGGAACTCAATCCCTCTACCAATAAAGGCCAACACTCCATAGGCCTTCTTCACAACCCTATCAACCTGGGTGGCAACTTTCAGGGATCTATGTACATGGACACCTAGATCCCTCTGCTCATCCACACTTTCAAGAACTTTACCATTAGCCAAATATTCCGCATTCCTGTTATTCCTTCCAAAGTGAATCACCTCACACTTCTCTACATTAAACTCCATTTGCCACCTCTCAGCCCAGCTCTGCAGCTTATCTATATCCCTCTGTAACCTGCTACATCCTTCCACACTATCGACAACACCACCGACTTTAGTATCGTCTGCAAATTTACTCACCCACCCTTCTGCGCCTTCCTCTAGGTCATTGATAAAAATGACAAACAGCAACGGCCCCAGAACAGATCCTTGTGGTACTCCACTTGTGACTGTACTCCATTCTGAACATTTCCCATCAACCACCACCCTCTGTCTTCTTTCAGCTAGCCAATTTCTGATCCACATCTCTAAATCACCCTCAATCCCCAGCCTCCGTATTTTTTGCAATAGCCTACCGTGGGGAACCTTATCAAACGCTTTGCTGAAATCCATATACACCACATCAACTGCTCTACCCTCGTCTACCTGTTCAGTCACCTTCTCAAAGAACTCAATAAGGTTTGTGAGGCATGACCTACCCTTCACAAAGCCATGCTGACTATCCCTGATCATATTATTCCTATCTAGATGATTATAAATCTTGTCCCTTATAATCCCCTCCAAGACTTTACCCACTACAGACGTGAGGCTCACCGGTCTATAGTTGCCGGGGTTGTCTCTGCTCCCCTTTTTGAACAAAGGGACCACATTTGCTGTCCTCCAGTCCTCTGGCACTATTCCTGTAGCCAATGATGACATAAAAATCAAAGCCAAAGGTCCAGCAATCTCTTCCCTGGCCTCCCATAGAATCCTAGGATAAATCCCATCAGGTCCCGGGGACTTATCTATTTTCAGCCTGTCCAGAATTGCCAACACCTCTTCCCTACGTACCTCAATGCCATCTATTCTATTAGCCTGGGGCTCAGCATTCTCCTCCACAACATTATCTTTTTCCTGAGTGAATACTGACGAAAAATATTCATTTAGTATCTCGCCTATCTCTTCAGACTCCACACACAATTTCCCATCCCTGTCCTTGACTGGTCCTACTCTTTCCCTAGTCATTCGCTTATTCCTGACATACCTATAGAAAGCTTTTGGGTTTTCCTTGATCCTTCCTGCCAAATACTTCTCATGTCCCCTCCTTGCTCGTCTTAGCTCTCTCTTTAGATCCTTCCTCGCTACCTTGTAACTATCCATCGCCCCAACCGAAACTTCACACTTCATCTTCACATAGGCCTTCTTCTTCCTCTTAACAAGAGATTCCACTTCCTTGGTAAACCACGGTTCCCTCGCTCGACGCCTTCCTCCCTGTCTGACCGGTACATACTTATCAAGAACACGCAGTAGCTGATCCTTGAACAAGCCCCACTTATCCAGTGTGCCCAACACTTGCAGCCTACTTCTCCACCTTATCCCCCCCAAGTCACGTCTAATCGCATCATAATTGCCCTTCCCCCAGCTATAACTCTTGCCCTGCGGTGTATACTTATCCCTTTCCATCATTAACGTAAACGTCACCGAATTGTGGTCACTGTCCCCAAAGTGCTCTCCTACCTCCAAATCCAACACCTGGCCTGGTTCATTACCCAAAACCAAATCCAACGTGGCCTCGCCTCTTGTTGGCCTGTCAACATATTGTTTCAGGAAACCCTCCTGCACACACTGTACAAAAAACGACCCATCTATTGTACTCGAACTATATATTTTCCAGTCAATATTTGGAAAGTTAAAGTCTCCCATAATAACTACCCTGTTACTTTCGCTCATATCCAGAATCATCTTCGCCATCCTTTCCTCTACATCCCTAGAACTATTAGGAGGCCTATAAAAAACTCCCAACAGGGTGACCTCTCCTTTCCTGTTTCTAACTTCAGCCAATACTACCTCGGAAGAGTCCCCATCTAGCATCCTCTCCGCCACCGTAATACTGCTCTTGACTAGCAGCGCCACACCTCCCCCTCTTTTGCCTCCTTCTCTGAGCTTACTAAAACACCTAAACCCCGGAACCTGCAACATCCATTCCTGTCCCTGCTCTATCCATGTCTCCGAAATGGCCACAACATCGAAGTCCCAGGTACCAACCCACGCTGCCAGTTCCCCTACCTTGTTTCGTATACTCCTGGCATTGAAGTAGACACACTTCAAACCACCTACCTGAACGCTGGCCCCCTCCTGCGACGTCAAATCTGTGCTCCTGACCTCTATACTCTCATTCTCCCTTACCCTAAAACTACAATACAGGTTCCCATGCCCCTGCTGCATTAGTTTAAACCCCCCCAAAGAGCACTAACAAATCTCCCCCCCAGGATATTTGTGCCCCTCAGGTTCAGATGTAGACCATCCTGTCTGTAGAGGTCCCACCTTCCCCAGAAAGAGCCCCAGTTATCCAAAAATCTGAAACCCTCCCGCCTGCACCATCCCTGTAGCCACGTGTTTAAATGCTCTCTCTCCCTATTCCTCATCTCACTATCACGTGGCACGGGCAACAACCCAGAGATAACAACTCTGTTTGTTCTAGTTCTGAGCTTCCATCCTAGCTCCCTGAAAGCCTGCCTGACATCCTTGTCCCCTTTCCTACCTATGTCGTTGGTGCCAATGTGGACCACGACTTGGGGCTGCTCCCCCTCCCCCCTAAGGACCCGGAAAACACGATCCGAGACATCACGTACCCTTGCACCTGGGAGGCAACATACCAAACGTGAGTCTCTCACGCTCCCACAAAATCTCCTATCTGTGCCCCTGACTATAGAGTCCCCAATTACTAATGCTCTGCTCCTCTCCCCCCTTCCCTTCTGAGCAACAGGGACAGACTCCGTGCCAGAGGCCCGTACCCCATGGCTTACCCCTGGTAAGTCGTCCCCCCCACAAGTATCCAAAGCGGTATACTTGTTTCTCAGGGGAACGACCGCAGGGGATCCCTGCACTGACTGTTTTTTCCCAGTCCCTCTTACAGTTACCCACCTATCTCCAATCTTTGGTGTAACTAATTCCCTGAAGCTGCTATCTATGACCCCTTCTGCCTCCCGAATGATCCGAAGTTCTTCCAACTCCAGCTCCAGTTCCCTAACTCGGTCTTGGAGGAGCTGGAGATGGCAGCACTTCCTGCAGGTAAAATCAGCAGGGACACTAACTGCATCCCTCACCTCAAACATCCTGCAGGAGGAACATTGCACTCCCTTCCCTGCCATTCCTCTAACTTTCTACCAAGATCTGGCTAACAACTAAATTAAATTTTTATAAAAAATAATAATAATATAATAAAAATATGGTACTTACCTCAGACCAAAGGGTTTTATTATTAGGTTAGAGGAGGAGGGCGGGTGGGAGACACTACACGTGTAGTGTCTCGGGTTTCCTCTCCACCAGAATTTATTGGTGAGGGTCTTCCCAGACGTCCGCGGGTTGACTTCCTGTTCCCGCCTAAAAAACTAATTTAAAAAAAAAGAAAAATTCTCAGCTCCTGCTGAAATTGACTAACCAGCCAGCTCCACTCCCGCCGAAATCGACTGGCCTGCCCCTGCAAAGAGAAGTGCTTTTAAAGGTTGACTTACCTCCCAGCAACCTCCTTCCGCAATGCTCCCGCTGAAACTGACTAACCAGCTGCTCTCACGCCGCCGAAATCGACTGGCCTGCCCCTGCAAAGAGAAGTGCTTTTAAAGGTTGACTTACCTCCCAGCAACCTCCTTCCGCAATGCTCCCGCTGAAACTGACTAACCAGCTGCTCTCACGCCGCCGAAATCGACTGGCCTGCCCCTGCAAAGAGAAGTGCTTTTAAAGGTTGACTTACCTCCCAGCAACCTCCTTCCGCAATGCTCCCGCTGAAACTGACTAACCAGCTGCTCTCACGCCGCCGAAATCGACTGGCCTGCCCCTGCAAAGAGAAGTGCTTTTAAAGGTTGACTTACCTCCCAGCAACCTCCTTCCGCAATGCTCCCGCTGAAACTGACTAACCAGCTGCTCTCACGCCGCCGAAATCGACTCATTTATATATACTACAAAGAGCAAAGGTCCCAGCACTGATGCCTGTGGAACACCACTGGTCACAGCCCTACAATTAGAAAAGCATCCCTCCATTGCTACTCTCTGCCTTCTATGGTCTAGCCAGTTCTGTATCCACCTTGCCAGCTCACCCCTGATCCCGTGTGACTTCACCTTTTGTACTAGTCTACCATGAGGGACCTTGTCAAAGGCCTTACTGAAGTCCATATAGACAACATCTACTGCCCTACCTGCATCAATCATCTTAGTGACCTCCTCGAAAAACTCTATCAAGTTAGTGAGACACGACCTCCCCTTCACAAAACCGTGCTGCCTCTCACTAATACGTCCATTTGCTTCCAAATGGGAGTAGATCCTGTCTCGAAGAATTCTCTCCAGTAATTTCCCTACCACTGAAGTAAGGCTCACCGGCCTGTAGTTCCCGGGATTATCCTTGCTACCCTTCTTAAACAGAGGAACAACATTGGCTATTCTCCAGTCCTCCGGGACATCCCCTGAAGACAGCGAGGATCAAAGATTTCTGTCAAGGCCTCAGCAATTTCCTCTCCAGCCTCCTTCAGTATTCTGGGGTAGATCTCATCAGGCCCTGGGGACTTATCTACCTTAATATTTTTTAAGTCACCCAACACCTCGTCTTTTTGGATCACAATGTGACCCAGGCTATCTACACCCCCTTCTCCAGGCTCAACATCTACCAATTCCTTCTCTTTGGTGAATACTGATGCAAAGTATTCATTTAGTACCTCGCCCATTTCCTCTGGCTCCACACATAGATTCCCTTGCCTATCCTTCAGTGGGCCAACCCTTTCCCTGGCTACCCTCTTGCTTTTTATGTACGTGTAAAAAGCCTTGGGATTTTCCTTAAGCCTATTTGCCAATGACTTTTCGTGACCCCTTCTAGCCCTCCTGACTCCTTGCTTAAGTTCCTTCCTGCTTTCCTTATATTCCACGCAGGCTTCGTCTGTTCCCAGCCTTTTAGCCCTGACAAATGCCTCCTTTTTCTTTTTGACGAGGCCTACAATATCACTCGTCATCCAAGGTTCCCGAAAATTGCCGTATTTATCTTTCTTCCTCACAGGAACATGCCGGTCCTGTATTCCTTTCAACTGCCACTTGAAAGCCTCCCACATGTCAGATGTTGATTTGCCCTCAAACATCCGCCCCCAATCTAGGTTCTTCAGTTCCCGCGTAATATTGTTATAATTAGCCTTCCCCCAATTTAGCACATTCATCCTCGGACCACTCTTATCCTTGTCCACCAGTACTTTAAAACTTACTGAATTGTGGTCACTGTTACCGAAATGCTCCCCTACTGAAACATCTACCACCTGGCCGGGCTCATTCCCCAATACCAGGTCCAGTACCGCCCCTTCCCTAGTTGGACTGTCGACATATTGTTTTAAGAAGCCCTCCTGGATGCTCCTTACAAACTCCGCCCCGTCTAAGCCCCTGGCACTAAGTGAGTCCCAGTCAATATTGGGGAAGTTGAAGTCTCCCATCACCACAAACCTGTTGTTTTTACTCTTTTCCAAAATCTGTCTACCTATCTGCTCCTCTATCTCCCGCTGGCTGTTGGGAGGCCTGTAGTATACCCCCAACATTGTGACTGCACCCTTCTTATTCCTGATCTCTACCCATATAGCCTCACTGCCCTCTGAGGTGTCCTCTCGCAGTACAGCTGTGATATTCTCCCGAACAAGTAGCGCACCTCCGCCTCCCCTTTTACATCCCCCTCTATCCCGCCTGAAACATCTAAATCCTGGAACGTTTAGCTGCCAATCCTGCCCTTCCCTCAACCAGGTCTCTGTAATGGCAACAACATCATAGTTCCAAGTACTAATCCAAGCTCTAAGTTCATCTGCCTTACCCGTAATGCTCCTTGCATTAAAACATATGCACTTCAGGCCACCAGACCCGCTGTGTTCAGCAACTACTCCCGTCTGCTCTGCCTCAGAGCCACACTGTCCCTATTCCCTAGTTCTCCCTCAATGCTCTCACCTTCTGACCTATTGCTCCCGTGCCCACCCCCCTGACATACTAGTTTAAACCCTCCCGTGTGACACTAGCAAACCTCGCGGCCAGGATATTTATGCCTCTCCGGTTTAGATGCAACCCGTCCTTCTTATACAGGTCACACCTGCCCCGGAAGAGCTCCCAGTGGTCCAGATAATGGAAACCCTCCCTCCTTCACCAGCTGTTTAGCCACGTGTTTATCTGCTCTATCTTCCTATTTCTAGCCTCACTGGCACGTGGCACAGGGAGTAATCCCAAGATTACAACCCTCGAGGTCCTGTCTTTTAACTTTCTGCCTAGCTCCCTGAACTCCTGCTGCAGGACCTCATGCCCCTTCCTGCCTATGTCGTTAGTACCAATATATACAACGACCTCTGCCTGTTTGCCCTCCCCCTTCAGGATTCCCTCTACCCGTTCGGAGACATCCTGGACCCTGGCACCAGGGAGGCAACATACCATCCTGGAGTCTCTTTCACGTCCACAGAAGCGCCTATCTGTGCCCCTGACTATAGAGTCCCCTATTACTATTACTCTTCTGCGCTTTGACCCTCCCTTCTGAACATCAGAGCCAGCCGTGGTGCCACTGCTCTGGCTGCTGCTGTTTTCCCCTGATAGGCTATCCCCCCTGACAGTATCCAAAGGGGTATATCTGTTCGAGAGGGGGACAACCACAGGGGATTCCTGCACTGACTGCCTGCCCTTTCTGGTGGTCACCCATTTCTCTGCCTGCACCTTGGGTGTGACCACATTTACATAACTGCGATCTATGATGCTTTCCGCCACCTGCATGCTCCTAAGTGCATCCAATTGCTGCTCCAACCGAACCATGCGGTCTGTGAGGAGCTCCAGTTGGGTGCACTTTCTGCAGATGAAGCCATCCGGGACGCTGGAAGCCTCCCGGACCTGCCACATCTCACAGTCAGAGCACAGCACCCCTCTAAATGACATTGCGTCAATTAATTAAAATTAAAATTAAAATTTGTCTTTTTTTTTTAAAAATATTTTTTTTTAAATTTCAAAGTTACTGTCAGCTATCTGTTTCCTAGCACTAGATTTCTAATAGAAATGCGATAGCTAACTATAATACTCTCCGATCTCTGGCTTAGATATCCCTCTAAATTATAATTAAGTTATTATGTTTAATTAGTTACCAAATACTCAAAATTTTTTTTAAATTTAGGGTAGAATCCCAACCAGCCACTCTGGCCACAGCTTTTCTGTGATGTCACTTCAGTTTCCCCCCGACACACACAATTTGAAAAAAGGTATAAAAGTGAAAATAAGTAAAAATCACTTACTTACCTTCTTACCTTCTGAGTGTCTTGACAAGGTCTACAGCTGCAACATGACTTGCCAATTCTTATACTCAATGCCCCGGCCAATGAAGGCAAGCATGCCGTATGCCTTCTTGACTACCTTCTCCACCTGTGTTGCCCCTTTCAATGACCTGTGGACCTGTACTCCTAGATCTCTTTGACTTTCAATACTCTTGAGGGTTCTACCATTCACTGTATATTCCCTACCTGCATTAGACCTTCCAAAATGCATTACCTCACATTTGTCCGGATTAAACTCCATCTGCCATCTCTCCTCCCAAGTCTCCAGACAATCTAAATCCTGCTGTATCCTCCGACAGTCCTCATCGCTATCCGCAATTCCACCAACCTTTGTGTCGTCTGCAAACTTACTAATCAGACCAGTTACATTTTCCTCCAAATCATTTATATATACTACAAAGAGCAAAGGTCCCAGCACTGATGCCTGTGGAACACCACTGGTCACAGCCCTACAATTAGAAAAGCATCCCTCCATTGCTACTCTCTGCCTTCTATGGCCTAGCCAGTTCTGTATCCACCTTGCCAGCTCACCCCTGATCCCGTGTGACTTCACCTTTTGTACTAGTCTACCATGAGGGACCTTGTCAAAGGCCTTACTGAAGTCCATATAGACAACATCTACTGCCCTACCTGCATCAATCATCTTAGTGACCTCCTCGAAAAACTCTATCAAGTTAGTGAGACACGACCTCCCCTTCACAAAACCGTGCTGCCTCTCACTAATACGTCCATTTGCTTCCAAATGGGAGTAGATCCGGTCTCGAAGAATTCTCTCCAGTAATTTCCCTACCACTGAAGTAAGGCTCACCGGCCTGTAGTTCCCGGGATTATCCTTGCTACCCTTCTTAAACAGAGGAACAACATTGGCTATTCTCCAGTCCTCCGGGACATCCCCTGAAGACAGAGAGGATCCAAAGATTTCTGTCAAGGCCTCAGCAATTTGCTCTCCAGCCTCCTTCAGTATTCTGGGGTAGATCCCATCAGGCCCTGGGGACTTATCTACCTTAATATTTTTTAAGACACCCAACACCTCGTCTTTTTGGATCACAATGTGACCCAGGCTATCTACACCCCCTTCTCCAGACTCAACATCTACCAATTCCTTCTCTTTGGTGAATACTGATGCAAAGTATTCATTTAGTACCTCGCCCATTTCCACTGGCTCCACACATAATTCCCTTGCCTATCCTTCAGTGGGCCAACCCTTTCCCTGGCTACCCTCTTGCTTTTTATGTACGTGTAAAAAGCCTTGGGATTTTCCTTAAGCCTATTTGCCAATGACTTTTCGTGACCCCTTCTAGCCCTCCTGACTCCTTGCTTAAGTTCCTTCCTACTTTCCTTATATTCCACGCAGGCTTCGTCTGTTCCCAGCCTTTTAGCCCTGACAAATGCCTCCTTTTTCTTTTTGACGAGGCCTACAATATCACTCGTCATCCAAGGTTCCCGAAAATTGCCGTATTTATCTTTCTTCCTCACAGGAACATGCCGGTCCTGTATTCCTTTCAACTGCCACTTGAAAGCCTCCCACATGTCAGATGTTGATTTGCCCTCAAACATCCGTCCCCAATCTATGTTCTTCAGTTCCCGCGTAATCTTGTTATAATTAGCCTTCCCCCAATTTAGCACATTCATCCTCGGACCACTCGTATCCTTGTCCACCAGTACTTTAAAACTTACTGAATTGTGGTCACTGTTACCGAAATGCTCCCCTACTGAAACATCTACCACCTGGCCGGGCTCATTCCCCAATACCAGGTCCAGTACCGCCCCTTCCCTAGTTGGACTGTCTACATATTATTTTAAGAAGCCCTCCTGGATGCTCCTTACAAACTCCGCCCCGTCTAAGCCACTGGCACTAAGTGAGTCCCAGTCAATATTGGGGAAGTTGAAGTCTCCCATCACAACAACCCTGTTGTTTTTACTCTTTTCCAAAATCTGTCTACCTATCTGCTCTTCTATCTCCCGCTGGCTGTTGGGAGGCCTGTAGTATACCTCCAACATTGTGACTGCACCCTTCTTATTCCTGATCTCTACCCATATAGCCTCACTGCCCTCTGAGGTGTCCTCTCGCAGTACAGCTGTGATATTCTCCCGAACAAGTAGCGCAACTCCACCTCCCCTTTTACATCCCCCTCTATCCCGCCTGAAACATCTAAATCCTGGAACGTTTATCTGCCAATCCTGCCCTTCCCTCAACCAGGTCTCTGTAATGGCAACAACATCATAGTTCCAAGTACTAATCCAAGCTCTAAGTTCATCTGCCTTACCCGTAATGCTCCTTGCATTAAAACATATGCACTTCAGGCCACCAGACCCGCTGTGTTCAGCAACTTCTCCCTGTCTGCTCTGCCTCAGAGCCACACTGTCCCTATTCCCTAGTTCTCCCTCAATGCTCTCACCTTCTGACCTATTGCTCCCGTGCCCACCCCCCTGACATACTAGTTTAAACCCTCCCGTGTGACACTAGCAAACCTCGCGGCCAGGATATTTATGCCTCTCCGGTTTAGATGCAACCCGTCCTTCTTATACAGGTCACACCTGCCCCGGAAGAGCTCCCAGTGGTCCAGATAATGGAAACCCTCCCTCCTACACCAGCTGTTTAGCCACGTGTTTATCTGCTCTATCTTCCTATTTCTAGTCTCACTGGCACGTGGCACAGGGAGTAATCCCGAGATTACAACCGTCGAGGTCCTGTCTTTTAACTTTCTGCCTAGCTCCCTGAACTCCTGCTGCAGGACCTCATGCCCCTTCCTGCCTATGTCGTTAGTACCAATATGTACAACGACCTCTGCCTGTTTGCCCTCCCCTTCAGGATGCCCTCTACCCGTTCGGAGACATCCTGGACCCTGGCACCAGGGAGGCAACATACCATCCTGGAGTCTCTTTCACGTCCACAGAAGCGCCTATCTGTGCCGCTGACTATAGAGTCCCCTATTACTATTACTCTTCTGCGCTTTGACCCTCCCTTCTGAACATCAGAGCCAACCGTGGTGCCACTGCTCTGGCTGCTGCTGTTTTCCCCTGATAGGCTACCCCCCCCCCCCGACAGTATCCAAAGGGGTATATCTGTTCAAGAGGGGGACAACCACAGGGGATTCCTGCACTGACTGCCTGCCCTTTCTGGTGGTCACCCATTTCTCTGCCTGCACCTTGGGTGTGACCACATTTACATAACTGCAATCTATGATGCTTTCCGCCACCTGCATGCTCCTAAGTGCATCCAATTGCTGCTCCAACCGAACCATGCGGTCTGTGAAGAGCTCCAGTTGGGTGCACTTTCTGCAGATGAAGCCATCCGGGACGCTGGAAGCCTCCCGGACCTGCCACATCTCACAGTAAGAGCACAGCACCCCTCTAACTGACATTGCGTCAATTAATTAAAATTAAAATTTGTCTTTTTTAAAAAAAATATATATTTTTTAATTTCAAAGTTACTGTCAACTATCTGTTTCCTAGCACTAGATTTCTAATAGAAATGCGATAGCTAACTATAGTACTCTCCGATCTCTGGCTTAGATATCCCTCTAAATTATAATTAAGTTATTATGTTTAATTAGTTACCAAATACTCAATTTTTTTTTTTAATTTAGGGTAGAATCCCAACCAGCCACTCTGGCCACAGCTTTTCTGTGATGTCACTTCAGTTTCCCCCCGACACACACAATTTGAAAAAAGGTATAAAAGTAAAAATAAGTTAAAATCACTTACTTACCTTCTTACCTTCTGAGTGTCTTAGATGTTCTCAGGTTCTCTCGCTGACAGAGACTGCTCCTCCACCTCCGAACCTTGACCTGCACAATGCTAATAATATAATAATAATATAATATGGCACTTACCTTACACCAATGGGTCTTATTATTAGGTTAGAGGAGGAGAGCGGGTGGGAGACACTACACGTGTAGTGTCTCGGGTTTCCTCTCCACCAGAATTTATTGGTTGGGGGGGGGGGGGACTTCCCAGAGGTCCGCGGGTCGAACTTCCGGTTCCCGCCTTATATAAAAACAAATAAAACAGAAAAGAAGAACAGACACGGGACCAGGTAAGGGTTTTTAAATTCACTACTTACCTCCCAGAAGGCCCCTGCGCACCGCTGCCGCCGAAATCCAAAGGGGAGGACTGATCCTCCCGGAAAGGGGGCTGTCACGGGGTGCGCCGGTGGCAGGGAGGGGGTGATAGGTGTCGGGGGGGTGTGCGTGTTGCCGGCGGGCGCCAGATCTCGCAAGGAGACCGTGTCCTGTCGGCCGTCGGGGTACTCCACGTAGGCGTACTGCGGGTTCGCGTGGAGGAGGTGAACCCTCTCGACCAACGGGTCCGACTTGTGCGCCCGCACATGTTTCTGGAGCAAGATGGGTCCTGGGGCCGCCAGCCAGGTCGGCAGCGACGTTCCAGAGGAGGACTTCCTGGGGAAGACAAGGAGGCGCTCATGAGGCGTTTGGTTAGTAGTGGTACACAGTAGCGACCGGATGGAGTGGAGGGCGTCCGGAAGGACCTCCTGCCACCGTGAAACTGGGAGATCCCTGGACCGTAGGGCCAGTAGGATGGTCTTCCAGACCATGCCGTTCTCCCTCTCTACTTGCCCGTTCCCCCGGGGGTTGTAGCTGGTCGTCCTGCTCGAGGCTATACCCTTGCTGAGCAGGAACTGGCGCAGCTCGTCACTCATGAAGGAGGACCCCCTGTCGCTATGGACGTATGCGGGGCAACCGAACAGTGTGAATATGGTGTTAAGGGCTTTAATGACTGTGGCCGCTGTCATGTCAGAGCAGGGGATGGCGAAGGGGAAACGGGAGTACTCGTCCACCACGTTCAGGAAGTATGTGTTGCGGTCGGTGGAGGGGAGGGGCCCTTTGAAATCCAGACTGAGGCGTTCAAAGGGACGGGAAGCCTTGATCAGGTGCGCTCTATCTGGCCTGAAAAAGTGCACTGCGCAGATAAGGCAGTTCCTGGTGACTGTACGGACCTCCTTCACAGAGTAGGGGAGGTTGCGGGACTTTATAAAATGGTAGAACCGAGTGACCCCCGGGTAGCAGAGGTCCTCGTGGAGGGCTTGGAGACGGTCTATTTGTGTGTTGGCACATGTGCCGCGGGATAGGGCATCGGACGGCTCGTTCAGCTTTCTGGGACGGTACAAGATCTCGTAGTTGAAGGTGGAGAGCTCGATCCTCCACCTTAAGATCTTGTCATTTTTAATTTTGCCCCGCTGTGCATTATCGAACATGAAAGCTACCGACCGTTGGTCAGTGAGGAGAGTGAATGTCCTGCCGGCCAGATAATGCCTCCAATGTCGCACAGCTTCCACTATGGCTTGGGCTTCCTTTTCCACTGATGAGTGGTGGATTTCTGAGGCGTGGAGGGTCCGGGATAAAAAGGCCACGGGTCTGCCCGCTTGGTTAAGGGTGGCCGCTAGAGCTACATCGGAGGCGTCGCTCTCGACCTGGAAGGGGAGGGACTCGTCGATGGCGCGCATCGTGGCCTTTGCGATATCCGCTTTGATGCGGCTGAAGGCCTGGCAAGCCTCTGTCGACAGAGGGAAGGTCGTGGTCTGTATTAGGGGGCGGGCCTTGTCTGCGTACTGGGGGACCCACTGGGCGTAATATGAAAAGACCCCAGGCAGCGTTTTAGGGCTTTTGAGCAGTGAGGGAGGGGAAATTCCATGAGGGGGCGCGTACGTTCGGGGTCGGGGCCTATTATCCCACTGCGCACTACATATCCCAAAATGGCTAGCCGGTTTGTGCTAAAAACGCACTTGTCCTCGTTGTATGTGAGGTTCAAGGCTTTAGCGGTCTGGAGGAATTTTTGGAGGTTGGCGTCGTGGTCCTGCTGATCGTGGCCGCAGATGGTTACATTGTCGAGATACGGGAACGTGGCCTGCAACCCGTGTTGATCAACCATTCGGTCCATCTCTCGTTGGAAGACCGAGACCCCCTTTGTGACGCCAAATGGGACCCTTAGGAAGTGGTATAATCGCCCGTCTGCCTCGAAGGCTGTGTACTTGCGGTCACTTGGGCGGATGGGGAGCTGATGGTAGGCGGACTTGAGGTCCACGGTGGAGAAGACCTTATATTGGGCAATCCGATTGACCATGTCGGATATGCGGGGGAGAGGGTACGCATCTAGCTGTGTGTACCTGTTGATGGTCTGGCTATAGTCTATGACCGTCCTTTGCTTCTCCCCTGTCTTTACTACTACCACCTGTGCTCTCCAGGGACTATTGCTGGCCTGGATTATGCCTTCCTTCAGTAGCCGCTGGACATCGGACCGAATGAATGTCCGGTCCTGGGCGCTGTACCGTCTGCTCCTAGTGGCGACGGGTTTGCAATCCGGGGTGAGGTTTGCAAACAAGGATGGGGGCTCAAACTTGAGGGTTGCGAGGCCGCAGATAGTGAGTGGGGGTATTGGGCCGCCGAATTTGAAAGTTAGGCTCTGCAGGTTGCACTGGAAGTCTAATCCCAGTAATGTGGGCGCGCAGAGTTGGGGAAGGACGTAGAGCCTGTAGTTTTTAAACTCCCTCCCTTGCACCTTTAGGGTCACTATGCAGTAGCCTTTGATCTGTACGGAGTGGGATCCTGCAGCTAGGGAAATCTTTTGCGCACTGGGACGGATGGTCAAAAAACAGCGTCTTACCGTGTCGGGGTGGATGAAGCTTTCTGTGCTCCTGGAGTCGACCAGGCATGGTGTCTCGTGCCCGTTGATCAGCGCCATTGTTGTCGTCGTCTGGAGCGTCCGGGGCCGTGCTTGGTCCAGCGTCAATGAGGCAAGACGTGGTCGTAGTGCTTCAGCGTCTTCCTCGAACCCCGTTGAGCCGTCGATGCTGGGGTCCATTGTTGCCGTCCAAGATGGCGGCGGGGGTGAACAAAATGGCCGCCCCCATGCATCGCACATGGCTGGGGGGGTCACAAGATGGCGGCGGGGGTGGACAAAATAGCCGCCCCCCTGCGTCGCACAGGGCTGGGGGTCCCAAGATGGCGGCGCCCCTCCTCCCCTCGTGGTAGCCGGGACCCAAAATGGCGGCGCCTGCGGGTCGCACATGGGGCGCTGGGGGGGTTGGGGAGCGTTTGAAATGCGCAGGACTCCTTGTTCTCCGGGGACAGCGGTGGCCGGGACCCAAAATGGCTGTGCCTGCGGGTCGTACATAGGGCGCTGGGGGGGTTGGGGAGCGTTAGAAACGCGCAGGACTCCTTCTTCTCCTGGGACAGCGGCGACCTCCCGGGACCGGCACACAGCCGCGAAATGGCCCTTTTTCCCGCAGCTCTTGCAAATCGCTGCGCGGGCCGTGCAGCGCTGCCGGGGGTGTTTCGCCTGGCCGCAGAAATAGCAGCGGGCCCCCCCGGGACGACTTGGAGACTGAACCGCGCAAGCCTGTGGGGTGGGGGGGGGGAGGTTTGTCACGACGGGGGTCCACGGAGACCAAGGGGCTGCCGCGCGGTCGGGGCCGTATGCGCGGGCGTTTCGCGCGGCCACATCCAGGGAGGCTGCAAGGGTCCGTGCCTCTGAGAGTCCCAGCGACTCTTTTTCCAAAAGTCTTTGGCGGATTTGGGGAGAGTTCATACCTGCCACAAAAGCATCGCAAATCAACATGTCCGTGTGTTCAATCGCGTTTACCGGCGGGCAGCTGCAGGCCCGTCCCAAAATTAGCAGCGCGGCGTAGAATTCGTCCAGCGATTCTCCGGGACTTTGCCGTCTCATTGCGAGTTGGTAGCGTGCGTAGATCTGGTTCACTGGGCGAACATAGATGCTCTTTAGTGCTGCGAACGCCGTCTGGAAATCCTCTGCGTCTTCGATGAGAGGGAAAATTTCTGGGCTTACCCTCGAGTGCAGGACCTGTAGTTTCTGGTCTTCTGTGACCCGGCCGGGGGCCGTTCGGAGGTATGCTTCGAAACAAGTCTGCCAGCGTTTAAAAACTGCTGCTGAGTTAACTGCGTGGGGGCTGATCCTCAGGCATTCCGGGATGATCCTGAGCTCCATAGTCCTTTAAGCACGCTTAATAAATTGTAGCGCACAAAGACTCACGAGAGACGAATAGAGATGAAGTCGATGAGGCTTTATTAAGCGTGACTTGTTCCCCGCAGTTCAGTAACAGACTGGCCTGCGGGGGAGAACTCCTGGTTCTTATACTCCGCCTTCAGGGCGGAGCTAGAGGTCAACAGCCAACCAGGACCCGGAATCTGTCAGCCAATGACACCACGGCTTCACAGTCCCACATGACCCCTAATGCATACTACCACAGTTACATTGACTGAAGACCTATGCCTAACCTGACCAGCCTCTCCTGCTAGCACATGGTGGATGTTTGTGCTACTGACTGCGGGCTGTGTCTGTCTCAGAGGCTGCATCCCGAATGAGCGGGAAAACTCGTGCCCTCTGTCTTCATAGTGACCGTGTCCTAACTGGTGATTGGCTATTGTGTTGTGTGTGTTGATTGGTCTTGCATGTGTCAGTCAGTGTGTGTCTCTGCACCAACATATACTGATGTGTATATTATGACATCCCCCCTTTTCTAAAAAAAATGTGTGTTCGTGGCAATAAATAATGTAGTATACGAATGTTCCTAACTATGTGTGGCACATGCGAGCATATTTACAGGACTATGTACAGAAACTCTAAGATATTTACATTGGAAGGTGTCTAGTGCAGATGGACAGTATGTAACACAAAATATAACTAGAACAACAGTATGTACAAACCAGTGAGTTAATCAAACAGGGTAACGAAACAATCAGTTCATGAGTTCAAAGAGTCCATGAATTCAGGCAGTTCATAAATTCAGTCTCTGAGGTGGGCGACGAACTCTGGTTGACCGCCTCAAGTGTGGGTCAGGGGCCGTCTGTTCTGGAATGGCGGGACTGTGTCAGACTCAGAGGGTGGCAGAGCGAAAGGGAGATCTGGAAAGGCCGTGACGGGTTCGTCGTGACGGCGAGGCAGGACATGCTGATCGGGTGGCGAGCGAGGAAGGAGTCGTAGTGCCCGCCTATTTCGGCGAAGAAGAGAGCCGTCTTGTAGACGAACCAAAAATGACCTGGGGGCCACTTGTCTGATCACCACAGCGGTGGCGGAACAACCACCATCGGGAAGTTGGACACGGACCTCGTCATCAGGAGCCAGAGCAGGGAGATCCGTGGCACGGGCGTCATATGCCGATTTGTGTTGGACCCGAGACAACTGCATTCGACGAAGGACCGGAAGGTTGTCCAAGTCCGGGACATGAATGGCCGGCACCGTGCGATTCATCAGCAATTGAGCCGGTGACAGGCCAGTGGACAATGGAGCTGATCTGTAAGGAAGCAGGGCGAGGTAAAAATCGGATCCTGCATCGGCCGCCTTGCACAGGAGTCGTTTGACAATGTGCACCCCGTTTTCAGCTTTGCCATTGGATTGGGGGTAATGGGGACTGGACGTGACATGTGTGAAGTTGTATCGTTTGGCAAAATTGGACCTCTCCTGACTGGCAAAACACGGGCCATTGTCGGACATGACCGTGAGCGGGATGCCATGGCGAGCGAAGGTTTCCTTGCACGCACGGATGACCGCAGTTGAGGCGAGATCGTGTAGCCTAACTGCCTCCGGGTAGTTTGAGAAATAGTCCACTATGAGGACGTAGTCCCGGCCAAGTGCATGGAACAGGTCGATGCCCACTTTGGTCCAGGGGGACATGACCAACTCATGGGGTTGCAAGGTCTCCCTTGGCTGAGCAGGCTGGAAACGCTGGCATGTTGGGCAGTTAAGAACGTCGTTGGCAATGTCCACGCTGATTCCAGGCCAGTACACTGCCTCACGGGCCTGTCGGCGGCATTTCTCCACTCCCAGGTGGCCCTCATGGAGCTGGTCAAGGACGAGGTTCCGCATGCTGTGCGGAATGACGGTCCTGTCCAGCTTTAGTAGAATTCCATCGACCACTGCCAGGTCATCTTTAATGTTATAGAATTGAGGGCATTGGCCCTTGAGCCACCTGCCTGTCAGGTGGTGCATGACATGTTGGAGCAGGGGATCGTTGGCTGTGTCACAACGAATCTGGATGAGTCGTTCATCTGTGGCGGGCAGATTGGATGCGGCGAATGCCACCTGAGCATCAATTTGGCACACGAAGCCCGCTGGGTCGCAGCGTGTGGTGACAGATCGGGAGAGTGCATTGGCGACGATGAGCTCCTTACCTTATGAGTTCGAAGTCGTACTGCCTGAGTTTAAGGAGAATGAGCTGCAGGCACGGCGTCATGTCGTTAAGGTCTTTTTGAATGATATTGACCAATGGCCTGTGGTCTGTGAACTGTGACTGTGAACTTTGGGAGTCCATAGATATAGTTATGGAATTTGACGACTCCGGTAAGAAGGCCCAGGCACTCTTTTTCAATTTGCTCATAGCGCTGTTCGGTAGGCGTCATTGCACGTGACGCGTATGCGACAGGAGCCCATGAGGAGGCGTCGTCATGTTGAAGGAGCACTGCTCCAATGCTGGACTGACTGGCATCCGTGGAGACCTTTGTTTCTTTGGCCGGATCGAAAAATGCCAACACCGGGGCCTTGGTCAGCTTCGCCCTGAGTTCCCGCCATTCTTGTTCGTGGGCGGGGAGCCATTGGAACCCGGTTGTCTTCTTAACCAGGTTCCTGAGAGCCGTGGTGTGGGAAGCGAGGTTAGGGATGAATTTCCCCAGGAAATTGACCATGCCCAGGAAGCGAAGGACTGCCTTCTTGTCCTCCGGTGTTTTCATGGTCTTAATGACAGATACCTTGTCAGCATCCGGCTGCACGCCAAACTGTGAAATGTGGTTTCCGAGGAATTTAAGTTCTGTTTGACCAAAGGAGCATTTGGCCCTGTTGAGGCGGAGGCCATGCTCATGGATTCGTCGGATGACGCGTTGGAGGCGATCAATGTGCTCGTGCGGGCTGGTAGACCAGACGATGATGTCGTCCACATATACGCGAACCCCTTCGATACCTTCCATCATCTGCTCCATTATTCTGTGGAACACTTCCGATGCAGAGATGATGCCAAACGGCATCCGGTTGTAGCAATACCGGCCAAATGGGGTGTTAAAGGTGCAGAGCTTCCGACTGGATGCATCGAGTTGGATCTGCCAGAACCCCTTGGATGCGTCTAGCTTGGTGAAAAATTTGGCGCGAGCCATCTCGCAGGTGAGTTCTTTGCGCTTTGGAATGTGATAGTGTTCTCTCATAATATTGCGGTTGAGGTCCTTGGGATCAATACATATGCGTAATTTGCCGGATGGTTTTTTCACGCACACCATAGAGCTGACCCAGTCAGTAGGTTCTGTCACTTTCAAAATTACGCCCTGGTCCTGGAGGTCCTGCAGCTGCTGCTTGAGGCGGTCCTTGAGGGGTGCTGGTACCCTGCGAGGTGCGTGCACCACAGGCGTGGCATTTGATTTTAACAAGATTTTTTAAGTGTATGGGAGTGTGCCCTTGCCCTTGAATACACCGTGGTATCGGGTGATGATGGCGTTCAGCTGTGTCCGATGGTCAGTGTCCTGAGGTGCGGAAGCGTCAGCGGGTGTCAGGGAGTGAATCTTTTGGACAGGGTTTAGAAGTTTGCACACCTGAGCACCAAGCAGGGAGGCTTTAGTGGATCCCACTATTTCGAATGGCAGGTTAGCCTTTAATGACCCATGCGACACTTCAAGCTGGCAAGAGCCACTGGCAGCAATGGCATTACCAATATAGTCCAGACAGATGGCAGGGTGGTAGGCTTGACATGGTGGATTTCGAGGTCAGACCGCGCAATGAGGTTGGCTGAAGCGCCAGTGTCCAGGCGGAATCGGATGCGGGATTGGTTGACCGTGAGGGTGGCACACCACTCGTCGTCCGGATCAATGCTGAATAATGGGAGAGACTTGGCTTTTGTCTTCTGGAGCATCTTGTGTTTGGTGATGATGCCCACCCGAAATGGTGCTTTAGGGTCCTTGGTGTCAAGGTCCGGAATCAAGTCGGAATCGGTGACCGGCGGCTGGATGGTTCGGACATCCCTGCGTGGTTGGTTGGAGTGTCGAGAGGTAATAGGTTGAGCAGACCTGCATAGGGCTGCATAGTGGCCAAGCTTGCCACATTGGAGACTGCGTCGGGATTTTGCAGGACATTGCCGCTTTAAGCGAGCGGAGCCACAGCTGCCGCACATCGTGACGTCAGAACGTTCGGTACGCCATCGCGCATGCGCGGTGCGGTCATACGTAGCACGTGCCTGCGCAGTGCGGTCTTCGGCCTTGCCGTCCCCTCGGTCAGTGCACGCATGTGCGGGAGCCCGCGAAAAGCGCGCAAAATGGCCGCCCTCATTCAGGCTTAGGCCCTGGAGTTGTTTAATGGCTTGCACCCGCTCTGCCTCGTGGGGACCTTGCTGCGCTGTTTCAGCCGCTTGAATGTGCGAGTATCGGTTCGTGGCGTGTTCATGCAGAACACAGGTCTTGATGGCTATCGCAAGGGTGAACTATTTAACCTTGAGGAGCTGCTGGCATAGGGGGTCCGATTGCACACCAAAAATGATTTGGTCACGGATCATCGAGTCGGAGGTGGACCCGTAATTGCAGGACTGCGCGAGGATGCAAAGCTGGGTGAGGAAAGATTGAAAAGGTTCATTCTTACCCTGCAGACGCTGTTGATAAGACATAGGGCTCAAAACTTTCATTTACCTCAACGTCACAGTGACTGTCGAATTTGAGCAGGACTGTCTTGAACTTGGACTTGTCTTCACCTTCAGCGAAAGTGAGATAGTTGAAGATATGGATGGCGTGGTCCCTGGCCGTGGAAAGAAAGAGAGCAATCTTCCTGGCGTCTGAAGCAGCTTCTAGGTCTGTAGCTTCGAGGTATAGCTGGAATCGTTGTTTAAAGATTTTCCAATTCGCACCGAGGTTGCCGGTGATGCGGACCGGCGGGGGAGGACGGATAAATGACATGTCATCATTGCCCATACGCCCCCCCCCCCCCCCCCCCCCCCCCCCCATACCCCCGCAGCCAGGTGCCATGGGCTGCATGGTCGCGACTGTTGCCAGCTGGCAACTGATCAGGCGAACACCCCCCCACCATCCCCGGCACGCACCATCCCCAAACCCCCCCCCACTTCTCCCCAGCACACACCCTCCCCAACCCCCCCCCCTTCTCCCCGCCATGCACCCTCCCCAACCCCCCATCTCTCCTCCTCGGCATGCACCCTCCCCAACCCTCCATCTCTCCTCCCTGGCATGCACCCTCCCCAATGCATACCCCCTCCACCCCTCCCCAGCCCCTCCCCTCCCTCCCCAGACCCTCCCCCCCCAGCACGCACACTCCAACGGCTCCTGTGACCCCCTGCACCAACTGCGGTCGTGCCGTACCCTCTCCGGCAGCCGTCCCACGCCCCAGCACGACTGGTTGACGCTATTAAATAGGTGGTTCGATTTACGCAGACGTGACCCATGGTCACGTCGGCGGACTTCGGCCCACCCGTCCCGGAGTATTGGGGCAGTCCCAGGGCCCATTGCCTTGCGCCGATCCTTGCCATTCTGCGAGGTGCGTGGCGCGATTCACATTGACGGAATTTTTGGGGGGCCGGAGAATATCGTGGGCGGCGGCGGGGCGGGACTTATGCCGCCCCCCCCCCCCCCGCCGATTCTCCGACCCGGCGGGGGGTCGGAGAATCCCGCCCCTTTTCTTTGTGAAACAATTCAGGGTGCTGGTTCTGTTGTTCTGTTTCTCACAAACAGTCAGCAAGCTTCTGGAATTGTACACAGCTGTCAGGATGAGGATCAATCATGCGCTGCTTGCAATTCTATTGGATAAGTTTAAGTGTAGCAGCTTCAGGGATGGATCGTGTCCAACTGGGGTGGCTATTGATTTTTCAACGTTGTATAAGTACTGTGTTCTGGTCTTTGTTCGGCAGAACAGGTCTTGGCCGATATCCAGTCTGTTCTCTGCGTACACGTAACAAGCTTGATTAAATAAGCCATCTTGTCCAGGTTGTCATGTTTGTTCCTCTCTGCACTGAGCTGAGCCATAGGGAATAACCCCACATGAAAGCTGACTCAATACACAGGTCTTGAAACCGCTCCTACATCATTTGGCACAGAGAGCTCAGGCGTACACAGGATTCTGGCAGAATGATCCGCCTCCTAAGTACGGGTGCGTATATTTTAATTTTCCACCCAATAGATGAGGTGTTACGGATCAGGCGGTCGGATCCATCAGTTGTGCGAACGTTGCGGGTAGGTAGCGGTGGGCACACGCAACACTGAAAAAGTGCTAATGTTGGGGGGGAAAAGACGGAGTTTTGTGCCACGCCAAAGAGCGGAGCGGGATAAACTGCCGCGCGTTAAAAAGATTGGAAAGGGTTAGGGCCGCACGACATTCGATGGAGGCCAAAACAGGGAACCCCAGAGGGGCTCAGAGTAAGTGACCAGTCAGACAAAGCTGGTGTCATTATTCTGAGGTTGTATGTATAACAGGATTTGAAACCCCACTGCTTAGGGCAGCTGTGGAGAAAAGGGAGGTAAAAAAAAGCCCACAAAGAAACATGAATTGGAGCACAAACGTTAACTGTTTTAGCATGCTACTGATTGGTTTTTAAATTGCCCCGAAACATGTGTGTAAATTACTTGATACAAGATTAAATTATGGATGTACAGAAATTCAATTCCGTCAGTTAAACGTAGAAATTCTAAGCATGCATCACCCCTGTGAGGGAACAAAGGTTTGGTCACTCATAATGTGTTTGAGTGAAATGCCTTTGAGATTTAAATTTACTCGAGAATAGGTGATGCCTATGAAATCAGGTGTTGAGGATTGGATTAAATGGGAAAAAGAAAGATCAATTAATCAAACAAACAGTTTAAGTTTTATAATGAAAAAGTGTAGTGAACCTTGTTCATTACTTTAACTGAAAGAGTGTCAACTTGCGGTGCAGCAAGAACAAAATTTGCTGTGCACCTTTTGTTTGTTCGGAGGAGATTCCGAGGAATCCAGGCTCCAGGAATAGCAGCTGTGAAGGCCACAGGCAATGCTGATATTGATGTAAGGCAGGTGCAAGAACAAGCACTAGTGGAGGAAAAGGGGGAGTGGAGAAATAGCGGGGGACGGATAGGCCATGATGGAATATGGAGAAGAGAAGGAACGATAATTCGGGCAGCACAGTAGCACAAGTGGATAGCACTGTGGCTTCACAGCGCCAGGGCCCCAGGTTCGATTCCCCGCTGGGTCACTGTCTGTGCGGAGTCTGCACATTCTCCCCGTGTCTGCGTGGGTTTCCTCCGGGTGCTCTGGTTTCCTGCCATAGTCCAAAGATGTGCAGGTTAGGTGGATTGGCCATGCTAAATTGCCCTAGTGTCCAAAAAGGTTAGGAGGGATTATTGGGTTACGGGGATAGGGTGGAAGTGAGGGCTTAAGTGGTTCGGTGCAGATTCGATGGGCTGAATGGCCTCCTTCTGCACTGTAAGTTCTATGTTCTATAATAGCCTCCGAGGCCATGCAACAATCCCCGTGGGACATATACCATGGACAAGCGCACACAGGGAGAGACAATATGATCAAACTATTAAAGGAATGTTGGTGGTGGAAGGGAATGGACAGGGATGTGGCCAAATTCTGCCAGCGATGCAGACAGTGCACCCTGGTGGAACCAGGCTGTCCCTGCAAGATAAATGGGAAGTCAGCCCCTGGCCCAAGGGACCAGGGGGAAATTTGCAACTAGATTTTACTGGGCCTTTGCCTCAGGTACAGGGTAGAACATACTGTTTGGTGATTGTAGATCAATTCACCCGGTTTGTGGAAGCATTCCGGTGTAAGGATGCCACTGCTAGTACCGTGGCTTTGATATTGGCTAATTAAATAATACCAAGGTGGGGGGTTCCACTTCAACTGGATTCTGACCAAGGGGCCCATTTAACGGGGAAAGTCATGAGGGAGGCTTGTGGGGTTTTTGGCATCCAGCAAAGATTCCACATCCCACACCATCCTCAAAGCTTGGGAATGGTAGAGCGGATGAACCAATCCTTGAAAATAGCCTAGCCAAAGCTATATTGCAGGAAGGGAATAATTGGGTAAGGGCCCTGCATGGCAAATTGTTGCGACAAGAGCCATTCCCGTCCGGGGAACGGATCTAACCCTTTTGAGTGAATGACGGGAAGAGCAATGCGCCTCCCGGAGGAGGTGATAACTGGAGGAGCGGACCTTGAGATAAGCAAAGGCAACCTACTCCAATGCATGCAAGATCTGGTGAACCGCCTGCATGCCCTTGAGGGTCAGGTAATTGCACAGCAACAGCATAGAGATTGGACCAAACTGACTGGAAAGGAAACCCCAGGACTACCGACACCAGGGGATAGGGTCATGGTCAAACTCATGACAGGTAAAAAGGGATCAGGGATTTGATGGGAGGGACCCTGTGCAGTAATCATCGCTGGACAAATATGTGCCTTAATACATGAGAAACCCGGTGGCTGCACTGGACGCAGTTGAAATCATACCCCATGAGTCATCCCATAGTCACAAGGATTGAGAGAACCCTCTGGTGGGGCGGTGAACCCAGGGAGCGGGGGTAGCCATGGCATTGCCAGCTTCAGCACGTATACTGGGACTTATCTGGATTTGTAGATGGGCCACCAGAGTGGCTCAGGATATGGGACTAAGGCACGGAGAGGATGTATACGAGGAAGGAGTGGCGATGATGTGAATGATATAATACTAATTGAGCACCGGAAGGTCTTTGTTTATTCCTACAGGATTCTAGTGCTAGCACACCTCTGGATCCCATCTCATCTCTGGTTGCAGCCATCAACATCGACCACCTCGCCAGGGACGCGGAAGGAGCCAGACATTGCTGAAGTCAAGTCCAGTGATCGCATGTGTACTGATGTCACGCGGGTGCGTCGGGATGCTATTAATGTTATGAGAGATGCAAAGGGGAGGAGCAGTATAGGTTTTTATTATGATGGGATTCCATGGGCGCGATTCTCCGAGCTCCGCGCCGGGCTGGAGAATCGGCGCAATCGCGTCCCAACACCCCGACGCCGGCGCGCGATTCTCCGAGGTGCGGGGAATCGCCACCATTTGCGCCGGCGCGTTTGGCCCCGGCCGCGGGCCGCTGGAATCAGCGAGGCCGCCGATTCTCCAGCCCGGATGGGCCGAGCAGCCGCTCCGACACGACAGAGTCACGCCGGCGCCGTTAACCCCTGGTCGCTGCCGGCGGGAACTCTGCGGGAACGCTCGGGGGGGCGGCCTGTGGAGGGGGAGGGGGCTCCTTCACCGGGGGGGGTGGCCTCCGATGGGGTCTGGCCCGCGATCGGGGCCCACCAATCAGCGGGCTGGCCTCTCCCCCCCCAGCCTACTTCCTGGCGCGGCTGGCCGCTGAACATGTTGGGTCGGGGCCGGCGCGCCTAAGTTCCCCGTGCATGCGCAGGATGGCGCAGCCCAACTGAGCATGTGCAGGATTGAGCTGCCCCAACTGCGCATGTGCGGGTTGGCACGGCGCCCATTTGGTGCCGTGTAAGGAGGCTTGAGTGGCATGAACCGCTACAGAGCCGTGCTGGCAGCCTGTGGGGGCAGGAATAGGTCGTACCCGGGCCTTGTTCGCGCCGTCGTGAAATGCGACGGCGTTCATGACGGCACGAACACTTGGCCTCAATATCGGAGAATCGCGCCCTATATGTCCCTGCGGGGCGGCTTATACGAATTACATGCAATTCCGAAAAACCTGGGCCCTATATCAGTTGGGAACCAGGATCATGGGAGTTACAGGTGATATGGAAAGCTGAGACGCAGAACCTTTGCCCCCAGGCAGGATGACATTGTTTTTAAAATGACCGATCAAGGAACGCTACATGCCATCGATGGCCCAAATCACCCGATTGTGAACTAATAAATTATGCGGGACCGTCAGGTACTTCACTGTATGGATCCCTGCCAGGCACCTAACCGTACTGACAATCATGAGATGATATGTGATAGATTCACAGCTTTGTATCGGGGAAGTGAGGTAGGCAGCCAGTCAGCGCAGGAGTCCGAGAATCGGGTGGGATATTGCAGGAAGCAAGGACTCCACGGTGTATGGGTGGGGACCAGGCCATGGCCTACCACCACCACTATGACATGGTGAGCTCTGGCTCGATTACAACCACGGGTCCAACGACAACCCCCAAGCACGAATGTGATGAGCATATCACTAGCCACACTGTGGGACACGGGTTAGTTCTGACCCTCACTGATGAATCAGTGACGATGATGAATCAGTGACGATAGTATCAGGATATGGACATGTAAGAGTTATGATTGATGTCGCCAATCTACACTTACAAGTCTATTGCTGTGGTCTAGGATTGTTTGTAGCCTTGGGAGAGGGGGATTTTGGACGTGAGTTGAAGGAAAATACGTAAGCGACAACAGAGAGACATAGTGGAACTGAACACCCTTGACATTGCGGAGATAAGCGAAGGAATTGAGGTTATGGAAGGGCAATTGAGAGCTGCGGTTCAGGATATATACCAGGATGCCGAAATGGCTATGGATCTTAGCCAGCAAGTCAGTCAGCTTGTGTGGAAGGCACT
This sequence comes from Scyliorhinus torazame, assembly GCF_047496885.1. NCBI lineage: Eukaryota > Metazoa > Chordata > Chondrichthyes > Carcharhiniformes > Scyliorhinidae > Scyliorhinus > Scyliorhinus torazame. The sequence continues at coordinate 146,960,791 of NC_092708.1, read as the reverse complement.
TACAAATTTGGAGCCATATCAGACAACAATTAATGAGTTACGTTGTATAACAACTATACCAAGCGAGGCATTGTGTGTGAATTGCCTGGGCATAATGTTGTTCTAACCAATTTATCTGACTCTAGTACCATTGGCCGACATGAACTGACTCCTGACAGGGATGTGTCTATCGTGGACGCGGATGACCTCGAGCGACCTGACGATGACCAGCGGATTCACCAATATGTCCAGAAGGGACTTCCACGCACCCCACGCTTGCAGGCTGATTGGGAAGGACTTCGGGAGGAGGCAACGCAAATTGACCACCTCTGCAACAAGGAGCGGGAGCTCATCCAGACTCACGCTGAGAAGGCTGCGGAACTGTTTCAGCCACAGAACTTTTTCTCTACAACATGGAATTGGGGACTGAATGCCAATATCCATCCATGGATACGTATTATTTTGCACGTTGTACTTTTGCGGCTGTTTATATTGTTCGTCTTTTTTATTACCTCTGTTGCCTCAGACGCCATATTAGGAAATGGCAGACAGACTGTCGCCCCCTAGTTAAAGAGGAACTGTTGCAGCTCTTACCTGTTGAATATTCCACACATCAGCCGGACTCCAGTAAATTCAGTATGTCTCTTTAATGGCCTATTCTTGGGCGAGCCAAGGGCCAACTGGGGGGATTGAAGGGGGGGGTTCAGCAATGATGCCTCTTAAAACTGAATCATTAGCATGCCACTAGAGTAGTTTTACATAAGTTGTTTTATTAAGGATTGAGATGAATTATAGGACTGAGTAATCATTATTAACCATTAAACATGTATTTTTAGGACATAGCAGTAATAAGTAATCAAATGGGATTTAGGATAGCTCACTTGACCAAAAGGACATTACTTCTAACGTCATGGACGGAGTGTCCGCGCCGTCAAGAGCGCCGTTGCATTTTACGATGGCACGAAACGGCATGGGCACTAGCGATTCTGGCCCCCACAGGGGGCACTGGAGCGGTACTTCCTGGCGCACACAGGGGGCGGCACCAACCCGCGCATGCGCAGTGGTGCCGCACCAACCCGTGAATGTGCGGGGGACTTCTTCAACTCGCCGGCCCCGACGCAACATGGCGTGGGGGTTCAGGGGCCGGCTGCATAATAAAATAGGACTGGGGCTGGAGAGGCCGGCCCGCCAATCGGTGGGCCCCGATCGCGGGCCAGACCCCATCGGAGGCTCCCCCCCCCACTCGGTGATGGAGCTCCTCCCCCCCCCCCCCCACAGGCCACTCCCCGACCCTACGCGCAGAGATCTCGCCGGCTGCGAGCAGGTGTGGATGGCACCGGCGGGACTCTGCCGTGTCCGCGCGGCCGCTCGGCCCATCAAGGCCGGAGAATCGGCGGCCCGGCCGTGGACAGCGGCCCGCGACCGTGCCGCGTCAAATGCGCCAGTGCAAATGCCGCTGATTCTCTGCTTCTCGGGGAATCGGCTGCCGGCATCAGACCGGGGCCGCGCGGAAAAATGGCGCGAACGGCGATTCTCCCATACGGCGCGGCATGGGAGAATCCCGCCCCTTGTCTTTGTGATACAATTCAGGGTGCTGGTTCTGTTGTTCTGCTTCTCACAAACAGTCAGCAAGCTGCTGGGATTGTACACAGCTGTCAGGATGAGGAACAATCATACGCTGCTTGCAATTCTATTGGGTGAAGTTTAAACACTGCTTGCAATTCTATTGGATAAGTTTAAAAGTAGCATCTTCAGGGATTGGATCGCATCCAACTGGGGTGGGCTATTGATTTTTCAATGTTGTATAAGTACTGCGTTCTGGTCTTTGTTCGGCAGAACAGGTCTTAGCAGATATCCAGTCTGTTCTCCATGTACACATAAAAAGCTTGATCAAATAAGCCATCTTGTCCAGGTGGTCGTGTTTGTTCTTCTCTGTACTGAGCTGAGCCACAGGGAATAACACCATGTGGAAGCTGACTCAATACACAGGTCTTGAAATCGTTCCTATAGATACATTAACAGCATTTGAAAGGCATCTTGACAAATACATGGATGGGATGGATACAGAGGAATACGGAAGAAGGAAGTACTGAGGGTTTTGGCTAAGGTTGATATCATGACCTTTACAGGTTTGGAGGGCCGAAGGGTATGTTCCTGTGCTGTATTGTTCTTTGTTCTTGACAGGTGGTATTGAGGAAGCGGGGACTGCAGAAGGACTTGGACAGGTTAGGAGAGTAGGCAAAAAAGTGCCAGATGGAATACATTGTGGACAAGTGTGAGGTTATGCACTTTGGAAGGAAGAATGGAGACATAGACTATTTTCTAAATGGGAGAATGCTTTGGAAATCAGAAGCACAGAGGGACGTAGGAGCCGTTGTTCAACAAAGAACAAAGAGCAGGCCCTTCGGCTCTCCAGGCCTGTACCGGTCATGATACCAACCTTGGTCAAAATCTTCAGCACTTCCTTGTGCTGTATCCCTCTAGACTGGTTGTGCTCAAGGGTGATTAATGTGGAACACGTTTCCCCATTTTCTGATGGTTCCGCCCCACTCTACCCACTCCCTCGCCACCCATCCCCTACCTACACCTCCGCTCTCCTCCCCCTCCACCTCGCCCTGTGCCCTCAGTGATCCTCAACGTGCTTCACTTTCCTAGTTCTGCTGCTGTGTCCAGGTGTGTCCCCATGATGCACTTCTGAGCCTGAGGCAGCCACTGTTTACCTCATCCTATGGCCTTAGATTCCCCTGACCGGCATCCTCTGGGGCTGAAGGGCCGGCGCACTTGTCGGTGGCATATGCGCAGGCATGCCGCCTTGTTGCGTGTGCTGAGTGTGAGACACAGCCTCATCAGAAGGGTGGAACTCAAGGGAGCTGTTGGCCACCATTTCCACTCCATAGGGCGACTATGGGTTGACACTCAGAATCCTGTTCTCCTGCTCAGCACCTATAGTGCCTTGGGGTTCACCTTGAGACAGCGGGGTAGCTGGTTCGAGCCCCGGCTGCCCCTGCATCATCTGGCCCTGCCAGCCCTGGCGGTTTCCCATGGTCTGCACCATCGTGTCGACACCCTCAATGATGCTCCTCAGTGGCCGGGCCATGCTCTGCAGCGCCTTGGCAATGCCCACCTGCAACTGGGACAAGCTCCGCGGCACCTCGGCCATTCCCATCTGAGAGCAGAACATGTCCTGCAGAACCTCATCAAAGTCGGCCTTGTTCTGGGTCACATCCCCTTAGCCATGGCCGTCACTGACTGTGCCATGCCTCAGCCACACCCTCATTAATGGTGCAGCCAACGTGCACCAGGCTCTCCAGTGCAGTTGCCACCATAGTAGTGTTGGCCTTGGTGCCAAGCATTGCCGGCGACATCTCCTGCACCTGTAGCCTCTGGAACTCCTCCAAGCAGCCATGGACCTGCTGGAGTGTTGCTGACATCTCCCTCTGAAAGTCCCGGCCACACCAAATCATCTCCATCAGCTCCTGGTAACCCTGTACCAGAAGCTCAGCAGACCTCCGACTGCTGTCTCGCCTGGAAGATCCTGCCTCCACCTGGTGTGCATGAGCAGCTGTGTGGTGCTCAACAGGATGTGCCCCAGAGGCCTGAGCACTAACATTTTCCACCGAGGAGTGTGTACCAGTGCTGGAGAAGGGTAGGGATGACAGGTGCGATGCATTGGTCGTGTCTTCCTCGGAGTTCCCCTCTGAGGTGTTCTCCTGGGAGGCTGGAGAGGGTGCCACCCAGGGTGGGCTGGAGCCATCAGCTGGAGGACATGCGGGAGAATGGACATTTTGGGAGTGGGAGAGATGGTCAGTCAGTAAGGCAATAACAACTCACGTTTGACAGGTCCCCCGTGTGGGGCCCAGTGGTTTCTCACTGCTGGGGCTTCCGGCAACCATCGCATTGGTGGCCGCTCTGTCCTCAGCCACACAAGTCACCTCCAGAGCCATTCCTTGAAGGAGGTGAGGATTCTTAGGCCTGGCACCCCACTGCCATTCTGGGCCCTCTTCCGATGGTTGTGCAACAGATTCTCCTGCGGAGACACAGAGAGGGAACCATTTGTCGCATGTGTGGTTCACATTGGTGGGAGGGGGTATGCGAAGGAAGGGTTGGGGGTTGAAGGGAGGGGGATTGAAAGGAGGGGAAGGTGAAGGGAGGAGGAGGTGAAGGGAGGGTTGGGGGCTACATGGAAAGTTGGTGGGGCGGGGCGGGTGGTTGCTCAAGTGGGGGTGGAAATGTCTCGAGGGTGGGGGGCATTGGTGTCTACTCACCCCTGCTGCCTGGTGTAGGGCATTGACCTTTTTCCGGCACTAGAGGTCAGTCCTCCTTAGCCCGCTCCCAGAGCTTACAGCCGCCACCACCACGTCCCAGGGCAGCACTGACTGCCCTGTGCCACACCGGCCGGGACCCTCAGTGGGGGGGGGGGGGGGTAGTAGTGCGGGACAACTCTCCTGGCCCCCATGGTACCTAGACCATGTCTCAGAGGCTAGCCATGTATGCATCACTGAGTCTTGGGACCGATCTTCTCAATGCCACTATTGCGTGCTGGCTGGGGTTAGCTGAGCAAGTGCAACTTAAGTGCTGCTCGACCTTGTTAGCAGGGGACTGGCGAGTGTAGTCCCGCGAATTGGCTGGTGAGCCTTCATTTGAGGCGAGAAGCCCATGTGGCCTTGTTAAGTCAACCAATTAACGTTGAATAATGTTGCTGGTCTCATTGAGCCGAGCGCGGGAAGCTCGCGGCAATTCTCTATCGCTATCACACTTGGGAATCTTTCCGGAGAATCGCAACCCCAGTCTTCAAACAGAACAAAATACAGTGACATGAGGAGAGAGGGGAAGTGTGACTAACACGATTATGCTCCCCCAGAATATCATCCTACCTAAGCCCACACTTCCACCCTATTCCCATAACCAAGTAACCCCACCTAACCTTTGTTTTTGGACACTAAGGGCAATTTGGCATGGCCAATCCACCAAACCTGCACATCTTTGGACTGTGGGAGGAAACCGGAGCACCCGAAGGAAACCCACGCAGACACAGGGAGAACTTGCAAACTCCGCCCAGACATTGACCCAAATTGGGATTCGAACCTGGGACCCTGGAGCTGTGAAGCAACTGTGCTAACCACTGTGCTACCGTGCCACTCCTTATTAAGAAGGCAAATGCACATGGGATATAGGGTGTTTGATAAGGTGGATCCATAATTGGCTTAGCAGTAGGAGACAGAGGATGATGGCAGACGGCTGCTTTACTGTCTGGAAGTCAGTGTCCAGTGGCATACCACAGGGATCTGTGCTGGGCCCCCTATGGTTCGTCATTTATATAAATGACATAGATGACTATGTGGAGGGTACGGTCAGTAAGTTTGCGGACACAAAAATTGGCCGGGTGGTTAACAGAGGATGAGTATCTTGGGTTACAGGGAGAGATAGACGAGATGGTCAGATGGGCGGACAAGTGACAAATGGAATTTAATCCTTAAAAGTGTGAGGTGATACACTTTGGAAGGAGCACTATAACGAGGAAGTATACTATGAAATGTCTGACACTGGGAAGTTCCGAAGAACTAAGGGACCTTGGCGTGTTTGTCCATAGATCTCTGAATGCAGAAGGACAGGTGAATAGGGTGGTGAAAAATGCATATGAGACACTCGCTTTTATCAACCGGGGCATAGATTACAAAAGCAAGGATGGAGTTGTATAGAACGTTAGTGAGGCCACAGCTGGAGTATTGTGTGCAATTCTGGTGACCACACTACAGGGAGGATGCAATTGCACCAGAGTGGGTAGAAAGAAGATTCACCAGAATGTTCCCTGGGATGGTCCTTGGACACCTGTAGGACCTGATTGATTTTTTTATGGAGAAATTAGCAGAACATAAAGCATGCATGCATTCTATTCTCGGTTTTTCCAGCATTTTTAAGGGGCCAAAAACCTTCATGCTCCTCCAGGTCATGGGGAAATATTCAAATTATGTCTCATCCCCATCCCATTCCCCAAGAATCTGCTCCTCTCTTCCCCTCCAGTGGGCCTACTTGCCAGGCTCAGCGCAGAGAGTTGACGATTCTAAGCCGCACCAACTTGACAAACTGATATAGAGCAAATTTTTGGCATCTGCTGCTTAACAGTAAAATTTAAATAAAACTCAAAGCCTGTAGCTGAAAATGTGTTCGGCCCTTCGCCTGTGGCACTGGATTTACTCTGCAACGTGGGCACATCACCGATATCATGTCTGTTTTGGGCCCCAACTTGAATATCTCCTGACTTTTCTTGTCAATAAACGACAATTACTGCTGGTGTTTCAGGATATTAAAGAGAACCTTTATATTTTCAGGCGATATTTCAGCAAAACCATCCTGAGCCGGATTCTCCGATCCTCCGCGCCGAAATCCTCCCGGCGCAGGGGGCGGAGAATAGTTGGCAAACCGGAAATTCGGACCGGTGCCGCTCCCGCGGTTCTCCGGTCCCCGAACTATGCAGTGCGGATAGGGGGCCATTGACAGAGCTCCCCCCCGCCCCGGCGATTCTCCGAGCGAAATCGGCCGAGTTCCCGACGGCGTGGTTCTAACCACCTGTAGGCCGTCAGGAAAGTCGGCTGATGGCTGCCGTGGGCATGCTCGGACTCACGACTGGAAGTGGGGGCCCCGTATCCACATCCAGAGCTGCGATAAGCACTCCGGGGTCCTGTTAGCCCCCTGCAGATGGCAGAGTCACTCAGGACTTTCTTAAGGAAAGTCCAGAGTGAAACGCCAGCGTCTTTACACTGGCGTGGGGACATAGCCCCATTATTGGAGAATCCAGCCCCCTATTTCTGACCCTTGGAGTCAAGCATTCATGATATAGCCCTCTGCTTACTTTCATACAACATAAATTTCTTTCTCATACCCCTTTGATCACCAAACAGCATGCAGGAAGAACTGTTTATCTTGGCTGCTTTCATCTCTTGGTTTATGATTAATGATACATTCCAGTTCAATCGCAGTCATAGATATATTTTTAATCACCATTCATATTCCTTCTCTCACACATTTATTCTGAAAAATCAGCCAAAGTGAAGATTAGGTGCACAGAATTAGTGACACACACTTTCACCAAATAGTTCCATAAAACATTTTGCAATGATTTAGAAGAATAGGGTTGAGGATCTCCAGTTATTGTTTGTTGTTGTGGAGGGGGGGGGGGGAGTGGGGGCAGGGGGAAGAGAATCTTCGTTTGTTCCTCTTATAACAGAGATAGTTCAGGGAGAGTTAATACAAGTGTTCAAAATTATGAAGGGTTTTGATGGTATAAATAGGAGAAATGGGGCGGGATTATCTGTCCTGCTGCAACAGATTAATCTTTTTAGTGTGGCTTCCACTCTGATAGGTTAATAAACATACTCGTACTCTGGAAGGGAGTTCATTTTCCTGTGGGTCTGGCTACTGTTATGGGGAGGTGTTTTCAGAACCCCAAAATGTATCATGGAGTTCTCCCAACCTCCCCCTTTAATAGATTGTTGCTTTTCCGAGCACGCGGCTTGTTCCCCAGGTGTGATATTACAATTATGGACACGTGGGTTTTTAAACACAAAACAATGTTTATTCCATGAACTCAACTTAACCTCTTAAATAAGCATTGGATCTCTTAACACCCCTTACTTCAAAGATAACCCCGAAAATATTACAAAACTAAATAATCCTTCAGTTATTCCTTTCAACATCCAAGAGAGACTTAACACCTTTAAACAGCAACACATCATGTTAAAGGCATTACTTTTATGAGTTTAAATCACCCAAATGATCCAAAGATAGTCTTTCATCGCAGAGATCACAGCAGATCCAGCTCACTGCAAAACACAGACCAAGCTCTTTTCCTCAAAACTGAAACTTCAAAATGGCTGAACTGAGCTCAGCTCCACCCACTCTCTGACATCACTGTTTTCTTAAAGGTACATTGCTTAAACATCCCTTTCTTAAAGGTACTCTCATATGACACTACGCAGGTCACAGCTCAGAGCTATGGGGCGGGATTCTCCACCCTACCGCGCCATATTTCTGCCCTGACTGGCTGGCGGGATTTTCCGTTACGCCAGCCGGTCAATGGGGTTTCCCATTGAAACCCCAATTTGCAGCCCCATGCCGTCGGGAAACCCCCGGGAGTCGGCATAACGGAGAATCACGCCGGCGGAGAATTCCGGCCATGGTAGCTTTCTACCATGAAATTTTCTGGTCTAAGTAGAAGCTTCATTGATAGTCACATGCCACAACCCATCAGACACACTGATGCAACCATTAATTCACACGAAACCAGGAGGAGAAGTAAACTGTGGCTTTAATCAACTAGAACAGTGCTTGCCTGCGACTGGTCTGCTGGTGGGAGCTGATCTTTACACCTCCCCTCAAGGGGTAGAGCCAGGGGAGGAGCCCACAAGGCACCAACATGATACATTACAGGTAATACCTTACAACGGTCCATAGGTGGAGCCCACATGGGCAACAGTGTGACACAGTTATATACATGGTGAATGGATACTGCAAAACATTTGCCACATTCACCCCCTGTTAAAAAATGAAGTCCGGCGGGGGAGAAGGGTTTATACGTTCAGCCTGTCCGGTGCACGGATCATGCTCTGTGATCGGCGAAGCTCTGGTATCGCAACTGGCCCTGGTGTCGAACTCATCCGTGCTGGCGTGCGTAGTGAAGTCGCCGATGCGGGCATAGACGTGGATTCCGGGAGCGTGTCTTCTGGGGCTTCATTCCTGTGGTCGGTGAAGGGGGAATGGAGGATGGGAGGGGGTGTGGGTGCCATGTAGGGGTGGGGGCGCTGGTCAGCGTAGGTCGGGCGGGGTAAGTTGGGGTGGCGGTGGTAGTGGAACCCACGGGTGCCAGGTCTCGGAGGGAGACCGTATCCTGTCGGCCGTCGGGGTATTCAATGTATGCGTACTGGGGGTTGGTGTGTAGGAGCAGGCCCCTCTCGACCAGGGGGTCGGGCTTATGGCTCCTGACGTGTTTGCGGAGCAGGATGGGCCCCGGTGTCTTCAGCCAGGATGGAAGCGAGGCCCTGGAGGTGGATTTCCTGGGGAAAACAAATAGGCGGTCATGAGGTGTCTCGTTTGTGGCCGTGCAAAGGAGGGACCTAATAGAGTGGAGCGCGACAGGGAGGACCTCCTGCCAGTGGGGGACTGGGAGATTCCTAGACCGTAGGGCCAGGAGGACGCTCTCCACCTGCCTGTTTCCCCGGGGGTTATAACTGGTAGACCTGCTCGCAGCGATGCCCTTACTCAGCAGGTACTGACGCAGTTCGTCGCTCATGAACGACGAGCCCCGGTCACTGTGAATATATGTGGGGAAACCAAACAGGGTGAAGGCACTATGTAGGGCTTTAATGGTGGTGGCCTCGGTCATGTCGGGGCAAGGGATTGCAAATGGGAAGTGGGAGAACTCGTAGATGATGTTGAGGAAATATGTGTTGCGGCTGGTGGAGGGGAGGGGCACTTTGAAATCGATACTGAGGCGCTCAAAGTGCCAGGATGCCTTTACCAGGTGGGCTTTATCCGGTCGATAGAAGTGCGGCTTACACTCCGCGTCATGGCTCTGACCTCCTCAGTGGAGTAGGGCAGGTTGCAGGCCTTGATGTAGTGGAGAAGCCGGGTGACCCCCGGGTGGCAGAGGTCAACGCGGATGGCCCGTAGTCAGTCATTTTGCGTGCTGGCGCATGTGCCGCGGGACAGGGCATCTGGGGGCTCGCTGAGCTTCCCAGGACCATCAATTCACACGAAACCAGGAGTAGAAGTAAACTGTGGCTTTAATCAACCAGAACAGTGCCTGCCTGCGACTGGTCTGCTAGTGAGAGCCGCCTACAGGGCTACTGCTCTTTATACCTCCCCTCAAGGGGTGGAGCCAGGGGCGGAGCCCACAAGGCACCATCATGATACATTGCAGGTAATACCTTACAATGGTCCATAGGTGGAGACCACATGGGCAACAACATGATACAGTTATATTCATGGTGAATGGTTACTGCAAAACGTTCACCACACACACATATTGACACTCTCAGTGTCTATTCTGTAGCTGGATTTCTGCTCTCTTAAAATTCAGAACTGAGTCCTCTGGTTAAACACAACAGACTGGATATCTACTGTCTCCAGGTCAGCCTCCCTTATACTTACAGTTTGTCCTTAGAAGGAAACAAAACCCGCCAGTTTTCCTTTTCGACCATAGTTCCATCATCAGCAATTTTCTCCATGGCAACCTCAAGGCTTTCTTGCTTCTGAAAGCCTCTCAGCTAGGTCAAAAGCTCAAACATGGGGCGAAAATCTCCGTTATCGGCGCAAAGTCCGCCGACCGGCAGCAAAAACGGCGCCAATCCCACCTGCATCACGCCGCCCCAAACGTCGCAAAGCCTTCGGCCCGGAATGGGCTAGCAGCGACATGACGCTATCCGCGCTGGCTGACGCGGTTCACGCCGTGCGGCGTCATACATGCCGCTCAGCGTGACGGCTCATTAAGGACGCGCTGCTCCCCCCACCCGACCAGAAAACCCGACCGGATGGCCGCCCGCCGCTCAGCCCCGAGGTTCCAGTCTCGTGACATTGACGCGCTCCTGGACGCAGTGGAGCAGAGGAGGGAGGCCCGGTGTCCCGGGCACGGCCGCAGAGTTGCCCCACGCCACAGCCGACGTCTGTGGAGGGAGGTGGCAGAGGCCGTCACCGCTGTGGCCCTGACACCACGGACAGGCACCCAGTGCCACAAGAAGGTGAACGGCCTCGTCAGAGCAGCCAGGGTGAGCCTCCCTCCCCTGCCCGATATCCATATCCCCCATATCCCCCATATCCCCCCTCCCCCATATCCCCCCTCCCCCATATCCCCCATATCCCCCCTCCCCCATATCCCCATATCCCCCCTCCCCATATCCCCATATCCCCCTCCCCCATATCCCCCCTTCCCCATATCTCCATATCCCCCCCCATATCCCCCTCCCCCCATATCCGCCTTCCCCCATTTCCCCAAGTGAATTCAGCCCTAACATTAACCTCTGCAATAGACGCGCAACCGATGGCGTGCAGTCATATACCTGTCTAACACTGTTGCCTTTTACCCCTGACACACCCCCCCCCCCCCCACAGGAGAAGCGCGCACACAACACCAGGGAGCATGTGAGGACTGGAGGAGGCCCCGCTGATGAGAGGCCACTGACCGAACACGAGGAAAGGGCCCTGGAACTGGCTGGCGGACCTGAGGACCGGGAAGTTGCTGATGAAGAGGTCGGGGGCCCACCAGCAAGTGAGCCACCGACAGCCCGTCCCCATATCCCCCCTCCCCCATATCCCCCTCCCCCATATCACCCCTGCCCTATATCCTCTTCCCCCATATCACCTGATCACTGCCTGCGTGTCTAACCATGCATGCTTCATTGTGTATCGCAGGAGCAAACGTCGAGGCACCCATCCCCGCAGATGCAGACCGCCCGCATGATGCCCCTCGGAGACCACGGGGGACGGAGAGACCCGGACACTCTGGCATGCGACGCCCGCAGGATGCCCCTTGGAGACCACTGGAGATGGAGAGACCCGGACGCTCTGGCATGCGACGCCCGCAGGATGCCCCTTGGAGACCACTGGAGATGGAGAGACCCGGACCCTCTGGCATGCGACGCCCGCACAATGTCCCTGGGAGACCACTGGAGATGGAGAGACCTGGAGAAACAGGGAGACGACGCCCCCGTCTCGTGCGGGTACGACGACGCAGGCATGTGCCACCCAGCGATGAGAGGGGCAGCCACAGGCCCCCGTCACAGCCGAGCCAGGACACCATTACCCAGGACACCCCTACCCGGGACAGCACTACCCAGGAAAACGAAATACAGGACAGTGACACAGATTGGATGGGCGGAGACGAATTGCCACCCCAAAGTGACATGGACTCAGAGTGGGACGATGCGCACGACACAACGCCACTGCTGTCACCAACACCGGGTTGGTGGAGTTACCACACCCACCCATAGATCCGATGCAACCACCGAACCTGAGACGAGCGAAGAGGGTGACGGCCGGCTTGCGGCGGCTGCAGTCGCAGGTGGAGGAGTCCACCCGTGTCCAGGAGCTGGGAGTGGTGCCGGTCATGCGTGCCACCCAGGCCTACACCGCATGGGTGGCGTCCGTGGTGGAGGTAATGGGTGCGACGGTGTCAGACATGGGGAACGGTTTGCGAGGCCTGGGGCTTTCCGTGCAGGCGGCGTCTGTGGCCCAGGACATGGCTGCCCTCTCACAGGAGGCCATGAGCCAGCGTCAGCGGCAGATGGCAGAGGCGCTCAACACCATGGCCCAGTCTCAGCAGTCCATAGCCCAGTCTCAGCAGGCCATAGCCCAGTCTCTGCAGGACATCGTTGAGGGCATCGGTGCCAGTGGCCATGTGCGAGCCGGCGTCGCACAGTCACAGACAGGGTTTGCCAATCCCCTGAGCTCCATGGCTGCAAACCTGCAGACCCCTGTCGATACCAGCATGGGCCTCCAGGACTGGCAGCGCCAGATGTCGGGGGGGCGTCGGATGGCCAATCCGTTCGCATCCCCCACCCATGTAGAGGCCTGGGGGGCATCGGGCACCTCGAGGGAGGAGAAGGTGCTGGGGCCTGTTCCGGGTCCCATTGTAGGGGAGGTCCCAGAACACCTCACCACCTCGGACTCCCTCCCCTTCCGTCCCAGGTGCATCGGGTGGGCAACGGGCAGGACAGGCTGGCAGCTCGCCATCCCAGTCGCCCGGGCCGCAGCCTGGCCCATCTAGGCCAGGACGCCCCAGGAAACGTCCGCCAAAGGGATCCCGTGTCAGAGGGCAGGAATCACAGGAGTCCACCTCCAGTTCTGCTGTACCGTCTGGGGAACCACGTAGACGTAGTCATAGGGTCCGTAAGGCCAAACAATTAGACACTGAGTAAGTTGGCACGGGTGCAGGGCACAGATGAGTTTTAGGGGCTAGGGCACGTGCATGAACTCCTTTGGTTATTAAAGTCAATGTTACACCTACAGAAGCTGCCTTTGTGCTCTGTCCAAAGCGTGCGGGGGTGTCATGTACGTTGAGCGCAAGTGTGTGTGTGAGTGGTGGTCTTACCTCAGCCCCAGGTGAGTCTGCCCCCTTCCCCCTGGGCCGCCATCAAGATCCCCCCGGGCAGAGGACGGGACCGTGCGCTGCAGTGTCACAGCCGCATGCAGGGATGGTCCGGGTGGATGGTGGTACTGTGGCCATGGGTCAGACATAGTCCAACGATGTGGAGCCAGGAGCTCATCGCAGGGCGGGTTGTCATCATCCTCCATGGCCTGCGATAGACACGCGTCCACCCGCAACTGTGTGAGCCCGGCCGTTGTGCCGCAGGTGGATCGGCAATGGGGGGGTGGTGTGCATGCGGGTGGGGTGGGTGGGGTTGGGGAGGGGGGGTGAGGGTGCTGGGTGGGTGGATGAGTGGGGGGTGTGGGTGGTCGGCTGTTGCCATGGTGTGTGGTCTGTGGCCATACTACCCGATTCCCACGCCCATCTAGTCAGTGAAGCGGGCGGCTATCAGCCTGTCCCGTGCCCGCTGGCCCAGCCGGTAACGGTGGATAGCCACCCGCCCATGTCTAGCCGGTCTGCCCTGACCATTGCCCCCATCCCACTCATCTGGGGAGGACTGCGCCTCTTCCTGCTGCTCCTCCACTCCGCCCTCCTCTGCCTGCGGCACATCGCCCCTCTGCTGGGCTATGTTGTGCAGGACGCAGTACACCACAATGATGCGGCCGACCCTATCTGACCGATACTGGAGGGCGCCCCCAGAGAGGTCCAGGCACCTGAAACGCATCTTCAGCACGCCAAAGCACCTCTCTATCACTCCCCTTGTTGCTACATGGGCATCATTGTAGCGGTTCTCCGCCTCATTGTGTGGCCTCCGTATAGGCGTCATCAGCCACGATCGCAATGGGTAGCCCCTGTCGCCCAGCAACCAGCCCCTCAGCCGGGGATGGCGTCCCTCGTACATGCCGGTGATGTGTGACCGCGACAACACGTATGAGTCGTGTACACTGCCCGGGTAACGGGCGCAGACGTGCAGGATCATCATGCGGTGGTCGCAGACCACCTGTATGTTCATCAAATAGGTCCCCTTCCTATTGGTGAACACGGCCCTGTTATCTGCAGGTGGCCGCACGGCGACGTGCATCCCATCGATCGCGCCCTGGACCATGGGGAACCCGGCCACGGCAGACAAGCCCACGGCCCGGGCATCTTGGCTGGCCCGGTCCACAGGGAAGAGGATGTAGCGGTGCGCCATGGCATATAGGGCATCTGTCACTGCCCGGATGCACCAGTGCACCGATGTCTGCGATATGCCGGACAGGTCCCCACTCGGTGCCTGGAATGACCCCATTGCATAAAAGTTCAGGGCCACCGTAACCTTGACGGACACGGGGAGAGGGTGTACCCCGCCAGTGCCACGCGGTGACAGGTGTGCTAGCAGGTGGCAGATGTGTGCCACGGTTTCCCGGCTCATCCGGTTATCTCCTCCTGCATTCTCGGTCCGTGGGGTCCTGGTATGACTGCCGGGGCCGGTACACACGGGGCGCCCTCGGGTGCCTCCGTTGCCGTGGGGCCGTGACGTCCTCCTCCCCCTCCTCCCCCTGTCGGTCAGGTGTCCCTCCAGCCTGGTCGGCTGTTGCCTGCCCCTCTGCGGCAGCCTGCGCCGCCTCTCTGGCACGCTCCTCCTCCTCCCCCTCATCCAGGGCAATATGGACATTAGCGGCTGCCGCCACGGCGGCCAACATCGCTGGCTGATCGGAAAACATGACGGCCTGTGGGGGGGGGGGGGGGGGGGGGGGGACATGTCATCATTGCCCATACCCCCTCCTCCCCCCAGGCAGATGGCATGGACCGCATGGGTCCGACTGTTGGAGGCTGGCACCTGGCCAGGTGGACCAACTCACTTGGCCACCCCCCCCCCCCCCCAACATCCCTCCCCGGCACGGACTCCATCCTTCCCCCCGGCACGGACCCCATCCTCCTCCCCGGCACGGACCCCATCCTCCTCCCCGGCACGGACCCCATCCCCCTCCCCGGCACGGACCCCATCCCCCTCCCCGGCACGGACCCCCCCCCCATCCCCCTCCCCGGCACGGACCCCATCCTCCTTCCCGGCACGGACCCCATCCCCCTCCCCGGCATGGACCCCATCCTCCTCCCCGGCACGGCCCCATCCCCCTCTCCGGCATGGAACCCATCCTCCTCCCCGGCACGGACCCCATCCTCCTCCCCGGCACGGGTCCCCATCCCCCTCCCCGGCACGGACCCCATCCTCCTTCCCGGCACGGACCCCATCCCCCTCCCCGGCATGGACCCCATCCTCCTCCCCGGCACGGCCCCATCCCCCTCCCCGGCACGGACACCCCCCCATCCCCCTCCCCGGCATGGAACCCATCCTCCTCCCCGGCACGGACCCCATCCTCCTCCCCGGCACGGGTCCCCATCCTCCTCCCCGGCATGGACCCCATCCCTCTCCCCGGCACGGACCCCATCCCCTTCCCCGGCACGGACCCCATCCCCCTCCCCGGCACGGACCCCATCCCCTCCCCGGCACGGACCCCCCCCATCCCCCTCCCCGGCACGGACCCCCCCCATCCCCCTCCCCGGCACGGACCCCATCCCCCTCCCCGGCACGGACCCCATCCTCCTTCCCGGCACGGACCCCATCCCCCTCCCCGGCATGGACCCCATCCTCCTCCCCGGCACGGCCCCATCCCCCTCCCCGGCACGGACACCCCCCCATCCCCCTCCCCGGCATGGAACCCATCCTCCTCCCCGGCACGGACCCCATCCTCCTCCCCGGCACGGGTCCCCATCCTCCTCCCCGGCATGGACCCCATCCCTCTCCCCGGCACGGACCCCATCCCCTTCCCCGGCACGGACCCCATCCCCCTCCCCGGCACGGACCCCATCCCCTCCCCGGCACGGACCCCCCCCATCCCCCTCCCCGGCACGGACCCCCCCCCATCCCCCTCCCCGGCACGGACCCCATCCCCCTCCCCGGCACGGCCCCCATCCTCATCCCCGGCACTCACCCCCCCTCCCGGCACTCCCCCGGAGCCCAGCCCACTCTAACCACCCCCCCTCCCCCCGCCGCACACACACACACAAAACCCTACACACACCTCTCCCCCACACATTCAGACTGCGGCCACGCCATCGCCTCTCCAGCGGCCAACCCCCCAGGCCGTCACCCACCTCCACGCTGGTCGGCGTCAACCTTGAGCACTGGTTGACGCCGATTGAAAGGTGGTTTGATTTACGCCGACCTGACCCGTGATCACGTCGGTGGGACTTCGGCCCATCCGGACGGGAGAGTATCGGCAACCCCGAAATCCATTGCCTTGCGCCCACCCGTGCCATTCTCCGAGGTGTGCGGCGCCATTGACGCCCTTCGGAGACTTCGGCGGGCGGCGGGGGCGGAATTCACGGCGGCCAACGGCCATTCTCCGGCCCGCTGGGGGGTCGGGGAATCTCGCCCATGGGGCAAAATTCTCTGGAAACGACGCGATGTCCGCCGACTGGCGCCCAAAACGGTGCAAATCAGACGGGCATCGCGCCGCCCCAAAGGTGCGGAATGCTCCGCATCTTTGGGGGCCGAGCCCCAACATTGAGGGGCTAGGCCGGCGCCGGACGAATTTCCGCCCCCGCCAGCTGGCGGAAAAGGCCTTTGGTGCCCCGCCAGCTGGCGCGGAAATGACATCTCTGGGCGGCGCATGCGTGGGAGCGTCAGCGACCGCTGACAGCATTCCCGCGCATGCGCATTGGAGGGAGTCTCTTCCGCCTCCGCCATGGTGGAGACCATGGCGGAGGCGGAAGGGAAAAAGTGCCCCCACGGCACAGGCCCGCCCGCGGATCGGTGGGCCCCGATCGCGTGCCAGGCCACCGTGGGGGCATCCCCCGGGGCCAGATCGCCCCGTGACCCCCCCAGGACCCCGGAGCCCGCCCGCGCCGCCTTGTCCCGCCAGTAAGGTAGGTGATTTAATTTAGGCGGCGGGACAGGCATTTTAGCGGCGGGACTTCGGCCCATCCGGGCCGGAGAATCGAGCGGGGGGGCCCGACAACCGGCGCGGCGCGATTCCTGCCCCTGCCGAATATCCGGTGCCGGAGACTTCGGCAACCGGCAGGGGCGGGATTCACGCCAGCCTCTGGCGATTCTCTGACCCGGCAGGGGGTCGGAGAATTTCGCCCCTGGTTTGTAAACATGCACGGGCATCCTACACCAGCCCCAAAGTGCACAAACTCCAATTTACATTAAACTGAAACCAAAACTCTACTTTCTTAGCCCTTCGTATAACACAGTAGCGACAGAACACTTCTTAAAACTTTAATTTAATTAGCCATGATTTTTTGACAAAATTAAGGTGATCTAAAGGAAGGGATATAAATATATTTCTGATTCAATAAAATTATATTTTGCATGGTGTGTCTTTTTACTCATAAAGTATGCTCAAGGCCTGCAAAATCTGGAAGAATTTTATACAGCTTATAGAAGGATTGTCAGTCTATCCGCAATATGAAATACACCAGGCTCTTCTGCTCATAGAGCTTTGGAGATTTCGGGAACTAAATTTCAAACGATGGGATTGTATGCGAGAGAACGCCACAAAGGAAATAGAACAAACATATGTAAAGCCTCAGTGTTGGTATATATTGGAGCCTTTAAGATCGATATAACATAACATGGAGCTTTTGTGTTGCTGGCATAAACAAAGTTTGGCTTAAATCTAGGACTGTGTTGCTGAAATCAAAATGTGTTGATGTTTTTCTAGCCTGACTACATCTGATTGCCCCTGGAGAGCATTTATCACATCATGGACCTGACTATCCTCATCAAGCTCACTGGTCTCCATGTCTTTGTTCATTCAGGATCCAGAAAGGAAAGTGAAGGTTCTAAAATGTGCTGCAAACTTCTATTTCTGGGCAGTCACATGTTAATCGAATATTGAAGTTAACAATCTACTTCAAGATCCCCATTCTTCTGGACAGTATCTAACCTCTTACCACATGTTTGGCCCAATGTAAACATTGATGTAGCACAGGGCTAATTCGCTGGCTTTGAAAGCAGACCAAGGCAGGCCAGCAGCACGGTTCGATTCCTGTAACAGCCTTCCCGAACAGGCGCCGGAATGTGGCGACTAGGGGCTTTTCACAGTAACTTCATTTGAAGCCTACTTGTGACTCATTTCATTTCATGTGATTAGGATACAATGGAAGGCAGTGAACAGGGTGGGCAATATTTCAATTCACGTCTCTTGGCAGAGCTAATGGCACAATCTTTTCAACATATACAGAACATTCTGAAACTCACTCTCGGTCTAGTTCTATTAATATCTGCATGTGTTGGCTAGATTGCTGCTTGTTTCCTGACTGGAAAGATAAGCAATCTATAAGAGATTAGTGTCAACAAAGGCATGTTTGAATGAAATCCAATTTACCAGGGTGAAACACAGGCTGGGATTTTATCGGAAGGTGGGGGGATTGGGGAGGAGGTGGGGGGCGGCGGCATAAAGTCTGCTGAAACTTGGCAGAGATCAATTCCAAAATGTGGCTGGAGATTTTGGTTTATTAACCTCTCTCCACCCCCTGGACAATGGGCTGGGAGGGGGGTGAGCTGATAAAATATCATGGAACCATATTGAGATGGCTTCCCAGTGTAGGTACATTGTTGGGTAGGTTACTCAGCAGTGTGCCAGTCTATACATGACTATATCTGGGTCCTGAGTCCATATGGGTGACAGCGGGACCACATCGGTAATTTTCCCAAAGGTAGTCTCTTACTAGTCTACCACCAGGTCCACCATCCGATTAAGGATGGTTGGTCGGCCCAATCAGGAGGCTGGCAATTCTGGAGCTTCCATAGCTCCACTGGGAGCGGTGGGTACTGCTGAAGCAGGTTAATTCCAACAAAGATGCCTCAACAGGGAGGTGCCCTCGAGAAGGTAACTTGAATTTAAAAATCAGCTGGTTGACGCAGTAGACTGCACTGATTGGATGGATGAAATATCCCTCTAGCTGCATCTTTAGTGGCATTTTCTGCCTGTGCCTCTGGCTCCAATGCACCTCTGGAAATTTGCTGGGAAGTCACCCCCATGTAGCTCGCAGCCTTTCCACACAATGGGGGGGTGGGGTTTGCTGCTCTGCTGACAGAAAAGTAGCAACAGCCTTGCAAGTGGCTCTTAATTAGCCCTTTTATTATACAAATTGAATGCTTGCATTCCAGCACACAGCCTTCAAACTGCAGTAACTGCATTGGGAGCCATCGTGATACAGCCCCCTGGCATTTTATCAGCCCACACGCCTTCCCAGAGCTAGTTTGGAACTCTTTGTATCGTATATGTTTACTCGGCCATTTCTACTTGAACATCTATCCTCGTTTTACTTTAGAAGCAATGCCAATGATATCCAGGTGGATCTTGGTGAGTGATCCAAATAAAGGCCAAAGGAGCAAGCAGCTAGTTATATTCTCTGATTGGTTCAAATTCCCAAATCGGGGCCGGCGTCAGTTTGCGAGTCTCCGCCTGCTCCAAAATGGCATCATCACTTTGCGCACCGCATGCTGTTGCAACGGCGTTGGTGCGTCATCGGCAGGCACTCCCATGATGCTCCTCCCCCGATGGGCCGAGTTCCCAACCGCGTGGTTGAAATGTGGTCTGAGCAATCGGGAACCCAGCGTGGTGGCTGCAGACTGAGTCCCAGTGCCGCCACACTCGGCCGGGATCCATGCCGTTGGCCGGGGGGGCACCCCGGCGAGGGCTGGGAGTACTGGTGGGGGATGGTCAGGGGGTGTCCTATGGGGTCCCGGGTGGCGGGTTGGGTCCGCGCACAGCCGGTGCCATGTTGTACGGCCCGACCGCTGCAGGTCGGCGCCATGTGCATGCTCGGCCAGGGATCCGGCCATTCTCCGGCCCTTTTTAGCACGGGAGCCGGTAGTTTCACCTGGCGCCGCTGCTAGCCCCTCACTTGTCCTGGGTGTGGTAAACCACTGTGTTCCTATATTAAGGGTTGTACGGTTCACTACAGGTTCACCTGGGCCCCTGCATGCTAGCTCCGACCAGGAGCCGGGTTATAAATATGCGTGGCCTTCAGCAGCAGCCATTTCGTCAGTTGCTGTAGGAGGCCACACTTCAGATACTAATAAAGCCTCAGTTTGAATTCAACTTCGTCTCCAGCCAAATTGATCGTGCCTCACCGGGATCGGTGATTGTTCGGCGCCGATTGTGGCATCATAAAATGCCCAAGTTTCAGCCAGCACTTAGCCACTGAAACGGAAAATCCAGTCCTCCATCTCTGGAAATTTAGTCTTCAGTGTGGTTCACACAGCAATTTTGAGATCATTTACATTGGTCACAGAATTTTATTTCCTGTTCAATTTACTGGAAAATCTGAGTAATGGTCTGGCATTCTGATTGTTGATTTCAGACCAGTTTTTCCAACTTAATTATCAGAATCAAATAACTCCACTTTTTCCAACTTCCTATTGACTTCAATCCCAAGAAAAGAAAGATAGTCGTGCATTGCTGCGTTGATTTCCAGGATCTCAGGACATCCAAAACCATTTTGGCCCGTACCTGCCGAGTATCGGCAGGAAGCCATGACCCGCCGATACTGAGAGAGAAAAGTGCACACTTACCTGCGCCCAGAAATCGCAGCGATTTCTGGCTCCTGCAGCAGCCTTGGGTCTCCAGCAGGACAGTTTGCACAGGCTCCAACGCCGTGCAGTTAGAATGTAGCCTTCCCTCATAATGACGCAGAAGCTACAGGAACGGCCATTGAGGTTGGGCAATTAATCTGCAGGTTTATATTTAAGATAACAAGCAACAAATTCTGCAAGTGTTTTAAAGATATGTTGAAGTTTTTTTAACAGTTTTTTATTGCGCTTTCTTTTGTACAGGTAATGCTATTGTTGTAGGTCCATTAAAAGCAATTTTAATTTTATGTTTTATTATTAAAGGTGATTATTATTTAATATTTATCAGTGTACATAGGTTTTGTTATTTGTTTTAAATTTGTGGAACTATTTCGATCTGCACTTCATTATTATATAACTTTACGTGTGGCATGCTTAAAAGTGTTCATTTGTTTTAATTTAGAATATGGCAACTGAAAATTTAGTTGGGAAGAAGAGAAGTCAGAGCTTCTCGGACCACGAGCAATGGAGATTCTTGAAGCAGGAGAAACTGTAAATAACACCGTCTACTTCAATCGTGCGGAAGGGGGGTCATAAAATGCTGTTACAAGATGGCTCTGACCTGGTCATAAGATTTTAAAAGTGTCTTGCAGGGCTTTTTATTTTTAACTGTCACTGTCCTTGGAACATAAGGGGCGGGATTCTCCGTCGGCAGAGGTCGAAATTGGGAAACACAATTGGACAGAGAATCGGTTCCGACACCGAAATCGCGGCAGACGCCGATTTGACATCAAATCGCAATTCTCCATCGCCTCGACAGGGGCGCCAATGCATTCCGGAACGCATGTACAGTAAACACCTTTTGCATATCATTAGTGGGCCTGACAGGTATGAAGTTTTGGGGGCTCTGAGATACAGACGAATCAACACGGTTGCAATTGGTACAACGCAGTTTTATTCCTTTAAACTATTTATATAACAAACTTGGTACTCAGCACGTGGTGACTGTGTGAGTGCCTGGCTTTGAGGTCCTTGCCCTGTGCCGTCTCCTGATGGACTGCCCAGGAAGTGTCATGTTTCTTGTTTTGTACTGTGTATGCTCTTGTCTGTGATTGGCTGTCGTGTTATGTGTGCTAATTTGTCCGTTGCTCTGTCTATCATTATGTATGTGTGTATGTGCTGTGATGTTCACTTGAATATCATGACATCCCTCCTTTTTTACAAGATTATGTGCCTACGTGGTTATAAATAGAAATGTGTACTGAGTGCAGCTAAATGTGTGTGTGTGTAATATCTACAGCATGTACATGGGGCTTAACTATATACAAGGGGCGATGTCAGGTGTGACATACTAACGAGGTTGTACCATAACAAAAAAAACGTGGAAATGTGGAACGATAAAATGAATGCCTGTAACGAGAAGAACATAGACATGTTAAAACAGTGGTTGCGTGAGTTCAACGTGTAAACAGTCTCATAAGTCCAGTCTAGTAGGTGGGCGACGAATCCAGGTTGACCGTCAGGGTGGCACACCATTCATCACCCGGATTGATGGTGTTGACCCGGTTCCCATCAATGACCGCAACCCGGAAGGCGTCTTGGTCATCTGTGTCATCGGTTTGGATGTCGTGATGTGGAGGCTGAATGGTCCGCACGTTCCTGCGAGGTTGTCGGAGATACGGAAGATCAACAGGTTGAGCCGCTTGACAATAGGCAGCGTAGTGGCCCATCTTGCCACAGCGTAGGCATTGTCGGGTTTTTGCGGGACATTGCCCTTTTAAATGTGCAGCTCCACAGTTGCCGCACGTCGTGACGTCATGGCGTTCGTTACGCCACTGCGCATGCGCAGTTCGGTCTTGCGTCGAGCGCGCCTGCGCATCACGTCCCTCAGTGTTGCCGTAGGTTTTGGCGCGCACAAGCGCGGGAGGTCTCGAAAAGTACGCAAAACGGCCGCCCTCGTCCGGGCCGGGGGCCGGGAGAAACTCGATTGCCTGGACCCGTTCGGCCTCGCTGGGCACCTAGCTCACCGATCCGGTCGCGTAGGACCCCCTCCGTGCCGATTCGGTTGCCTGAAATTGGGCATAGCGACTAGTCACAGGAAGGACTGAAAGAGTTCATCCTTACCTTGCAAGCGCTGCTGGAAGACATACCTCTCAAAGCTTTCGTTGACCTCAATGTTGAAGTTTTGGTCGAGCTTGAGGAGGACCGTGTCATACTTAGATTTGTCCTCGCCTTCCGCGAACACCAGGAAGTTGTATACATGGATGGTGTGCTGACCTGCGGTGGTCAGGAGGATGGCATCTTCCTTTTGTCCGAGGCGCCCTGTTTTTCGTTGGCTTCCATAAAGAGCTCGAAGCGCTGCTTGAACACTGTCCAATTTATGCCAAGGTTCCCAGCGACTTGCAACGGCTGCGGTGTGTTGACGGTGTCCATGGCGCAGGATGGCAGATTTGTGGGTAGGTTTTGATTCACTTCTGGTACCATGAAGTGTTAGGGTGCTCTGAGATACAGACGAACCAACACGGTTGCGATTGGTACAACACAGTTTTATTTCTTTTAACTATTTATATAACAAACTCTGGTACTCAGCACATGGTGACTGTCTGAGTGTCTGGCTTGGAGGCCCTTGACGGCCCTGAGCCGTCTCCTGCTGGACTGCCCAGGAAGTGTCGTGTTTCTTGTTTTGTACTGTGTATGCTCTTGTCTGTGATTGGCTGTCGTGTTAAGTGTGCTAATTGGTCCGTTGCTCTGTCTATCGTTATGTATGTGTGTATGTGCTGTGATGTTCACTTGAATATCATGACAAGGTATTCATTGGGGCCTCCGTGATTCTCCACCTCCACTGGGTGAATTCCCAACGCGCTGTTCATTTGTGCTTTTAAAAATCATGAAACAGGCGCAGTGGCTGCTGATGGGGAGAGACGGGGTACGGGAAGTGTCCAACATTGTCATAGTTTGCTGACAGTTGGGCCGCAGGCTGGGGGAATTCGGCCAGGGTGAGTAGCAGGGGATGGCCAGGAAGTGGGCTATGAGGTCGGGGTGGGTGGGCATGGAAGATCATTGCCATGGCCTGCAAGGCAGCCATGCAGTTGCACACACTGCTGACTGCCCACTCTGAACTTAAGGCGACAGGTCATATGGATGTCTGCCCAGGGCACCCCCCTTGTGGCCCTCTGGCCCCAGCCGACACATCAGCAGGATGAGCCCTCTCCAGCGCAACCAGTGTCATCTTGTTGGCTGGTATGAGTGTGTGTGGGGATTCGGCGATCGGGCGGAGAATCCCTTTTGACGCCAAAATCAGGGGTGGTGCCTGTTTTCGGATGCTCCGCCCCCTCCAAAACAGCATCATCAGTGTGTACGCCTCACGCCTTTGGGATGGCTTCAGGACATCATCTAAAGGCCCTCCCCCGATGCTCCTCTCCTGATGGGCCAACATCCCAACGGCGTGGATCGCAACCTCGCATGGTGACTGCGGACTGTGTCCAGCGCCGCCATAGTCGGGGGTGGGGGCGGGAGCCATTCCATTGCCGGGGGGCTTTAGTGGGGGCTGGGGGACTTGTGGGAGCTGGTCGGGGGGGTGACGAGGGGGTTTACAGGTGGGCACTATCTAGCAGGCGGGGTCCACGCACGGCCGGCATGTCATCGCTGCATGTCATCGCCGTGCGCATACGCGGCCACGGACCTGGTAATTCTCCAGCCATTTCTGTCAGGAACACAGGGGGTTTCACATGGCACGGCTGCTAGCCCCCCACTGGGCGGAGCATCGGGCTGACTTTTTCATCGTAAGCCTAGATAAATACCCTGAAAATCGGAGAATCTTGCTCTTAGTCTCAGAAACGGAGAATCCAACCGCTGATTTGTTTTTGATTTGTGTTTATCATTTTTAAGTTTCGACCCTGTCTATCTCAATTATGTTACGAAGTTGAAATTATCTGATATTTAAATGTTTCGCTTTGACATTTGAATAATTCATTTGTAGAAGTTTGTAAGGTTTAATCATAGAATCATAGAGTCATAGAATTTACAGTGCTGAAGGAGGCCATTCAGCCCATCAAGTCTGCACCAGCCGTTGGAAAGAGCACCCTACCCGAGCCCACACCTCCACCCTATCCCCGTAACCCAAACTTTTTTTTTTCGACACTGAGGGCAATTTAGCATGGCCAATCCACCTAATCTGCACATCTTTGGACTGTGGGAGGAATCCGGAGCACCCGGAGGAAACGCTCACAGACACGGAGAGAACGTGCAGACTCCGCACGGACAGTGACCAAGTCGGGAATCGAATCTGGGACCCTAGAGCTGTGAAGCAACTGTGCTAACCACTGTGCTACCATGCTGCTCCTTGCTACCGTGCTGCCCTTAGTCCAAATGTTTAATGGCAAACATTTAGTAACAAAAATAATTTGATAAATATCAAACTTTGAAACCAAACCAGTTAACATTTAACTTAACATTTAAATTTAGCAACAGCAGCGACATTTTGTTTAATAACTAACTCAACTTTTCCAAATTTCTTGGATTAAAATATATTTTCTCACTTAAACACAACAGTCAATAAAATATTTTTTCCACACAAACTCAATCATTCTGTCTCTTTGTAAAAGGGAGAGGGGAAGGGGAGAGGAGGGAGGGGAGGGAGGAAAGAAAGGGGAGAGGAGGGAAGAGGGGGATGTGGAGCGGTGAGGGAGCGAGACGAGGAGGAGGGAGGATTTTGATATATCAATTGTTAATTTTACAAGCTTAATGTCCGAAAGCAGCAGTTGCCATGCACTCTCCATATTACCTTATGCCAGCTCATCCATTTCTGGTGGCAAGACATTTCATGGGTGAATGCCCAATTCATGCTGAAGTGCAAAATTGTACAATGCATAACACACTACAACAATCTTTGTGACTATCTCCAGTGCATACTGTGACGTGCCCCCTGACCTTCCCACACATTGAAAACATGATTTCAAAACACCAATTGTCCTCTCTACTACCTGACATGTTGCTACATGTGCCATGGTTGTATCATTCCTGTGCTTCATTGTTGGTCCTCCAGAATGGTGTCATAAGCCATGGTCTCAAAGGGTATTCCTTATCACCCAGCAATCAACCTTTAATTCCTGGTGTTGTTGTCATGGGCCGGTGTAACATTGAGCTTTCAAGGACAAATGAGTCAGGGGCACTTCCCCGGTTGTTTGCATTCACAGTGAGGATTCTCATTTGTGCATCACATCATCATCACATCTAAAGAATGAAACCCCATCCTGTTGCCGAATGAAACAGTGTCATTTCTTGGTGCCTTCAATGCAACAAGTGTTACATCGACGGTCCCAATTACTTTTGGGAAACCAGAAACCCTCTAGAATGTGATGGTCCCCTCTATCTTCTCTGGGGATTTGTCAAAAATAATAAGATCCGAAGCTCTACGTTAAATTGCATTCATTCCCTGGTGAATGCAGGTTCTCGCAGCATTTTGTGAAATGTTACATAAGTCACTAATGTCACGTTGAAGGGACCCAGATGCAAAAATATTCTGCACCGTCATGAGTTTCATCTTCACTGTTAAGGCAGTGCAGCAATTGAGAATCAGCTTCACCAGGTCTTCCTTCAACATTTCACAAAGGCGTCCCATTGCTTCCTTGCTAAAACACAGTCTCCTGGCACACATCTCCTCTGACATCTTTTCATATGATGTCCTTTGTCTGTATACTCTTAGGGGTGGGTAATTGATTTGCTTCCTAACCAGTCGGAGATGTAGCCTGACTCTTCCCTTATGACCTCTGTGCATATATCGGAGCCTCAAAAGAACTTCAGTAACTTTAAGAAGCCAAGCTGTAAGCGTGATGCCCAGCAGAGGTGGAGCATGACTACAGAATCTGCACTGGTCTGCAATACCTGTCAGAGAGATAGTTCACATTATCATACAGGAGGCTTCCAAATGTCAACTAAGGTATTAAACTTTGTTGAAGCATTTGAAGTAATCACTGAGTCTTGTAAAAATCAATAATTCACCAAGGAGATGCTTAAATAACACAGCTTAAAATACATTGAAAATTCCAAATGTACTTTCGTTCCGCATCAACTGGGAGGATAGGCATGCTAACATTATTGCCCTTGAAGGAGTCAAGAGGATCAGTATCGAGGCCATGATCATCTGAAACCAACTCAGCTGGGCCAGCCATGTGCTTAGAATGTCAGAGTTTCGATTGCCAAAGCAAATCTTTTTTGCCCAACTCAAGGAAGGATCACGAACAAGAGGAGGACAATGGAAGCTCATCCAAGACACCTTGAAGACTTATCTCAAGTAATACAACATAGATGTGAATGTCTGGGAGACCCTTGCTCAGATGAGACCTACTTAGAGGAGCTTCCTTATTGAAGGGACACAATTCTTCGAGTGCACCCAATGGCAAGAGGAGGCCCGCAAAAGAAGCCTGAGAAAGGGATACCCGAGAGCTAGGGTCCAAGGGCCGATCCCACCTCCTGGAAACACCTGTCAAGTGTGCGGTCGAATATGCGACTCTAGGGTCGGGCTCATCAACCATGCAAGAATCCACAGAATGCATAACGAGTAACAAGGAGTTCCTTAGGTGGACAATCATACTTGTTAGCGAGTGATCGCCAGTGATTGCATATACTCCAAACCCATTCTGCCCATTATAGTTCCTTTAATGGAACTAAATATCCTAATGACAAACCAAATTTAAAAAAACATCTTTCTTTCAGTTTCTGTGACTCCAAACTCACTTTATACATTAAAGTAATGGAATTAGCCTCATAACAAACTAAAATTAAAAATAAATTTAAAATATATCTGTCTTTCACTTTATGTACATTATAAACATATTTATAAACACTAAACACGAATATTATAAACAAACTAACCAACTAAAAACAGAACTCTGAGATTTACTGCCTCTTCTCGATGACTCTGGACCAAAACAAAAGTGCAAATAAGAAAGTGTGAAACCTTACGTAACATTGGGGCAAGCCAGCCAAGTTAGCGCAGTCCCTTGAGTTTTTATTCAGCCAGTTCAGCACAGCGCATGAAGAGAAACAGGTTAAAACAAACTGGACTGGTAGTTTAAGCATGGTGCGCTTACAACACGCATATTGGGCAGCACGGTAGCATTGTGGATAGCACAATTGCTTCACAGCTCCAGGGTCCCAGGTTCAATTCCGGCTTGGGTCACTGTCTGTGTGGAGTCTGCACATCCTCCCTGTGTGTGCGTGGGTTTCCTCCGGGAGCTCCGGTTTCCTCCCACAGTCCAAAGATGTGCGGGTTAGGTGGATTGGCCATGATAAATTGCCCTTAGTGTCCAAAATTGCCCTTCGTGTTGGGTGGGGTTACTGGGTTATGGGGGTAGGGTGGAGGTGTTGACCTTGGGTAGGGTGCTCTTTCCAAGAGCCGGTGCAGACTCGATGGGCCGAATGGCCTCCTTCTGCACTGTATATTCTATGATAATCCTGTGTTGGGACTTCTGCATCGACCCAACGCGCATGTGCAACGGAGAATCTCCGTAAACAAAAAAAAGTAACGGATGTTATGGGCCATTTTGTAACAAGTGCATTATAAAGTGTTGTACAGCAACTATTTAGCGTCCAGCGAACTCTCACAAACACCAATGTGAAAAAGGTCAGATCATCCTGTTGAATGATGTTGATTGATGGATAAATACTGGTCAAAACGCCAGCGAGCACTTCCCTGCTCATCTTCACATAGTGCCATATGACCTTTTACATTCACTTGAGGCAGAGGCCTGTGCATCAACTGAACATCTCATTCAAAACACAGCATCTTCAATAGCGCAGCACTCTCAGCACGACGCTTCGTTGTCCACTTTGACTTTGTGCTCAGAAGCCTCTAATTGAAGCAATCATTCATCCTTTCACATTGATGAAAGCAGCAAGAATATCTCATTTCCTGCATTGATGATTAATGAGACCAATTTTATTTTGCCATAAATGAGCATCTACAGACTAAGCGGTGGATCCTTGATACACCCGTTTGAGTATTTTGATTTACCAGACAAGGCTTCCTCACTGCTAAAAAATGTGATGATGTCCTACAAGCTGAATTTAAGGAATCAGGAGTTAAACTAAAAAGTAGGACATCAAAGGTAGTAATCTCAGGATTGCTACCAGTGCAACATGCTAGTCAGAGTAGGAATGTCAGGATAGATAAGATGAATATGTGGCTTGAGAGATGGTGCAAGAGGGGGGGATTCAAATTCCTGGGACATTGGAACCGGTTCTGAAGGAGGTGGGACCAGTACAAACTGGGCGGTCTGCAACTGGGCAGGGCTGGAAAAAATTCCTAGGGGGAGTGTTTGCTAATGCTGTTGGGGAGGGTTAAACTAATGTGGCAGGGGGATGGGAAGTCGAAGGGAAGTAAAGAGGGGCAGAGACAAAAGGCAGTAAGGGGCAAAATGAAAGGCAGAGAAACCAAAGTCAGAAATCTAAAAGGGCCACAGTACAGAGTGCAGAGACTGGGGATACCTCAGCGAATGGATCCAGGAAGGCTAAGAGAAATATAACGCAGGGAGAGTGTACAAAACATGACAGGAGAGACGGTCTGAGAAAGCAGAGCAGAAGGCAAGGGAAGTTTAGATTAAACTGCATTTATTTCAATTCAAGAGGCCTGAATCCAAAAATGTGCAGGTTAGGTGGATTGGCCATGCTAAATTGCCCTTAGGTTAGGTGGGGTTACTGGTTTACGGGGACAGGGTGGAGGTGTGGGCTTGAGTGGGGTGCTCTTTCTAAGAGCCGGTGCAGACTCGATGGGCTGAATGGCCTCCTTCTGCACTTTAAATTCTATGAAATTCTATGATAAGGGCAAGGCAGATGAACTCAGGGCATGGGTGGGTACATGGGACTGGGATATTATAGGTATTACTGAAACATGGTTAAGGGAGGGGCTACACTGGCAGCGCAATGGTCCAGGGTACAGCTGCGACAAGAAAGATAGAACAGGAGGTAAGAGAGGCGGGAGAGTTGCGTTTTTGATGAGAGAGAATATCACGGTAGTACTGGAAGGAGATATATCCGAGGGTTCGGCCACTGAGTCTATATGGCTAGAGCTGAAAAATAAGAAGGGAAAGATAGGATTGTACTACAGGCCCCCAAATAGTCAGCTGGAAATTGAGGAGAAAAGATGTAAGGAGATTACAGAAAGCTGCAAGAAAAATAGGGTGATAATAGTTAGCAACTTTAACTTTCCCAGCATTGACTGGGACAGCCATAGCATTAGGGGCTTTGATGGAGAGACATTTGTTGAGTGTGTTCAGGAGGAATTTCTCATTCAGCATGTGGATGGCTTGACCAGAGAGGGGCAAAACTTAACCTCCTCTTGGGAAATAAGGAAGGGCAGGTGACAGAAGTGTTAGTGATAGATCACGTTGGGACCAGTGACCATAATTCTATTAGTTTTAAGATAGCTACGGAGAATGACAGGTCTGGACCAAAAGTTAAAATTCAAAATTGGGGCAAGGCAAATTTTGATGGCATTAGACAGGAACTTTCAAAAATTGATTGGGGGAATCTGTTGGCAGGCAAAGGGACAGCTGGTAAGTGGGAGGCTTTCAAAAGAGTGTTAACCAGGGTTCAGGATAAACACATTCCTTTTAAAGTGAAGGGCAAGGCTGGTAGAAGTGGGGAACCCTGGATGACTCAGGATATTACGGGTAAGGCAGATGAACTTAGAGCTTGGATTAGTACTTGGAACTATGATGTTGTTGCCATTACAGAGACCTGGTTGAGGGAAGGGCAGGATTGGCAGATAAACGTTCCAGGATTTAGATGTTTCAGGCGGGATAGAGGGGGATGTAAAAGGGGAGGCGGAGTTGCGCTACTGGTTCGGGAGAATATCACAGCTGTACTGTGGGAGGACACTTCAGAGTGCAGTGAGGCTATATGGGTAGAGATCAGGAATAAGAAGTGTGCAGTCACAATGTTGGGGGTTTACTACAGGCCTCCTGTAGTAAGCGAGGAGATAGAGGAGCAGATAGGTAGACAGGTTTTGGAAAAGAGTAAAAACAACAGGGTTGTGGTGATGGGAGACTTCAACTTCCCCAATATTGACTGGGACTCACTTAGTGCCAGAGGCTTAAACGGGGCGGAGTTTGTAAGGATCATCCAGGAGGGCTTCTTAAAACAATATGTAGACAGGCCAACTAGGGAAGGGGCGGTACTGGACCTGGTATTGGGGAATGAGCCTGGCCAGGTGGTAGACGTTTCAGTAGGGGAGCATTTCGGTAACAGTGACCACAATTCAGTAAGTTTTAAAGTACTGGTGGACAAGGATACGAGTGGTCCTAGGATGAATGTGCTAAATTGGGGGAAGGCTAATTATAACAATATTAGGCGGGAACTGAAGAACATAGATTGGGGGCGGATGTTTGAGGGCAAATCAACATCTGACATGTGGGAGGCTTTCAAGTGGCAGTTGAAAGAAATTCAGGACCGGCACGTTCCTGTGAGGAAGAAGGATAAATACGGCAATTTTCGGGAACCTTGGATGACGAGAGATATTGTAGGCCTCGTCAAAAAGAAAAAGGAGGCATTTGTCAGGGCTAAAAGGCTGGCAACAGACGAAGCCTGCGTGGAATATAAGGAAAGTAGGAAGGAACTTAAGCAAGGAGTCAGGAGGGCTAGAAGGGGTCACGAAAAGTCATTGGCAAATAGGGTGAAGGAAAATCCCAA
The DNA here is from genome assembly GCF_047496885.1 of Scyliorhinus torazame. Taxonomy (NCBI): domain Eukaryota; kingdom Metazoa; phylum Chordata; class Chondrichthyes; order Carcharhiniformes; family Scyliorhinidae; genus Scyliorhinus; species Scyliorhinus torazame. Next base: position 146,929,478 of record NC_092708.1, on the reverse strand, counting down.
GGCTTTATACACGTACATAAAAAGCAAGAGGGTAGCCAGGGAAAGGGTTGGCCCACTGAAGGATAGGCAAGGGAATCTATGTGTGGAGCCAGAGGAAATGGGCGAGGTACTAAATGAATACTTTGCATCAGTATTCACCAAAGAGAAGAAATTGGTAGATGTTGAGTCTGGAGAAGGGTGTGTAGATAGCCTGGGTCACATTGAGATCCAAAAAGACGAGGTGTTGGGTGTCTTAAAAAATATTAAGGTAGATAAGTCCCCAGGGCCTGATGGGATCTACCCCAGAATACTGAAGGAGGCTGGAGAGGAAATTGCTGAGGCCTTGACAGAAATCTTTGGATCCTCGCTGTCTTCAGGGGATGTCCCGGAGGACTGGAGAATAGCCAATGTTGTTCCACTGTTTAAGAAGGGTAGCAAGGATAATCCCGGAAACTACAGGCCGGTGAGCCTTACTTCAGTGGTAGGGAAATTACTGGAGAGAATTCTTCGAGACAGGATCTACTCCCATTTGGAAGCAAATGGACGTATTAGTGAGAGGCAGCACGGTTTTGTGAAGTGAAGGTCGTGTCTCACTAACCTGATAGAGTTTTTCGAGGAGGTCACTAAGATAATTGATGCAGGTAGGGCAGTGGATGTTGTCTATATGGACTTCAGTAAGGCCTTTGACAAGGTCCCTCATGGTAGACTAGTACAAAAGGTGAAGTCACACGGGATCAGGGGTGAGCTGGCAAGGTGGATACAGAACTGGCTAGGCCATAGAAGGCAGAGAGTAGCAATGGAAGGATGCTTTTCTAATTGGAGTGCTGTGACCAGTGGTGTTCCACAGGGATCAGTGCTGGGACCTTTGCTCTTTGTAGTATATATAAATGATTTGGAGGAAAATGTAACTGGTCTGATTAGTAAGTTTGCAGACGACACAAAGGTTGGTGGAATTGCGGATAGCGATGAGGACTGTCGGAGGATACAGCAGGATTTAGATTGTTTGGAGACTTGGGCGGAGAGATGGCAGATGGAGTTTAATCCGGACAAATGTGAGGTAATGCATTTTGGAAGGTCTAATGCAGGTAGGGAATATACAGTGAATGGTAGAACCCTCAAGAGTATTGAAAGTCAAAGAGATCTAGGAGTACAGGTCCACAGGTCATTGAAAGGGGCAACACAGGTGGAGAAGGTAGTCAAGAAGGCATACGGCATGCTTGCTTTCATTGGCCGGGGCATTGAGTATAAGAATTGGCAAGTCATGTTGCAGCTGTATAGAACCTTAGTTAGGCCACACTTGGAGTATAGTGTTCAATTCTGGTCGCCACACTACCAGAAGGATGTGGAGACTTTAGAGAGGGTGCAGAAGAGATTTATCAGAATATTGCCTGGTATGGAGGGCATTAGCTATGAGGAGCGGTTGAATAAACTCGGTTTGTTCTCACTGGAACGAAGGAGGTTGAGGGGAGACCTGATAGAGGTATACAAAATTATGAGGGGCATAGACAGAGTGGATAGTCAGAGGCTTTTCCCCAGGGTAGAGGGGTCAATTACTCGGGGGCATAGGTTTAAGGTGAGAGGGGCAAGGTTTAGAGTAGATGTACAAGGCAAGTTTTTTACGCAGAGGGTAGTGGGTGCCTGGAACTCGCTACCGGAGAAGGTGGTGGAAGCAGGGACGATAGTGACATTTAAGGGGCATCTTGACAAATACATGAATAGGATGGGAATAGAGTGATACGGACCCAGGAAGTGTAGAAGATTGTAGTTTAGTCGGGCAGCATGGTCGGCACGGGCTTGGAGGGCCGAAGGGCCTGTTCCTGTGCTGTACATTTCTTTGTTCTTTGTTATATTGAGGTCCTGGCCAAAAAGAAGAAGGAGGTATATGACATGCATAGGTAGCTGGGATCAAATGGATCCCTTGCAGAGTATAGAGGTTGTTGCAGGAGAGTTAAGAGAGAAATCAGGAAGGCAAACAGGGGACATGAAATTGCTTTGACAGATAAGGCAAAGGAGAATCCAAAGAGCTTCTACAAATACATAAAGGGCAAAAAGTAAAAAGGGAGAGGGCCTTTGTTAAAGAAGGATTGCAGGGAAGAGCCTGGGAACTCTACAGACCAGTGAGCCTAATGCCTGTGGTGGTTAGGTTGTTAGAAGGGATTCTAAGAGACAGGATCTACAGGCATTTAGAGAGGCGAGGACTGATTAGGGACAGTCAGCATAGCTTTGTGAGTGGAAAATCATGTCTCACAAATTTGATTGAGTTTTTGAAGGTGGAAACCATGAAGGTAGATAAGGACAGTGTAGTCAACGTTGTCTACATAGACCTTAGCAAGACATGGTATGTTGTTGCATAAGATGAAATCTCACGGAATTCAGAGTAAGGTAGCCAATTGGATACAAAATTTGCTTGGCGACAGAAGACAAAGGGTGGTTGTAGAGTGTTGTTTTTCAAACTGGAGGCCTGTGATCAGCGGTGTGCCTCAGGGATCTGAGCTGGGTCCACTGTTATTCGTTATTTATATTTATGATTTGGATGAGAATTTACGAGGCATGGTTAGTAAGTTTGCAGATGACACCAAAATTGGTGGCATAATGGACAGTGAAGAAGGTTATCTAGGATTGCGATGGGATCAATTGGGCCAGTGGGCCGATGAATGGCAGATGGATTTAATTAGATAAATTGAAGTGATGCATGTTGGTAGGTCAAATCAGGGCAGGACCTACTCAGTTAATGGTAGGGAGTTGGGGAGAGTTACAGAACAAAGAGATCTAGGAATATAGGTTCATACCTCCTTGATGGTGGAGTCGCAGGTGGACAGGGTGATGAAGAAGGCATTCAGTATGCTAGGTTTTATTGGTCAGAATACTGAATCCAGGACGAGGGAGGGACTTGGGCTGAGGGACAGAGAGGAGGTTGGCGGCGGGGGCTGCCTGGGGATGGACCGGTGGAGGCGCGGATTACGGGCTGGAGGTGGGCCTAAAAAAGGGGGATGACTGATCGGCGGAGGGGGGGGGGGAATGAGCCCCCCAACTAGGCTGATCGCCTGGAATGTTCGAGGGTTAAATGGGCCAGTGAAAAGGGGACGTGTGATCGCGCATCTTAGGGGATTGAAGGCGGACGTGGTAATGTTGCAGGAGATGCACCTGAAGGTAACGGACCAGGTTAGACTGAGGAAAGGCTGGGTCAGTCAGGTGAGGACAAGATTCAAAGACTAGAGGGGTCGCGATCCTGATCAATAAGCGGGTGGCGTTTGAGGTCGGGTAGAATAGTCCCGGACGTGTGAGGTCGGTATATTATTGTCGGTGGAAAACAGGAGGGGGTGCAGGTGATATTAGTGAATGTATATGCGCCAAAGTGGGACGATGTGGAGTTATAAAGAGGATGCTGGGGAAGATACTGCACCTGGACACGCACAGGTTGGTCATGGGAGGGGACTTCAACACAGTTATGGACCCGGGCTTAGACTGGTCAAGCTCGAAAATGGGCAGGCTGCCAGCAATGGCAAAGGAACTAAGAGGGTTCATGGAGCTGATGGGGGGGGGGTGGATCCATGGAGGTTTGGGCAGCCGAGGGTGAAGGAGTTCTCCTGCTACTCACACGTGCATAAAGTGTACTCCCGGATTGATTTTGAGCAGGGTCTTTCTGGCTGGGGTAGTGGACACCACAGACAACCCACCATGCCAATACCTCTTTTGGTAGCTTGGACATCTGACACATTACAATGACATTATATTCTTCAGTAGAACATTAGAATTTAAAAAAATATAAATTTAGAGTATCCAATTTTGTTTTTCAATTCAGAGGCAATTAAGCGAACCATAGAATTTCATAGAATTTACAGTCCAGAAGGAGGCCCCCCAGCCAGCAGCACAGGTATCAGCGCATCGGTGCACCTTTGAAAACTTTTCTTACCCCCTCTCTCTCCCTCAGCAGCCATGGCACCCGATCCCCGTTTTTAAATAACACAAGTGAACCGCCCGGCGTCACTTCCGCCTGGCGGAGGCGGAGCATCGGTCGGGCCCATTAATGATATGTTAAGGAACGCTAATGTACATTTTGCATCCTCACGCTGGTGCAGAACGTGGAGAGTATTCATGCCATCATGAAGACACCAGAGCTTCGTTGGGCGCTGAGCTTAATTTTAGGCTGGAGTCTAATTCTCTGCCCAATTGCGATTCGCAATTCTGGCATCGCTGGATGGAGAATCCACCCCAATGATCCTACAAAAACTGAAATACAAATTGAAGGCCTTAAAAACTTTCATAGGTATCCTCATTAACACCCTGCCTTATTAGGATATGTTCTGTTCTGCTGCCAATGGAACAGAGGAGTGTGCTAACTTGCTCTTCATCAAGCAGGCTATTAACCCTGAATCAGTTCTATACCTCTTAAATCTGCAACACCAGTTTTTCCAGTGTACTGATGGTCGAGGCCTTCAACATGCTCAAAGAAGTCAGATTGAGATAAAGTTTGTTTCATGTTGTCTGTTCTTTTAATCACATACTTGGGACCCGGTGGGCCATTTTCTTTTTTTATTCCTTGTTGCAGTCGTTCCCTCACTACTATTTCCTCCCCTGCACTGGCAGTTTTATCAGGGATTCTTTTGGCCTGTTTAGTGTATTGCTGCCAATGTGATGTAATATCAGACACGGTCCCAGGGTCTGTTTGGCCACTGGAAACTTGGCATCCAGGAACTTCCAAATGTTTCTTAACTATGTACATTCATGTACAGGTACCAATAAGCATGAGGAACCTCTGGAGACATTTTCTGAGTTCCAGGGACATATGATCTGACACCACTGATGGTGTATATTAGCTATTTGCATAATAACTATTAACTCTTTATACCAGACACCACAGACAACCCACCATGCCAATACCTCTTTTGGTAGCTTGGACATCTGACACATTACACTGGCATTATATTCTTCAGTAGAACATTAGAATTTAAAAAATATATAAATTTAGAGTATCCAATTTTGTTTTTCAATTCAGAGGCAATTAAGCGAACCATAGAATTTCATAGAATTTACAGTCCAGAAGGAGGCCATTCGGCCCATCGAGTCTGCACCGGCTCTTGGAAAGAGCACCCTACCCAAGGTCCACACCTCCACCCTATCCCCATAACCCAGTAACCCCATCCAATACAAGTGGCAATTTTGGACACTAAGGGCAATTTATCATGGCCAATCTATCTAACCAATCCACCTAGTCTGCATATCTTTTGGGTTGTGGGGGTGAGACCCACGCAGACAAGGGGAGAATGTGCAAACTACACACGGACAATGACCTGGGGCTGGGATCGAACCCGGGTCCTCAGCGCAGTGAGGCAGCAGTGCTAACCACTGCGCCATTGTGCCGCCCAGAACCTTAGAATTGCTGGCTTACTGTCCCAGGAGTGTAGCCCTGGAATAATTGTCGAGGTTCCCATTTCAAATTGCAGCTGAATTGCATAGGGTTTTGTTAAATAGAATGCTTTCTGGATTAAGTGACGGTTGTTATTTCTACCACACGTACTTCATTATTTTTTCAACTGCCAACAAGTACATCGTTCTGCTGATTTGTAATGTGGGTGGTTGATTGTGTAAAGTACCTGATTCCACACCTGCTGTGAATGTCTCCTGGTTCTACTTTTTGAACAATCCTGGAAATGGAGTTTCAAGGCACAAGTCCAAACTTGGAAAAGAAGTGGAGGTATAGTATTGCCAGGTATGCAGGTTTGTTATACAAAGCACCGTATTCTATTCATTAGATTAGGAAAAACAGTCTGGGGGAACAAACCCATTTGCAATCTATTTTGAGCAATCCAGAGCAGCTGTTAAACAATATACAGCAATCTACCTCAGACATCACTGCGGTACAGTAGCAGGAATTTATCGATATGCAGAGGACTATGAAATACTGGTTATGTAGTTTCTGCAGTCCCAATGCTGTGAGGGGAGAACCTTAGCCCTGAATCTAATAATAATCATAATAATCTTTAGTATTATCACCAAGTAGGCTTACATTAACACTGCAATGAAGTTACTGTGAAAAGCCCCAAGTCGCCACACTCCGGCGCCTGTTCGGGTACACAGAGGGAGAATTCAGAATGTCCAATTCACCTAACAGCACGTCTTTCGGGACTTGTGGGAGAAAACCAGAGCACCCGGAGGAAACCCACGCAGACACGGAGAACGTGCAAACCCCACACAGACAGTGACCCAAGTGGGAATTGAACTCAGGACCATGGCGCTGAGAAGCAACAGTGCTAACCACTGTGCTACTGTGCCACCCTAAGGGGACACTGTGGAGCTGTATTTTGCAGCCTGTGAGTATTGGGTGCTACCAGGAAAATGAATGTTGACATAGAGCATGATGTTTGTGGAGCCAGTAACGACCTTCATACATATTGACTGGTAGCATTTTCTGTTTATAGATATATTAGGGGCAGGATTCTCCATTTCAGAGACTAAATGCAAGCCAGGACTGAATCGGTGGTGTTCTATGACCATGAAGCGGCGCCGGTCCAAGAGCAAGTAAGGATTTGTTAATGGGCTAGCACCGGAACTAAAGCAATTCCAATGAAAAACAGTGTCTACCTCACAGGGTTGGCACACGAGAGGCTGACAAACTGCAGCCACTTATAAGCACACCACTCCCCACACACAGTCATCCCAACCAACAAGATGGCAGCCTGAAGGGCGGCACCCCAGTTCACAGATGCAGAGCCGGAGACCCTGCTGAATGCCGTGGAGGAGGGGCACCCTGTTCCCCAGGGTGGGAAGGAGGCTGCCACCCACCATCCTACACTGGGCCTGGGGGCAGGTGGCAGAGATCGTAAATGCGGTGGGCCCTATTTGGCCTGTAGTGCCAGAAAAAGCTGCATCACCTGCTCAGGCTGCCAGGGTGAATAGCCAGCACCAACCCTTGTCCCAAACACCCTTAATCCCCACTTCCAGAGGACCACCGAACCCCACCCGCCGGCATCTGCTCACACCTCACCCTGCACCACATGCCAGCACCCATACCGCCCGCCATGGTCAGGTGCCCGGTTCACAAAGGCCACTTGCTGTCTACTCCCTGTGCTGCCCGTGTCCGACAGCCGAACAGGGGTTGGTTTAGCACAGCGGGCTAAGACAGCTGGCTTATAATGCAGAACAAGACTAGCAGCACGGGTTCAATTCCCGTACCGGCCTCCCCGAACAGGCGCCGGAATGTAGCGACTGGGGGCTTTTCACAGTAACTTCATTGAAGCCTACTTGTGACAATAAGCGATTATTATTATTATTAACACTGTATTTTCTATTCAACCACAGTAGAAGACGGTGCAAAACCACAGGGAGGGAGAAGGCTGGAGGGCGCACGATGGAGCTGTGGCCCCTCATCATGGCGGAGTGGTAGGCACTGCACATGGTCAGTGGGCCCAGAGAGAGGACAGTTGCAGAGTCAAAGGTTGGCATTGGGAAACCAAAGGAGCCCCTGGTGTGTCCCTATGGCATGTGTGGCACAAACCTTATACCACTCCCCGCTACCCCAACTCCAGCACCCCACATCCCCTCCACCACCTCACCACTCCAAACCCCCATCTCCCCCATGCCACCCCAAGCCCAGCACCCCACCATCCCACCTCCCCCATACCACCACCCAAACCCACAATCCAACCATGCGTCATGTCTTGTGTCTTGGAGGATCATCTGGCGACGAGGCGAGCCCTTCTGGTGTCCCTCACAATCCAAAGACAGTGAGGAGGCAACAATAGCGATGCGAACCCCAAAACGGCAGCCTGTTACACCCTGGAGCACCAATCATGGGACGACACCAATGTGCCATCGCAGCTGTCTCCAACACCCTCCACCATCCCAGAGACATGTACCTCGGTTGTCCAATTTAGTGAAGAGGCTCCTAGGACACTATCTGGTGTGCACCACAAACTTGCAGTGGTACATCAAGTGGCGGTAGGAAGGCCCAAGGTGGCAGACGGTCGGATGGCAGCCCGACCCCATAGCTGGTCCCAGGCTTCTGAAAATGGTGGTCCCATTGATGTTGGAGATGCAGATACATAGCCGAGGACTACATGAGCGGTTATCTGGAACCATCCGGCACCTACAGATGCATTTGGAGGAGCCCAACCATCTGCAGGGGCAGGAGGCAGTGCCAACCATGCATGCCACCCAGGCCAACAGTGTATGGGTGGCATCTGCAGTGGAGGCCTTGGGGGCAAAGGTACTGGCCATGGGTAAAGATGTCCAAGGCCTGGGGCATTCTGTGCGGGTTCTACCACTCATAGTACAGTATAAGGTACATCCCACGTACGTACCGCGGTACCCCTAATATAGCCTACCACACGCTATACTGGAGGCCCCCTCCAGAGCGCTCCAGGCACTTGACACACATCTTCAGGAGGCCGATGTACAGCTCGATTGCGGCCCTGGATGTGGCATGGGCATCACCTAAGCAAGTCTCCACATTACTCTGTGGTCTCCGATAGGTGTCATCAACCATGACCGTAGTGGATAGCCCTGGCGCCCAAGAGCCAACCGCTCACCTGGGGCGAGCACTTCGAAGGTGTCGGGAACTGTCAAAGGCATTGTAAATACTGCCCAGGTATCTGGCCAAGACGTGCATGATGAGCATCTGATGGCCGTACACCAGCTGCAGAAATCATAGAGTGGAACTCCTTTCAGTTTGTCATGCGCTGGTGCTCCTAAGGGCCATGCGTCCCATCAATCACCCCCTGAACCTGGGGCATCCTGGCGATGGCAACGGACTCCGCTGCCTGGGCATCTGTTGCTAACTTTGGTTGGCTCTTAATTCGTTGCTCGTTGTGTCTTTATTTAATTTGCTCTGTTTTATAACCTTTGCTCTAGAGTCGCCAGGTATCTTTATGATACCGCCACGAGGTTCAAGTTCAAGTGCTGATCAATAACTCAATACACCAGTTAGTAAGTTTCAAATCAAAACACATTTATTACACACAGTCAATCACTACTCATGCATAAAACTCTACTTACTAGACTATCTCTCACACTAAAAGGCCTATACTTAGCTTTGGAACTGGCCCACCAGGTCAGGGGAACAAATGGCCTTTCGTTCGATTCTGAGTCTGCAGGACTCAAAGCTGGTATAGACTGGTAGCTAGGAGCGCCTATCCCGTAGCGTGCGTTGACTGGAGACTTACTTGGTTGATGCGGCAGCTTAGACAGTTCACTCTCAAGGGTTGGTTCGAGCTGCTGAGTGAGCCTGCCAAGAAGGACGAATTGAACTTGGGGACTCTACTTTATAGTCCCCAGGGGCTTCGCGCTGTTCGGGGCGGATCCGCTATCTGGTTCCAAGTGATTGGACTACGTTCCGATCACTTGGATCGATTTCTCCAATACTGGAGCCGTTCCCTGATCGCTGGGCGGTTCCTGAGTGTCCGTTGCATCGAGGAGTCTGGCTTGGCCTTATTCACCTTAAATGTTTCAATTGTTCCCGGGGATCGCTCATTAATATCCGGATGGTTGCTAGTTTCAGTGCTGTCTGGGTTTCTGCAAGTTCTAATACACAGGAAACTTTGCACCTGCTAGTTTTTCCTGGCTTGACTGAATTTCCCTGCATTATTTGCAGATCTCCATTTTAAGTCAGGAAGTGGCCAACCCAGGTGGCTATACATCCTGCTGGGCTCGGTCCACATTGAATTTGATGTATTGTGTCGACCAGGCATTTAGGGCCTCCTTGATCTGCGAGATCCCAGGCAGGTCCCAACCTGGCACTTGGACGGACCCTGGGTGTGTAAAAGTTCAAGACGACCATCACCTTGATAGCCACCGGGAGCAGCTCCTTCCTGTACAGCCTCAGTGCATGCCCCAGGGCTGCGGTGGCTGGGATGATGGCTACCATTCCTGGTTGGATTCTGAAATCCATTGGCTGCAGTGGAAATATTAGTATAGTGCATACCCCCGTGCCCAGCCAGGTCCAACGGGCTACACGGTGGATCCTACCTGCACCCTGACCCTGCATGTCACCCTCATCCTCCCCCACCCCAGGCTATTCCCCCTGGCACTCTGCCCTCTGCACTGCACACTTGGCCCCGTCGGTAGGGGTATCTGTGTCTGTCACTAGCCATGTCAGTGGTTCCTCTGCTGCCCCCATCTGGTGCCCTCCTATAGGGGATACCATGTCATTGTCCTTGAGTGGGCCATATGATGCCCCACCAGTAGGTGGGGGGGGAGGTAAGTGGGGTGGAGGGAGGGGATCCACAACATAGCGCTGGCCGTGCGCGGACTCAGCGAGCCAAATAGTGTACCCCTGGACACCCCCTCCCTACCCCCTGGACACCCTACACCAGTGCCTCCAGCCCTCGCCGAAGCCCCCCCTGCCAGCAGCAGGCTCCGACCCAACTGTGGCAGTGCTGGACACAGTCTGCAGCCGCCACACCGGATTTATGAAACCTCTGACCACATGTGACCCGTGCAGTCGGGAACTTGGCCCTTCAGGGCGGAGCATCAGTGGTGAGCCTCAAAGCAACGCGCTGACATCGTTGCAACGGCATGCGCCGCTCGCCTCGATAATGCCGATTTGGAGGAGGCGGAGCATCCAAAAAACACGCCAAAAAAGATTCGGTCACAAACGGGGATTCTCCGCCCGATCACCGAATACGATTTTGGCATTGGGAAATGGAGATTCCCACCCCATGTTCTGCTCCTGGAACAGAACCATTTCGGGGTTGTGCTGGCACTAGGAGTGGCACCCAAATGTGATTCCTTCTCCCTTGCCATACAGATTTATGCTTGTTGGGGTGTACAAGGGATTCTGTTCCAAATTCCGCTATTGGGCCGCCATTGTGAGCAGATTGCCCGATAAAGAGGTCCGGGGGCTCGGCCCCTCGACCCCCACAAATCCTTCTCCTTCCCCGGCTGGAAAGGAGGGGCGTCCTCCCACCCACCCCTCGCCAGCACAGGAACTGCTGGATCACCCCCAGTGTAGCATGCACGGGTGAGGGTCACCCAACGCTCCCCCACCGATCCCCTACTCCCGACTGAATCCCTGCCAGAACCCTCCATGAGACCCTTCCATCAGATCCCCCACCAGAGACTCCCACTTCAGACCCCCGCATCAGAGAGCTCCATCAGAGATCCTTACCTGAGACCCACACCAGAAACCCCATCAGAGACCCATATCAGATCTTCCCTCCAGTGTCAGAGGCCTCCCTCCCCCTTATCAATTAGCCATTCCTGGAAGCTAAAGAGCTGTCCAGGCAGAAATAGTGAAAAATCGCAGCTTCTTCACTCCCTTGTCCCTTACACCTGTTGCCTCAGGCGGAAGTGTAGAAAGTAACAACTGTTACTTCATAGAAAGCCAAAACCACAATGCAAGGCTTTAAGCCCCCTCAGATCTTTTGATCTGCAAGGATTCTATTCACTTTAAAAGAGAAAAAAAGCTTCCAGACAGCCAGGGGATTGGCTTGTTTAATTTAATTTCCCTTCATGCATGCATACATCTCAAGTAGCATACTTTGAACCTAACCATATTGTTCATAAACATCTGGCTATCATTGACAGCTCCTGACCACAACTCCTAGATGTTCATAGACATTGTGGTTAGGTTCAAAACTGTGGGCAGGATTCTCCACTCCCGCGCCGAAGTGCCCACACCGTCGTGAACGGCGTTGAGGATCACGACGGCACGGAACGGCCCTTATCCCGACCAATTCATGGCCCGATAATGGGCTAGGAGTGGGGCCGCGTCATCTACACGCGCCTTACGACAGGCCTTGTCGCCGCGTAAAGGCGGCGCCGCATACATGACGCGGCCAACGCCGCATAACTGGCGTCACCCGCGCATGCGTGGTTGCCGTCCTCTCCGAGTCCGCCCCACAAGAAGATGGTGGACGGATCTTGCGGGGCCGTGGAAGGAAGGAGGTCCTCCTTCAGAGAGGACGGCCCGACGATCGGTGGGCACCGATCGCAGGCCATCCCACATTTGAGGTACCCCCTGGTGCAGGATCCCCCCTCCGCCCCCCCGCAGGCCGCCCCCCCCCCAGCGTTCCCGCGCTGTTCCCGACGGCAGCGACCAGGTGTGGACGGCGCCGGGGGGAACCCGCCATTTTGGCCTGGCCGCTCAGCCCATCCGGGCCTGAGAATAGCGGGGGTGCCGGAGAATCGCCATTTTGGGTGTCTCCGGCGATTCTCCGGCCTGCGGCCCACGGAACTCGACGGGGTCATTCCCGCCGCTTGGGAGAATCACGGGAGGGCATCGGACCAGCGTCGCGGGAAATTTTGGTGGCCCAGGCGATTCTCCCAACCAGCACGGGAGTGGAGAATTTCAGCAAGGGTAGTTGAGATGCCTCATTCAATATGTGGATGGCCCGACTAGAGAGAGGGTAAAACGTGACCTCCCCTTGGGGAATAAGGAAGGACAGGTGATGGAAATGATATTGAGAGATTACTTTGGGACCAGTGACCATAATTCCATTAGTTTTATGATAGCTATGGAGAGTGATAATCCTGGCCCAAAAGTTAAAATTCCAATTGGGGCAGGCCAAATTTGATGGTATTAGGTGGTAACTTTTAAAAGTTGATTGGGGGAGCCTGTTTACAGGCAAGGGGACAGCTGGCAGGTGGGAGTCTTTCAAAAGGGTGTTAATTAGAATTCAGGGTGAGCACATTCCTCTTAAAGTGAAGGGTAAGGCTGGTAGAAGTAGGGAACTCTGGATGACTCGGGAAATTGAGGCCATGACCAAAATGTTGGGCTAACTGGTAGTCTACTGCATACCATATAATCTGAGTTCAGTCATTTCTTGGTTGACAGCCTCTAGCGCTTTTGAGGTACTGTTTCCCAAGATTGTTAATCTACAAACAATTACATTTCTGTTCTTAGCACTAATTACTCCTGCTGCTCCCCCCAGAGATAGAGTCCTGAGGGACCCGTACCCCAGGGATGATCCTAATGTGCCCGGGGTTTCCCAATCAGCGCAGAATTCCTTGCTGATAGCCCGGGTCACTATCCTTCTCTGAATATGTCCCTTCTGAGGGCATGGTACGGTGAGTGGTCCTATGGTTCCCACTGCAAAAAGGCCTGGAAGATTTAGTGTTTCTGTCGCGTACGTTCCATTGAGGAGGAAGACGTATCCCTCCTTTGCCCGGTAGCATGTAGTGTCCTGATTATGAGTCTGCCTGTATTCCCAATTTCTCGGTCCCCTGACTCCCCGTTTGATTCCACCACCTGGTAAGTATCAAACGGGTATGTCCATGTGGCTGAGCTTACGTGAGTCCCATTGCACTGCCCACACATGAGCTGTCTTCCTGCGGTTATGTTCATGCATTTTAGTTCATTGTAGGTGCAAGTAAACTGTCCTTTATTAACCCGACAATGCTGTCGGATGCACTGCGTCTGTATGCAGGAATTATTTGTGGGGACCAGGGCATAGGCACATCCCCATCCCTGCCCTGTGAAACAAAGCGGATAGCTTGCTGTATCTTGACCAGCTTTCCCTCCCTCCTTTTGGAGCTCCCCGCCCCCAGAGTCGGTGGGATTTACAAGTTTCACACATCTCCCCTGAATCCCCTTTTTATACTTTCCGATTTCTCCCTTACAGGGTGCACCTGATGTATCAACTATATATAAATTGCTCAGGATCCACCCATGGGTGGCTACTGCCGACTGTGCTAATGGGTAGCATACAGTTCGATTCCCGTGTAAGTTTATGTGGGCTTTGTAAAATAGATTATCCTCTAGCCCAGTCAAATTTACAGTCGCGACAACGCAAAGTATCATAGAATTTACAGTGCAGAAGGAGGCCATTCGGCCCATCGAGTCTGCACCGGCTCTTGGAAAGAGCACCCTACCCAAGGTCAACACCGCCACCCTATCCCCATAACCCAGTAACCCCACCCAACACGTAAGGGCAATTTTGGACACTAAGGGCAATTTATCATTACCAATCCACCTAACCTGCACATCTTTGGACTGTGGGAGGAAACCGGAGCACCCGGAGGAAACCCACGCACACACGGGGAGGATGTGCAGACTCCGCACAGACAGTGACCCAAGCTGGAATCGAACCTGGGACCCTGGAGCTTTGAAGCAATTGTGCTATCCACAAGGCTACCGTGCTGCCCCAATAATCACATCCGTGGTTACACATATTTTTACAACGAGCAAGTATCAATTCTAACACTATAGTTTATAATCTGTCTGTTTGCTTGGTTGCAGAACTGTTCTACACTTTCCGAGTACACTGGTCCTTCGCTCGCGGTCTCCTGTGTTTGGGGGAAAGCAATCGGATTAGTTCATTCATGTTCAGGTTTATACAATTTTAGCTGGATCCAATGTTTCCATGTTCCCTTCCCTCTTATGTCAATACAGGCACAGGTCTCCACTAATTATGACTTCATATGGGCCATTCCATTTTGGGGCAAATCCTGGCTTAACAGGTTGTGTTTTTATTAGGACGCAACTACCCGCTGCTGGAACATCAGGGAATATTTCAAGCTCCCTTTGTGCGTCTTTTTTGTTCCTGATTGTCTTTTACGAATTTGCGCATCCCTTTTAGCTGGGTGCTCAGTTCCGAAACATATCTCCTGATTCTGTCTTTTAGCGGACCTACATCGGTCCCACCTGATGCTTTCTGGTAATTGCATCACCCGTCCTGTCATTAGCTCATAAGGGGTTAATCCGGTTGTCCGGTTTGTGGTAGCTCTTAGCCTCATTAGTATAGTGGGCAATACCTCTGTCCACATTTTTCCCAATGTTTGCATGGCTTTAGCTAATGTATTCTTCAGTGTTCTATTCATACGTTCCACCATCCCAGAACTCTGTGGATGATAGGGGATATGGAATTTTTGTTTTATTCCCCATCAGCTTGCATACTGTTTTCATCACTTTCCCGGTGAAGTGTGTCCCCTGGTCCGAATCAATTTGTAGGGGCATTCCCCATCTAGGGATTACTTCCTCTGCCAATATTCTGGCTACCGTGGTAGCAGTACAATTTCTGATAGGGAATGCTTCTACCCACCGGGTGAATTGGTCTATGATGACCAGGCAATAGGTTTTTCCATGGGATTGTGGTAGTGGCCCTGTGAAATCCATTTGCAGGTGTTCCCAGAGTCCCTTGGGTCTGGGTTGGTGTCCCATTTTAATTTTTATGGGTTTACCAGGGTTGTATTGTGCACATATCACGCATCGGTGGCAGTGTCGGGCTACGTCTCTTCCCAGCCCTTTCCACCACCATTCTCTTCCTAAGCTGGTTATCATGGCCTCTCTACCCACATGCGAGAGCCCATGGTGTAATTCCAATAGGGTGTTCTGTATGCATTCCGGTGCTATCACCTTATCCTCTCGTCTGCAAACATTATCAGCCCCTTTGGCTGCACCCTGCGGTTCCCATCTCTCTCTCTCCTCACTTGGGGTGTTCTCCTGTAATTCCCTAATATCTATATCTTCTTCTACTGGTTCTGTAGCTGCTATTGGTCGCTCGCTAATTGTTTTTTGTTCTAGAGCCAGTTGTGCTGCTGCATCAGCTGCTTGGTTTCCGTTTGAAATTCAACCAATCCGGGTTGTCTCTTCCTGGCTCCTTCTGGTACGCTTAAATTTTGAATACTGCGGCTTCTCGGGGTTTCTCACTGGCTTTTAGTAGCGCCTTAATTCTTTGCTGATGTTTGATAGGGGTTCCGCCAGTGGTTATGAACCCTCTCCTTCCCCATGTTGTCACGTAATCATGTATAATTCCAAATGCATATCGGCTATCCGTGTATATGTTCACGGTTTTTCTCTCAGATAACTCTAGTGCCTGTGTGAGCGCCACTAGTTCAGCTACTTGCGCTGATTGACCTCCGTCAATCCTTCCTGACCTCATGGTTTCCAAGTGATTTGTAAGTTTCCCTATTTTAGTTTTCCGACTGTCCTGTTTTGGCCAAATCAATTCTCCCTTTCCACAATCTATTGAAACTTTATATTCCTTCATGAAATCATTTCCCATTATTGTACCTTCATTATTTTGGCATACATAGAATCTCATGGGTATATACAAATTATTTATTTCTACTAATGTGGTTTCGCTCAGGTAGGCGGGTGTTTTGTTCCCTCCTATCCCGGTTAGGTGAATCATTTTGTTTGCATGGGGTAAGGGTAGGTTGGTAACAGATATGGACGCTCCTGTGTCCACTAGCATCTCACATTGTCTGCCCCCTACTAGTGCAGACACATAAATTCTTCCCTCCTTTTTACCCTTGTGAGTGGGGGCTGCAGACAGTCAGCCCTGCTGACCTCGGAGGTTCCGTAATCCCTCCGGTTCTGTGGTGGTCCTGGATCGGGTCGGGGGTCTCCCATACTTCTCCCAACACACTGCCTCTGAGTGTCCATACTTATTACAGTGGCTGCAATGCTTCCCACTGCCTCCTGGTCTGTCTCCTTTCTGTGGGGCCCCGCAATCCCTCGCATAGTGCCCTTGCCGGCCACAATTGTGGCAGGTCAGTTTTGGCTTGGCCCAGTTCCCGTTACTGGGGGTTGCTACTCTTTCTGGTCTTGCTCTGACCTGGGATGTCTCCTCTACCTGTGCAACCCTAGCCCACTCTACCAACTCGTCGTAATCCTGGGACATAATCACTCCCATTTTTAGGATAGCCTGGTGGGCACTAGAGAAGCCATCTTTAAAAGCTTGGATGAACGCCCGATCCCCACGGCATGGGTTCCCTTGCCCTGAGCACTCTTAGTACACGTGGAACAATCGTTCCCCATATTCAGAAGCTCCTTCCCCTTTCTGCTGTCTTGTGGTAGTGATCTTGCTCCAGTTAGTGGGAGTGTTCCCTAACACTCTCTGGATTTCCATTTTAAATTGGGCTAAGGGGTCCTGCTTTGCATCTATCTCTGCTGTTAAAGCGACGGCATGTGCCCACCATCCCCTATTATAATCCTGGGCTGCAGGAGTGGCGAGTCCGCCAGCTACCTGCCTCCACTTATCTGCTGGACAGGCTGCCCTGACCAGCTGGTATACGTCTCTTAGGTGTAACTGGTGTCCTACCCAGATTGTGTCTAATTCTTCCCAGATTTTGGTTTTTGCGCTTCTAGGTTTTTGCCCAGGGAAGCCATTATCTGCTGTCTCTCATCTGGGGCAAAGGGTTTATAATTCGCTTTTGGTTGCGCATCTGTTCCCCCTTGGGTTACTGGCGCTAAATTGTATTCTAACCGGTTGGCCCCTGCTGTGTGGGCTCGTAAGAGGGTAGGGGATCAGTTTCCCCGCTCCCTTGTCGTTCTCTCAACACGTGCTTGTGTTTCTCCAGTTCCCTTACTCTAGATTCTAATTCCCTGATCTTCTCTGGATGTTGGGGTGGAGTGGGGGAGGTGGATGTTGGGGTGGTGTGGGGAGGTCGATGTTGGGGTGGTGTGGGGAGGTGGATGTTGGGGTGGTGTGGGGAGGTGGACGTTGGGGTGGTGTGGGGAGGTGGATGTTGGGGGGTTTGGGGGAGGTGGATGTTGGGGTGGTGTGGGGAGGTGGATTTTGGGGGAGGTGGATGTTGGGGAGTTGTGGGGGAGGTGGACGTTGGGGTGGTGTGGGGAGGTGGATGTTGGGGGGTTTGGGGGAGGTGGATGTTGGGGTGGTGTGGGGAGGTGGATGTTGGGGAGGTGTGGGGAGGTGGATGTTGGGGTGGTGTGGGGGAGGTGGTTGTTGGGGTGGTGTGGGGGAGGTGGATGTTGGAGTGGTGTGGGGAGGTGGATGTTGGGGTGGTGTAGGGGAGGTGGACGTTGGGGTGGTGTGGGGGAGGTGGATGTTGGGGTGGTGTGGGGAGGTGGATGTTGGGGTGGTGTGGGGGAGGTGGATGTTGGGGTGGTGTGGGGGAGGTGGATGTTGGGGTGGTGTGGGGGAGGTGGACGTTGGGGTGGTGTGGGGAGGTCGATGTTGGGGTGGTGTGGGGAGATGGATGTTGGGGGGTTTGGGGGAGGTGGATGTTGGGGTGGTGTGGGGAGGTGGACGTTGGGGTGGTGTGGGGAGGTGGATGTTGGGGTGGTGTGGGGAGGTGGATGTTGGGGTGGTGTGGGGAGGTGGATGTTGGGGGGTTTGGGGGAGGTGGATGTTGGGGTGGTGTGGGGGAGGTGGACGTTGGGGTGGTGAGGGGAGGTGGATGTTGGGGTGGTGTGGGGGAGGTGGATGTTGGGGTGGTGTGGGGGAGGTGGATGTTGGGGTGGTGTGGGGGAGGCGGACGTTGGGGTGGTGTGGGGAAGGTGGATGTTGGGGTGGTGTGGGGAGGTGGATGTTGGGGTGGTGTGGGGGAGGTGGATGTTGGGGTGGTGTGGGGGAGGTGGATGTTGGGGTGGTGTGGGGGAGGTGGACGTTGGGGTGATGTGGGGAGGTCGATGTTGGGGTGGTGTGGGGAGGTGGTTGTTGGGGGGTTTGGGGGAGGTGGATGTTGGGGTGGTGTGGGGGAGGTGGACGTTGGGGTGGTGTGGGGAGGTGGATGTTGGGGTGGTGTGGGGAGGTGGATGTTGGGGTGGTGTGGGGGAGGTGGATGTTGGGGTGGTGTGGGGGAGGTGGATGTTGGGGGGTTTGGGGGAGGTGGACGTTGGGGTGGTGTGGGGGAGGTGGACGTTGGGGTGGTGTGGGGAGGTGGATGTTGCGGTGGTGTGGGAGGTGGATGTTGGGGTGGTGTGGGGAGGTGGATGTTGGGGTGGTGTGGGGGAGATGGATGTTGAGATCGTGTGGGGGAGGTGGATGTTGGGGTGGTGTGGGGAGGTGGATGTTGGGGTGGTGTGGGGAGGTGGATGTTGGGGTGGTGTGGGGAGGTGGATGTTGGGGTGGTGTGGGGGAGGTGGATGTTGGGGTGGTGTGGGGAGATGGATGTTGAGATTGTGTGGGTGAGGTGGATGTTGGGGTGGTGGGGGGAGGGGGTGTTGGGTTGGTGTGGGGGAGGTGGATGTTGGGTTAGTGGGGGGGAGATCGATGTTGGGGTGGTGTGGGGAGGTCGATGTTGGCGTGGTGTGGGGAAGGTGGATGTTGGGGTGGTGTGGGGGAGGTGGATGTTGGGGGGTTTGGGGGAGGTGGATGTTGGGGTGGTGTGTGGAAGGTGGATGTTGGGGTGGTGTGGGGAAGGTGGATGTTGGGGTGGTGTGGGGGAGGTGGACGTTGGGGTGGTGTGGGGGAGGTGGATGTTGGGGTGGTGTGGGGGAGGTGGACGTTGGGGTGGTGTGGGGGACGTGGATGTTGGAGTGGTGTTGGGGAGGTGGACATTGGAGTGGTGTGGGGGAGGTGGACATTGAGGTGGTGTGGGGGAGCTGGATGTTGGGGTGGTGTGGGGCAGGTGGATGTTGGGGTGGTGTGGGGGAGCTAGATGTTGGGGTGGTGTGGGGGAGCTGGATGTTGGGGTGGTGTGGGGGATGTGGATGTTGGGGTGGTGTGGGGGAGGTGGATGTTGGGGTGGAGTGGGGAGGTGGATGTTGGGGTGGTGTGGGGGCTGTGGATGTTGGGGTGGTGTGGGGCAGGTGGATGTTGGGGTGGTGTGGGGGAGCTGGATGTTGGGGTGGTGTGGGGGAGGTGGATGATGGGGTGGTGTGGGGGAGGTGGATGTTGGGGTGGTGTGGGGGAGGTGGATGTTGGGTGGTGTGGGGGAGGTGGACGTTGGGGTGGTGTGGGGAGGTGGATGTTGGGGTGGTGTGGGGAAGGTGGATGTTGGGGTGATGTGGGGAGGTGGACGTTGGGGTGGTGTGGGGAGGAGGATGTTGGAGTGGTGTGGGGGATGTTGGGGTGGTGTGGGGGAGGTGGATGTTGGGGTGGTGTGGGGGAGATGGATGTTGAGATTGTGTGGGAGAGGTAGATCTTGGGGTGGTGGGGGGAGATGGATGTTGAGATTGTGTGAGAGAGGTGGATGTTGGCGTGGTGGGGGGGAGGGGGGTGTTGGGTTGGTGTGGGGGAGGTGGATGTTGGGTTAGTGGGGGGGAGATCGATGTTGGGGTGGTGTGGGGAGGTGGATGTTCGGGTGGTGTGGGGAAGGTGGATGTTGGGGTGGTGTGGGAGAGGTGGATGTTGGGGTGGTGTGGGGGAGGTGGATGTTGGGGTGGTGTGGGGGAGCTGGATGTTGGGGTGGTGTGGGGGAGGTGGACGTTGGGGTGGTGTGGGGGAGGTGGACGTTGGGGTGGTGTGGGGGAGGTGGACGTTGGGGTGGTGTGGAGGAGGTGGATGTTGGGGTGGTGTGGTGGAGGTGGACGTTGGGGGGGTGTGGGGGAGGTGGATGTTGGGGTGGTGTGGGGGAGCTGGATGTTGGGGTGGTGTGGGGAAGGTGGATGTTGGGGTGGTGTGGGGGAGGTGGACGTTGGGGTGGTGTGGGGGAGGTGGACGTTGGGGTGGTGTGGGGAAGGTGGATGTTGGGGGGTTTGGGGAGGTGGATGTTGGGGTGGTGTGGGGGAGGTGGATGTTGGGGTGGTGTGGGGAGGAGGATGTTGGGGTGGTGTGAGGGAGGCGGATGTTAGAGTGGTGTGGGAAAGGTGGATGTTGGGGTGGTGTGGGGGAGGTGGATGTTGGGGTGGTGTGGGGAGGTGGATGATGGGGTGGTGTGGGGGAGGTGGATGTTGGGGTGGTGTGGGGGCTGTGGATGTTGGGGTGGTGTGGGGCAGGTGGATGTTGGGGTGGTGTGGGGGAGCTGGATGTTGGGGTGGTGTGGGGGAGGTGGATGATGGGGTGGTGTGGGGGAGGTGGATGTTGGGGTGGTGTGGGGGAGGTGGATGTTGGGTGGTGTGGGGGAGGTGGACGTTGGGGTGGTGTGGGGGAGGTGGATGTTGGGGTGATGTGGGGAGGTGGACGTTGGGGTGGTGTGGGGAGGAGGATGTTGGAGTGGTGTGGGGGATGTTGGGGTGGTGTGGGGGAGGTGGATGTTGGGGTGGTGTGGGGGAGATGGATGTTGAGATTGTGTGGGAGAGGTAGATCTTGGGGTGGTGGGGGGAGATGGATGTTGAGATTGTGTGAGAGAGGTGGATGTTGGCGTGGTGGGGGGGAGGGGGGTGTTGGGTTGGTGTGGGGGAGGTGGATGTTGGGTTAGTGGGGGGGAGATCGATGTTGGGGTGGTGTGGGGAGGTGGATGTTCGGGTGGTGTGGGGAAGGTGGATGTTGGGGTGGTGTGGGAGAGGTGGATGTTGGGGTGGTGTGGTGGAGGTGGACGTTGGGGTGGTGTGGGGGAGGTGGATGTTGGGGTGGTGTGGGGGAGCTGGACGTTGGGGTGGTGTGCGGGAGGTGGATGTTGGGGTGGTGTGGGGGAGGTGGACGTTGGGGTGGTGTGGGGGAGGTGGACGTTGGGGTGGTGTGGGGAAGGTGGATGTTGGGGGGTTTGGGGAGGTGGATGTTGGGGTGGTGTGGGGGAGGTGGATGTTGGGGTGGTGTGGGGAGGAGGATGTTGGGGTGGTGTGAGGGAGGCGGATGTTAGAGTGGTGTGGGGAAGGTGGATGTTGGGGTGGTGTGGGGGAGGTGGATGTTGGGGTGGTGTGGGGGAGGTGGATGTTGGGGTGGTGTGGGGGAGGTGGATGTTGGGGTGGTGTGGGGGAGGTGGATGTTGGGGTGGTGTGGGGAGGTGGACGTTGTGGTGGTGTGGGGTAGGTGGATGTTGGGGTGGTGTGGGGGAGGTGGATGTTGGGGTGGTGTGGGGGAGCTGGACGTTGGGGTGGTGTGGGGGAGCTGGACGTTGGGGTGGTGTGCGGGAGGTGGATGTTGGGGTGGTGTGGGGAGGTGGATGTTGGGGTGGTGTGGGGGAGGTGGATGTTGGGGTGGTGTGGGGGAGGTGGATGTTGGGGTGGTGTGGGGGAGGTGGATGTTGGGGTGGTGTGGGGGAGGTGGATGTTGGGGTGGTGTGGGGAGGTGGACGTTGTGGTGGTGTGGGGGAGGTGGACGTTGGGGTGGTGTGGGGGAGGTGGATGTTGGGGTGGTGTGGGGGAGGTGGACGTTGGGGTGGTGTGGGTGAGGTGGATGTTGGAGTGGTGTGGGGGAGCTGGACGTTGGTTTGGTGTGGGGTAGGTGGATGTTGGGGTGGTGTGGGGGAGGTGGATGTTGGGGTGGTGTGGGGGAGCTGGACGTTGGGGTGGTGTGGGGGAGCTGGACGTTGGGGTGGTGTGCGGGAGGTGGATGTTGGGGTGGTGTGGGGGAGGTGGGATGCTGCGGTTGGGCTATTATGGGGAGGTGGATGTTGGGGTGGTGTGGGGGGAGGGGGTGTAGGGGTGGTGTGGGGAGGTCGATGTTGGGGTGGTGTGGGGAGGTGGATGTTTTGGGGGGTTTGGGGGAGGTGGATGTTGGGGTGGTGTGGGGGAGGTGGACGTTGGGGTGGTGTGGGGGAGGTGGATGTTGGGGTGGTGTGGGGGAGGTGGACGTTGGGGGGTTTGGGGGAGGTGGACGTTGGGGTGGTGTGGGGAGGTGGATGTTGGGGCGGTGTGGGGGAGGTGGATGTTGGGGTGGTGTGGGGGAGGTGGATGTTGGGGTGGTGTGGGGAGGTCGATGTTGGGGTGGTGTGGGGGAGGTGGATGTTGGGGTGGTGTGGGGAAGGTGGATGTTGGGGTGGTGTGGGGGAGATGGATGTTGAGATCGTGTGGGGGAGGTGGATGTTGGGGTGGTGTGGGGGAGGTGGATGTTGGAGTGGTGTGGGGGAGCTGGACGTTGGGTTGGTGTGGGGTAGGTGGATGATGGGGTGGTGTGGGGGAGCTGGACGTTGGGGTGGTGTGGGGGAGGTTAATCTTGGGGTGGTGTGGTGGAGCTGGACGTTGGGGTGGTGTGGGGGAGGTGGATGTTGGGGTGGTGTGGGGGAGGTGGATGTTGGGGCGGTGTGGGGGAGGTGGATGTTGGGGTGGTGTGGGGGAGGTGGATGTTGGGGCGGTGTGGGGGAGGTGGATGTTGGGGTGCTGTGGGGGAGGTGGGATGCTGCGGTTGTGGTATTATGGGGAGGTGGATGTTGGGGTGGTGTGGGGGAGGTGGATGTTGGGGGGTTTGGGGGAGGTGGACGTTGGGGTGGTGTGGGGAGGTGGATGTTGGGGTGGTGTGGGGGAGGTGGATGTTGGGGTGGTGTGCGGATGTGGATGTTGGGGTGGTGTGGGGAGGTCGATGTTGGGGTGGTGTGGGGGAGGTGGATGTTGGGGTGGTGTGGGGAGGTGGATGTTGGGGTGGTGTGGGGAAGGTGGATGTTGGGGTGGTGTGGGGAGGTGGATGTTGGGGTGGTGTGGGGAAGGTGGATGTTGGGGTGGTGTGGGGAAGGTGGATGTTGGGGTCGTGTGGGGGAGATGGATGTTGAGATCGTGTGGGGGAGGTGGATGTTGGGGTGGTGTGGGAGGTGGATGTTGGGGTGGTGTGGGGGAGGTGGATGTTGGGGTGGTGTGGGGGAGATGGATGTTGAGATCCTGTGGGGGAGGTGGATGTTGGGGTGGTGTGGGGAGATGGATGTTGGGGTGTTGTGGGGGAGGTGGATGTTGGGGTGGTGTATGGGAGATGGATGTTGAGATTGTGTGGGGGAGGTGGATGTTGGGGTGGTGGGGGGGAGGGGGTGTTGGTTGGTGTGGGGGAGGTGGATGTTGGGGTGGTGGGGGGGAGGGGGTGTTGGTTGGTGTGGGGGAGGTGGATGTTGGGTTAGTGGGGGGGAGATCGATGTTGGGGTGGTGTGGGGAGGTCGATGTTGGGGTGGTGTGGGGAAGGTGGATGTTGGGGTGGTGTGGAAGAGGTGGATGTTGGGGTGGTGTGGGGGAGGTGGACGTTGGGGTGGTGTGGGGGAGGTGGACGTTGGGGTGGTGTGGGGGAGGTGGACGTTGGGGTGGTGTGGGGGAGGTGGATGTTGGGGAGGTGTGGGGGAGGTGGATGTTGGGGGGTTTGGGGGAGGTGGATGTTGGGGTGGTGTGGGGAAGGTGGATGTTGGGGTGGTGTGGGGGAGGTGGATGTTGGGGAGGTGTGGGGGAGGTGGATGTTGGGGGGTTTGGGGGAGGTGGATGTTGGGGTGGTGTGGGGAAGGTGGATGTTGGGGGGTTTGGGGAGGTGGACGTTGGGGTGGTGTGGGGGAGCTGGACGTTGGGTTGGTGTGGGGTAGGTGGTGTTGGGGTGGTGTGGGGAGGTGGATGTTTGGGTGGTGTGGGGGAGCTGGACGTTGGGGTGGTGTGGGGGAGGTTAATCTTGGGGTGGTGTGGTGGAGCTGGACGTTGGGGTGGTGTGGGGAAGGTGGATGTTGGGGGGGTGTGGGGAAGGTGGATGTTGAGGTGGTGTGCGGGAGATGGATGTTGAGATCGTGTGGGGGAGGTGGATGTTGGGGTGGTGTGGGGGAGGTGTATGTTGGGGTGGTGTGGGGAGGTGGATGTTGGGGCGTTGTGGGGGAGGTGGATTTTGGGGTGGTGTATGGGAGATGGATGTTGAGATTGTGTGGGGGAGGTGGATGTTGGGGTGGTGGGGGGGAGGGGGTGTTGTTTGGTGTGGGGGAGGTGGATGTTGGGTTAGTGGGGGGGAGATCGATGTTGGGGTGGTGTGGGGAGGTCGATGTTGGGTTGGTGTGGGGAAGGTGGATGTTGGGGTGGTGTGGAAGAGGTGGACGTTGGGGTGGTGTGGGGGAGGTGGACGTTGGGGTGGTGTGGGGGAGGTGGACGTTGGGGTGGTGTGGGGGAGGTGGATGTTGGGGAGGTGTGGGGGAGGTGGATGTTGGGGGGTTTGGGGGAGGTGGATGTTGGGGTGGTGTGGGGAAGGTGGATGTTGGGGGGTTTGGGGAGGTGGACGTTGGGGTGGTGTGGGGTAGGGGGATGTTGGGGTGGTGTGGGGGAGGTGGATGTTGGGGTGGTGTGGGGGAGCTGGACGTTGGGTTGGTGTGGGGTAGGTGGATGTTGGGGTGGTGTGGGGGAGGTGGATGTTGGGGTGGTGTGGGGGAGCTGGACGTTGGGGTGGTGTGGGGGAGGTTAATCTTGGGGTGGTGTGGTGGAGCTGGACGTTGGGGTGGTGTGGGGGAGGTGGATGTTGGGGTGGTGTGGGGAGGTGGATGTTGGGGTGGTGTGGGGTAGGTGGATGTTGGGGTGGTGTGGGGGAGGTGGATGTTGGGGTGGTGGGGGGGTGGGGGTGTTGGGGTCGTGTGGGGAGGTCGATGTTGGGGTGGTGTGGGGAGGTGGATGTTGGGGGGTTTGGGGGAGATGGATGTTGGGGTGGTGTGGGGGAGGTGGACGTTGGGGTGGTGTGGGGGAGGTGGATGTTGGGGTGGTGTGGGAAGGTCGATGTTGGGGTGGTGTGGGGGAGGTGGATGTTGGGGGGTTTGGGGAGGTGGACGTTGGGGTGGTGTGGGGTAGGGGGATGTTGGGGTGGTGTGGGGGAGGTGGATGTTGGGGTGGTGTGGGGGAGCTGGACGTTGGGTTGGTGTGGGGTAGGTGGATGTTGGGGTGGTGTGGGGGAGGTGGATGTTGGGGTGGTGTGGGGGAGCTGGACGTTGGGGTGGTGTGGGGGAGGTTAATCTTGGGGTGGTGTGGTGGAGCTGGACGTTGGGGTGGTGTGGGGGAGGTGGATGTTGGTGTGGTGTGGGGGAGGTGGATGTTGGGGTGGTGTGGGGTAGGTGGATGTTGGGGTGGTGTGGGGGAGGTGGATGTTGGGGTGGTGGGGGGGTGGGGGTGTTGGGGTCGTGTGGGGAGGTCGATGTTGGGGTGGTGTGGGGAGGTGGATGTTGGGGGGTTTGGGGGAGATGGATGTTGGGGTGGTGTGGGGTAGGTGGATGATGGGGTGGTGTGGGGAGGTGGATGTTGGGGTGGTGTGGGGAGGTGGATGTTGGGGTGGTGTGGGGAATGTGGATGTTGGGGTGGTGTGGGGAGGCGGATGTTGGGGTGGTGTGGGGAGGTGGATGTTGGGGTGGTGTGGGGAGGTGGATGTTGGGGTGGTGTGGGGAATGTGGATGTTGGGGTGGTGTGGGGAGGCGGATGTTGGGGTGGTGTCGGGGAGGTGGATGTTGGGGTGGTGTGGGGAGGTGGATGTTGGGGTGGTGTGGGGGAGGTGGATGTTGGGGTGGTGTGGGGAGGTGGATGTTGGGGTGGTGTGGGGAATGTGGATGTTGGGGTGGTGTGGGGAAGGTGGATGTTGGGGTGGTGTGGGGGAGGTGGATGTTGGGGTGGTGTGGGGGAGGTGGATGTTGGGGTGATGTGGGAGGTGGATGTTGGGGTGGTGTGGGGGAGGTGGATGTTGGAGTGGTGTGGGGGAGCTGGACGTTGGGTTGGTGTGGGGTAGGTGGATGATGGGGTGGTGTCGGGGAGGTGGATGTTGGGGTGGTGTGGGGGAGCTGGACGTTGGGGTGGTGTGGGGAGGTTAATCTTGGAGTGGTGTGGTGGAGCTGGACGTTGGGGTGGTGTGGGGGAGGTGGATGTTGGGGTGGTGTGGGGAGGTGGATGTTGGGGCGGTGTGGGGGAGGTGGATGTTGGGGTGCTGTGGGGGAGGTGGGATGCTGCGGTTGGGGTATTATGGGGAGGTGGATGTTGGGGTGGTGTGGGGGAGGTGGATGTTGGGGGGTTTGGGGGAGGTGGACGTTGGGGTAGTGTGGGGGAGGTGGATGTTGGGGTGGTGTGGGGGAGGTGGATGTTGGGGTGGTGTGCGGATGTGGATGTTGGGGTGGTGTGGGGAGGTCGATGTTGGGGTGGTGTGGGGGAGGTGGATGTTGGGGTGGTGTGGGGAGGTGGATGTTGGGGTGGTGTGGGGAGGTGGATGTTGGGGTGGTGTATGGGAGATGGATGTTGAGATTGTGTGGGGGAGGTGGATGTTGGGGTGGTGGGGGGGAGGGGGTGTTGGTTGGTGTGGGGGAGGTGGATGTTGGGTTAGTGGGGGGGAGATCGATGTTGGGGTGGTGTGGGGAGGTCGATGTTGGGGTGGTGTGGGGAAGGTGGATGTTGGGGTGGTGTGGGAGAGGTGGATGTTGGGGTGGTGTGGAAAAGGTGGATGTTGGGGTGGTGTGGGGGAGGTGGACGTTGGGGTGGTGTGGGGGAGGTGGATGTTGGGGTGGTGTGGGGGAGGTGGACGTTGGGGTGGTGTGGGTGAGGTGGATGTTGGGGTGGTGTGGGGAAGGTGGATGTTGGGGTGGTGTGGGGGAGATGGATGTTGAGATCGTGTGGGGGAGGTGGATGTTGGGGTGGTGTGGGGGAGGTGGATGTTGGAGTGGTGTGGGGGAGCTGGACGTTGGGTTGGTGTGGGGTAGGTGGATGATGGGGTGGTGTGGGGGAGCTGGACGTTGGGGTGGTGTGGGGAGGTTAATCTTGGGGTGGTGTGGTGGAGCTGGACGTTGGGGTGGTGTGGGGGAGGTGGATGTTGGGGTGGTGTGGGGGAGGTGGATGTTGGGGCGGTGTGGGGGAGGTGGATGTTGGGGTGGTGTGGGGGAGGTGGATGTTGGGGCGGTGTGGGGGAGGTGGATGTTGGGGTGCTGTGGGGGAGGTGGGATGCTGCGGTTGGGGTATTATGGGGAGGTGGATGATGGGGTGGTGTGGGGGAGGTGGATGTTGGGGGGTTTGGGGGAGGTGGACGTTGGGGTGGTGTGGGGGAGGTGGATGTTGGGGTGGTGTGGGGGAGGTGGATGTTGGGGTGGTGTGCGGATGTGGATGTTGGGGTGGTGTGGGGAGGTCGATGTTGGGGTGGTGTGGGGAAGTGGATGTTGGGGTGGTGTGGGGAGGTGGATGTTGGGGTGGTGTGGGGAAGGTGGATGTTGGGGTGGTGTGGGGAGGTGGATGTTGGGGTGGTGTGGGGAAGGTGGATGTTGGGGTGGTGTGGGGAAGGTGGATGTTGGGGTCGTGTGGGGGAGATGGATGTTGAGATCGTGTGGGGGAGGTGGATGTTGGGGTGGTGTGGGAGGTGGATGTTGGGGTGGTGTGGGGGAGGTGGATGTTGGGGTGGTGTGGGGGAGATGGATGTTGAGATCCTGTGGGGGAGGTGGATGTTGGGGTGGTGTGGGGAGGTGGATGTTGGGGTGTTGTGGGGGAGGTGGATGTTGGGGTGGTGTATGGGAGATGGATGTTGAGATTGTGTGGGGGAGGTGGATGTTGGGGTGGTGGGGGGGAGGGGGTGTTGGTTGGTGTGGGGGAGGTGGATGTTGGGTTAGTGGGGGGGAGATCGATGTTGGGGTGGTGTGGGGAGGTCGATGTTGGGGTGGTGTGGGGAAGGTGGATATTGGGGTGGTGTGGAAGAGGTGGATGTTGGGGTGGTGTGGGGGAGGTGGACGTTGGGGTGGTGTGGGGGAGGTGGACGTTGGGGTGGTGTGGGGGAGGTGGACGTTGGGGTGGTGTGGGGGAGGTGGATGTTGGGGAGGTGTGGGGGAGGTGGATGTTGGGGGGTTTGGGGGAGGTGGATGTTGGGGTGGTGTGGGGAAGGTGGATGTTGGGGTGGTGTGGGGGAGGTGGATGTTGGGGAGGTGTGGGGGAGGTGGATGTTGGGGGGTTTGGGGGAGGTGGATGTTGGGGTGGTGTGGGGAAGGTGGATGTTGGGGGGTTTGGGGAGGTGGACGTTGGGGTGGTGTGGGGGAGCTGGACGTTGGGTTGGTGTGGGGTAGGTGGTGTTGGGGTGGTGTGGGGAGGTGGATGTTGGGGTGGTGTGGGGGAGCTGGACGTTGGGGTGGTGTGGGGGAGGTTAATCTTGGGGTGGTGTGGTGGAGCTGGACGTTGGGGTGGTGTGGGGAAGGTGGATGTTGGGGTGGTGTGGGGAAGGTGGATGTTGGGGTGGTGTGCGGGAGATGGATGTTGAGATCGTGTGGGGGAGGTGGATGTTGGGGTGGTGTGGGGGAGGTGGATGTTGGGGTGGTGTGGGGAGATGGATGTTGAGATCCTTTGGGGGAGGTGGATGTTGGGGTGGTGTGGGGAGGTGGATGTTGGGGCGTTGTGGGGAGGTGGATTTTGGGGTGGTGTATGGGAGATGGATGTTGAGATTGTGTGGGGGAGGTGGATGTTGGGGTGGTGGGGGGGAGGGGGTGTTGTTTGGTGTGGGGGAGGTGGATGTTGGGTTAGTGGGGGGGAGATCGATGTTGGGGTGGTGTGGGGAGGTCGATGTTGGGGTGGTGTGGGGAAGGTGGATGTTGGGGTGGTGTGGAAGAGGTGGACGTTGGGGTGGTGTGGGGGAGGTGGACGTTGGGGTGGTGTGGGGGAGGTGGACGTTGGGGTGGTGTGGGGGAGGTGGATGTTGGGGAGGTGTGGGGGAGGTGGATGTTGGGGGGTTTGGGGGAGGTGGATGTTGGGGTGGTGTGGGGAAGGTGGATGTTGGGGGGTTTGGGGAGGTGGACGTTGGGGTGGTGTGGGGTAGGGGGATGTTGGGGTGGTGTGGGGGAGGTGGATGTTGGGGTGGTGTGGGGGAGCTGGACGTTGGGTTGGTGTGGGGTAGGTGGATGTTGGGGTGGTGTGGGGGAGGTGGATGTTGGGGTGGTGTGGGGGAGCTGGACGTTGGGGTGGTGTGGGGAGGTTAATCTTGGGGTGGTGTGGTGGAGCTGGACGTTGGGGTGGTGTGGGGGAGGTGGATGTTGGGGTGGTGTGGGGAGGTGGATGTTGGGGTGGTGTGGGGTAGTTGGATGTTGGGGTGGTGTGGGGGAGGTGGATGTTGGGGTGGTGGGGGGGTGGGGGTGTTGGGGTCGTGTGGGGAGGTCGATGTTGGGGTGGTGTGGGGAGGTGGATGTTGGGGGGTTTGGGGGAGATGGATGTTGGGGTGGTGTGGGGGAGGTGGATGTTGGGGTGGTGTGGGAAGGTCGATGTTGGGGTGGTGTGGGGGAGGTGGATGTTGGGGGGTTTGGGGAGGTGGACGTTGGGGTGGTGTGGGGTAGGGGGATGTTGGGGTGGTGTGGGGGAGGTGGATGTTGGGGTGGTGTGGGGGAGCTGGACGTTGGGGTGGTGTGGGGGAGGTTAATCTTGGGGTGGTGTGGTGGAGCTGGACGTTGGGGTGGTGTGGGGGAGGTGGATGTTGGTGTGGTGTGGGGTAGGTGGATGTTGGGGTGGTGTGGGGGAGGTGGATGTTGGGGTGGTGTGGGGGAGCTGGACGTTGGGGTGGTGTGGGGGAGGTTAATCTTGGGGTGGTGTGGTGGAGCTGGACGTTGGGGTGGTGTGGGGGAGGTGGATGTTGGTGTGGTGTGGGGGAGGTGGATGTTGGGGTGGTGTGGGGTAGGTGGATGTTAGGGTGGTGTGGGGGAGGTGGATGTTGGGGTGGTGGGGGGGTGGGGGTGTTGGGGTCGTGTGGGGAGGTCGATGTTGGGGTGGTGTGGGGAGGTGGATGTTGGGGGGTTTGGGGGAGATGGATGTTGGGGTGGTGTGGGGGAGGTGGACGTTGGGGTGGTGTGGGGGAGGTGGATGTTGGGGTGGTGTGGGGAGGTCGATGTTGGGGTGGTGTGGGGGAGGTGGATGTTGGGGGGTTTGGGGGAGGTGGACGTTCGGGTGGTGTGGGGAGGTGGATGTTGGGGTGGTGTGGGGGAGGTGGATGTTGGGGTGATGTGGGAGGTGGATGTTGGGGTGGTGTGGGGGAGCTGGACGTTGGGTTGGTGTGGGGAGGTGGATGTTGGGGTGGTGTGGGGAGGTGGATGTTGGGGTGGTGTGGGGAGGTGGATGTTGGGGTGGTGTGGGGAATGTGGATGTTGGGGTGGTGTGGGGGAGCTGGACGTTGGGTTGGTGTGGGGAATGTGGATGTTGGGGTGGTGTGGGGAGGCGGATGTTGGGGTGGTGTGGGGAATGTGGATGTTGGGGTGGTGTGGGGAGGCGGATGTTGGGGTGGTGTGGGGAATGTGGATGTTGGGGTGGTGTGGGGAGGCGGATGTTGGGGTGGTGTCGGGGAGGTGGATGTTGGGGTGGTGTGGGGAGGTGGATGTTGGGGTGGTGTGGGGGAGGTGGATGTTGGGGTGGTGTGGGGAGGTGGATGTTGGGGTGGTGTGGGGAATGTGGATGTTGGGGTGGTGTGGGGAAGGTGGATTTTGGGGTGGTGTGGGGGAGGTGGATGTTGGGGTGGTGTGGGGGAGGTGGATGTTGGGGTGATGTGGGAGGTGGATGTTGGGGTGGTGTGGGGGAGGTGGATGTTGGAGTGGTGTGGGGGAGCTGGACGTTGGGTTGGTGTGGGGAGGTTAATCTTGGAGTGGTGTGGTGGAGCTGGACGTTGGGGTGGTGTGGGGGAGGTGGATGATGGGGTGGTGTCGGGGAGGTGGATGTTGTGGTGGTGTGGGGGAGCTGGACGTTGGGGTGGTGTGGGGAGGTTAATCTTGGAGTGGTGTGGTGGAGCTGGACGTTGGGGTGGTGTGGGGGAGGTGGATGTTGGGGTGGTGTGGGGAGGTGGATGTTGGGGCGGTGTGGGGGAGGTGGATGTTGGGGTGGTGTGGGGGAGGTGGATGTTGGGGTGCTGTGGGGGAGGTGGGATGCTGCGGTTGGGGTATTATGGGGAGGTGGATGTTGGGGTGGTGTGGGGGAGGTGGATGTTGGGGGGTTTGGGGGAGGTGGACGTTGGGGTGGTGTGGGGGAGGTGGATGTTGGGGTGGTGTGGGGGAGGTGGATGTTGGGGTGCTGTGGGGGAGGTGGGATGCTGCGGTTGGGGTATTATGGGGAGGTGGATGTTGGGGTGGTGTGGGGGAGGTGGATGTTGGGGGGTTTGGGGGAGGTGGACGTTGGGGTGGTGTGGGGGAGGTGGATGTTGGGGTGGTGTGGGGGAGGTGGATGTTGGGGTGGTGTGCGGATGTGGATGTTGGGGTGGTGTGGGGAGGTCGATGTTGGGGTGGTGTGGGGGAGGTGGATGTTGGGGTGGTGTGGGGAGGTGGATGTTGGGGTGGTGTGGGGAGGTGGATGTTGGGGTGGTGTATGGGAGATGGATGTTGAGATTGTGTGGGGGAGGTGGATGTTGGGGTGGTGGGGGGGAGGGGGTGTTGGTTGGTGTGGGGAGGTGGATGTTGGGTTAGTGGGGGGGAGATCGATGTTGGGGTGGTGTGGGGAGGTCGATGTTGGGGTGGTGTGGGGAAGGTGGATGTTGGGGTGGTGTGGGAGAGGTGGATGTTGGGGTGGTGTGGAAAAGGTGGATGTTGGGGTGGTGTGGGGGAGGTGGACGTTGGGGTGGTGTGGGGGAGGTGGATGTTGGGGTGGTGTGGGGTCCGTGGATTTTGGGGTGGGGTGGGGCAGGTGGATGTTGGGGTGGTGTGGGGAGCTGGATTTTGGGGTGGTGTGGGGGAGGTGCATGATGGGGTGGTGTGGGGGAGGTGGATGTTTGGGTGGTGTGGGGGAGGTGGATGTTGGGGTGGTGTGGGGGAGGTGGATGTTGGGGTGGTGTGGGGAAGTTGGATGTTGGGGTGGTGTGGGGGAGGTGGATGTTGGGTGGTGTGGGGGAGGTGGACGTTGGGGTGGTGTGGGGGAGGTGGATGTTGGGGTGGTGTGGGGAAGGTGGATGTTGGGGTGATGTGGGGAGGTGGATGTTGGGGTGGTGTGGGGGAGGTGGACGTTGGGGTGGTGTGGGGAGGTGGATGTTGGAGTGGTGTGGGGGATGTTGGGGTGGTGTGGGGGAGGTGGATGTTGGGGTGGTGTGGCGGAGGTGGATCTTGCGGTGGTGTGGTGGAGCTGGACGTTGGGGTGGTGTGGGGGAGATGGATGTTGAGATTGTGTGGGAGAGGTAGATCTTGGGGTGGTGGGGCGAGATCGATGTTGAGATTGTGGGAGGGAGGTGGATGTTGGGGTGGTGGGGGTGAGGGGGGTGTTGGGTTGGTGTGGGGGAGGTGCATGTTGGGTTAGTGGGGGGGAGATCGATGTTGGGGTGTTGTTGGGAGGTGGATGTTCGGGTGGTGTGGGGAAGGTGGATGTTGGGGTGGTGTGGGGGAGCTGGATGTTGGGGTGGTGTGTGGGAGGTGGATGTTGGGGTGGTGTGGGGGAGGTGGATGTTGGAGTGGTGTGGGGGAGGTGGATGTTGGGGTGGTGTGGGGGATGTGGATGTTGGGGTGGTGTGGGGAGGTGGATCTTGGGGTGGTGTGGGGAGGTGGATCTTGGGGTGGTGTGGGGAGGTGGATCTTGGGGTGGTGTGGGGAACCTGGATGTTGGTGTGGTGTGGGGGAGGTGGACGTTGGGGTGGTGTGGGGGAGGTGGATGTTGGGGTGGTGTGGGGGAGGTGGACGTTGGGGTGGTGTGGGGAGGTGGACGTTGGGGTGGTGTGGGGGAGCTGGACGTTGTGGTGGTGTGGGGGAGGTTAATCTTGGGGTGGTGTGGTGGAGCTGGACGTTGGGGTGGTGTGGGGGAGGTGGATGTTGGGGTGGTGTGGGGTAGGTGGATATTGGGGTGGTGTGGGGGAGGTGGATGTTGGGGTGGTGTGGGGGAGGTGGATGTTGGGGTGGTGGGGGGGGAGATCGATGTTGGGGTGGTGTGGGGAGGTCGATGTTGGGGGGGTGTGGGGAAGGTGGATGTTGGGGTGGTGTGGGGGAGGTGGACGTTGGGGTGGTGTGGGGGAGGTGGACTTTGGGGTGGTGTGCGGGAGGTGGACGTTGGGGTGGTGTGGGGGAGGTGGACGTTGGGGTGGTGTGGGGGAGGTGGATGTTGGAGTGGTGTGGGGAGGTGGACGTTGGGGTGGTGTGGGGGAGGTGGATGTTGGGGTAGTGTGGGGGAGGTGGATGTTGGGGTGGTGTGGGGGAGGTGGATGTTGGGGTGGTGTGGGGGAGGTGGATGTTGGGGTGGTGGGGGGGGAGATCGATGTTGGGGTGGTGTGGGGAGGTCGATTTTGGGGGGGTGTGGGGAAGGTGGATGTTGGGGTGGTGTGGGGAGGTGGACGTTGGGGTGGTGTGGGGGAGGTGGATGTTGGGGTGGTGTGGGGGAGGTGGATGTTGGGGTGGTGTGGGGGAGGTGGATGTTGGGGTGGTGGGGGGGGAGATCGATGTTGGGCTGGTGTGGGGAGGTCGATGTTGGGGGGGTGTGGGGAAGGTGGATGTTGGGGTGGTGTGGGGGAGGTGGACGTTGGGGTGGTGTGGGGGAGGTGGACTTTGGGGTGGTGTGGGGGAGGTGGACGTTGGGGTGGTGTGGGGGAGGTGGATGTTGGAGTGGTGTGGGGAGGTGGACGTTGGGGTGGTGTGGGGGAGGTGGATGTTGGGGTAGTGTGGGGGAGGTGGATGTTGGGCGGTTTGGGGGAGGTGGATGTTGGAGTGGTGTGGGGGAGGTGGACGTTGGGGTGGTGTGGGGGAGGTGGATGTTGGGGTGGTGTGGGGAAGGTGGATGTTGGGGTGGTGTGGGGGAGGTGGATGTTGGGGTGGTGTGGGGAGGTGGACGTTGGGGTGGTGTGGGGAGGTGGATGTTGGGGTGGTGTGGGGGAGGTGGATGTTGGGGTGGTGTGGGAGAGGTGGATGTTGGGGTGGTGTGGGGAGGTGGATGTTGGGGTGGTGTGGGGAAAGTGGATGTTGGGGTGGTGTGGGGAGGTGGATGTTGGGGGGTTTGGGGGAGGTGGATGTTGGGGTGGTGTGGGGAAGGTGGCTGTTGGGGTGGTGTGGGGAGGTGGACGTTGGGGTGGTGTGGGGGAGGTGGATGTTGGGGTGGTGTGGAGGAGGTAGACGTTGGAGTGGTGTGGGGGAGGTGGATGTTGGGGTGGTGTGTGGGAGGTGGATGTTGGGGTGGTGTGGGGGAGGTGGATGTTGTGGTGGTGTGGGGGAGGTGGACGTTGGGGTGGTGTGGGGGAGGTGGATGTTGGGGTGGTGTGGGGAAGGTGGATGTTGGGGGGTTTGGGGGAGCTGGATGTTGGGGTGGTGTGGGGAGGTGGATGTTGTGGTGGTGTGGGGGAGGTGGACGTTGGGGTGGTGTGGGGGAGGTGGATGTTGGGGTGGTGTGGGGAAGGTGGATGTTGGGGGGTTTGGGGGAGGTGGATGTTGGGGTGGTGTGGGGGAGGTGGATGTTGGAGTGGTGTGGGGAGGTGGATGTTGTGGTGGTGTGGGGGAGGTGGACGTTGGGGTGGTGTGGGGGAGGTGGATGTTGGGGTGGTGTGGGGAAGGTGGATGTTGGGGGGTTTGGGGGAGGTGGATGTTGGGGTGGTGTGGGGAAGGTGGATGTTGGGGTGGTGTGGGGAGGTGGACGTTGGGGTGGTGTGGGGGAGGTGGATGTTGGGGTGGTGTGGGGAAGGTGGATGTTGGGGTGGTGTGGAGGAGGTGGACGTTGGGGTGGTGTGGGGGACGTGGATGTTGGAGTGGTTTGGGGGAGGTGGATGTTGGAGTGGTGTTGGGGAGGTGGACGTTGAGGTGGTGTGGGGGAGCTGGATGTTGGGGTGGTGTGGGGCAGGTGGATGTTGGAGTGGTGTGAGGAGGTGGATGTTGGGGTGGTGTGGGGAGCTGGATGTTGGGGTGGTGTGGGGAGGTGGATGTTGGGGTGGAGTGGGGAGGTGGATGTTGGGGTGGTGTGGGGGACGTGAATGTTGGGGTGGTGTGGGGCAGGTGGATGTTAAGGTGGTGTGGGGGAGTTGGATGTTGGGGTGGTGTGGGGAAGGTGGCTGTTGGGGTGTGGTGGGGGAGGAGGATGTTGGGGTGGTGTGGGGGAGGTGGATGTTGGGGTGGTGTGGGGAAGTTGGATGTTGGGGTGGGGTGGGGGAGGTGGATGTTGGGGTGGTGTGGGGGAGGTGGACGTTGGGGTGGTGTGGGGAAGGTGGATGTTGGGGTGGTGTGGGGAAAGTGGATGTTGGGGTGATGTGGGGAGGTCGATGTTGGGGTGGTGTGGGGAGGTGGACGTTGGGGTGGTGTGGGGAGGTGGATCTTGGGGTGGTGTGGTGGAGCTGGACGTTGGGGTGGTGTGGGGGAGATGGATGTTGAGATTGTGTGGGAGAGGTGGATGTTGGGGTGGTGGGGAGAGATGGATGTTGAGATTGTTTGAGCGAGGTGGATGTTGGCGCGGTGGGGTGAGGGGGGTGTTGGGTTGGTGTGGGGGAGGTGGATGTTGGGTTAGTGGGGGGGAGATCGATGTTGGGGTGGTGTGGGGAGGTGGATGTTCGGGTGGTGTGGGGAAGGTAGATGTTGGGGTGGTGTGGGAGAGGTGGATGTTGGGGTGGTGTGGGGGAGCTGGACGTTGGGGTGGTGTGGGGAGGTGGACGTTGGGGTGGTGTGGGGGAGGTGGACGTTGGGGTGGTGTGGGGGAGGTGGACGTTGGGGTGGTGTGGGGAGGTGGATATTGGGGGGTTTGGGGGAGGTGGATGTTGGAGTGGTGTGGGGGAGGTGGATGTTGGGGTGGTGTGGGGAAGGTGGATGTTGGGGGTTTGGGGGAGGTGGATGTTGGGGTGGTGTGGGGGAGGTGGACGTTGGGGTGGTGTGGGGGAGGTGGATGTTGGGCTGGTGTGGGGAAGGTGGATGTTGGGCTGGTGTGGGGAAGGTGGATGTTGGGGTGGTGTGGGGGAGGTGGACGTTGGGGTGGTGTGGGGGACGTGGATGTTGGAGTGGTTTGGGGGAGGTGGATGTTGGAGTGGTGTGGGGGAGGTGGACTTTGGAGTGGTGTGGGGGAGGTGGACGTTGAGGTGGTGTGGGGAAGGTGGATGTTGGGGGGTTTGGGGGAGGTGGATGTTGGGGTGGTGTGGGGGAGGTGGATTTTGGAGTGGTGTGGGGAGGTGGATGTTGTGGTGGTGTGGGGGAGGTGGACGTTGGGGTGGTGTGGGGGAGGTGGATGTTGGGGTGGTGTGGGGAAGGTGGATGTTGGGGGGTTTGGGGGAGGTGGATGTTGGGGTGGTGTGGGGAAGGTGGATGTTGGGGTGGTGTGGGGAGGTGGACGTTGGGGTGGTGTGGGGGAGGTGGATGTTGGGGTGGTGTGGGGAAGGTGGATGTTGGGGTGGTGTGGAGGAGGTGGACGTTGGGGTGGTGTGGGGGACGTGGATGTTGGAGTGGTTTGGGGGAGGTGGATGTTGGAGTGGTGTTGGGGAGGTGGACGTTGAGGTGGTGTGGGGGAGCTGGATGTTGGGGTGGTGTGGGGCAGGTGGATGTTGGAGTGGTGTGAGGAGGTGGATGTTGGGGTGGTGTGGGGAGCTGGATGTTGGGGTGGTGTGGGGAGGTGGATGTTGGGGTGGAGTGGGGAGGTGGATGTTGGGGTGGTGTGGGGGACGTGAATGTTGGGGTGGTGTGGGGCAGGTGGATGTTAAGGTGGTGTGGGGGAGTTGGATGTTGGGGTGGTGTGGGGAAGGTGGCTGTTGGGGTGTGGTGGGGGAGGAGGATGTTGGGGTGGTGTGGGGGAGGTGGATGTTGGGGTGGTGTGGGGAAGTTGGATGTTGGGGTGGGGTGGGGGAGGTGGATGTTGGGGTGGTGTGGGGGAGGTGGACGTTGGGGTGGTGTGGGGAAGGTGGATGTTGTGGTGGTGTGGGGAAAGTGGATGTTGGGGTGATGTGGGGAGGTCGATGTTGGGGTGGTGTGGGGAGGTGGACGTTGGGGTGGTGTGGGGAGGTGGATCTTGGGGTGGTGTGGTGGAGCTGGACGTTGGGGTGGTGTGGGGGAGATGGATGTTGAGATTGTGTGGGAGAGGTGGATGTTGGGGTGGTGGGGAGAGATGGATGTTGAGATTGTTTGAGCGAGGTGGATGTTGGCGCGGTGGGGTGAGGGGGGTGTTGGGTTGGTGTGGGGGAGGTGGATGTTGGGTTAGTGGGGGGGAGATCGATGTTGGGGTGGTGTGGGGAGGTGGATGTTCGGGTGGTGTGGGGAAGGTAGATGTTGGGGTGGTGTGGGAGAGGTGGATGTTGGGGTGGTGTGGGGGAGCTGGACGTTGGGGTGGTGTGGGGGAGGTGGACGTTGGGGTGGTGTGGGGGAGGTGGACGTTGGGGTGGTGTGGGGGAGGTGGACGTTGGGGTGGTGTGGGGAGGTGGATATTGGGGGGTTTGGGGGAGGTGGATGTTGGAGTGGTGTGGGGGAGGTGGATGTTGGGGTGGTGTGGGGAAGGTGGATGTTGGGGGTTTGGGGGAGGTGGATGTTGGGGTGGTGTGGGGGAGGTGGACGTTGGGGTGGTGTGGGGGAGGTGGATGTTGGGGTGGTGTGGGGAAGGTGGATGTTGGGCTGGTGTGGGGAAGGTGGATGTTGGGGTGGTGTGGGGGAGGTGGACGTTGGGGTGGTGTGGGGGACGTGGATGTTGGAGTGGTTTGGGGGAGGTGGATGTTGGAGTGGTGTGGGGGAGGTGGACTTTGGAGTGGTGTGGGGGAGGTGGACGTTGAGGTGGTGTGGGTGAGCTGGATGTTGGGGTGGTGTGGGGCAGGTATATGTTGGAGTGGTGTGGGGAGGTGGATGTTGGGGTGGTGTGGGGGAGGTGGATGTTGGGGTGGTGTGGGGAGCTGGATGTTGGGGTGGTGTGGGGGAGCTGGATGTTGGGGTGGTGTGGGGGAGATGGATGTTGGGGTGGTGTGGGGGAGGTGGATGTTGGGGTGGAGTGGGGAGGTGGATGTTGGGGTGGTGTGGGGGACGTGGATGTTGGGGTGGTGTGTGGGAGGTGGATGATGGGGTGGTGTGGGGGAGGTGGATGTTGGGGTGGTGTTGGGGAGGTGGATGTTGGGGTGGTGTGGGGAAGGTGGATGTTGGGGTGGTGTGGGGGAGGTGGATGTTGAGGTGGTGTGGGGGTGGTGGATGTTGGGGTGGTGTGGGGAAGGTAGATGTTGGAGTGGTGTGGGGAGGTGGATGTTGGGGTGGTGTGGGGGAGGTGGATGTTGGGGTGGTCTGGGGAAGGTGGATGTTGGGGTGGTGTGGGGGAGGTGGACGTTGGGGTGGTGTGGGGAAGGTGGATGTTGGGGTGGTGTGGGGAAGGTGGATGTTGGGGTGATGTGGGGAGGTCGATGTTGGGGTGGTGTGGGGGAGGTGGACGATGGGGTGGTGTGGGGGAGGTGGATGTTGGAGTGGTGTGGGGGATGTTGGGGTGGTGTGGGGGAGGTGGATTTTGGGGTGGTGTGGGGAGGTGGATCTTGGGGTGGTGTGGTGGAGCTGGACGTTGGGGTGGTGTGGGGGAGATGGATGTTGAGATTGTGTGGGAGAGGTGGATGTTGGGGTGGTGGGGGGAGATGGATGTTGAGATTGTGTGAGGGAGGTGGATGTTGGCGTGGTGGGGGGGAGTGGGGTGTTGGGTTGGTGTGGGGGAGGTGGATGTTGGGTTAGTGGGGGGGAGATCGATGTTGGGGTGGTGTGGGGAGGTGGATGTTCGGGT
Source organism: Scyliorhinus torazame (assembly GCF_047496885.1). NCBI lineage: Eukaryota > Metazoa > Chordata > Chondrichthyes > Carcharhiniformes > Scyliorhinidae > Scyliorhinus > Scyliorhinus torazame. The sequence continues at coordinate 146,890,498 of NC_092708.1, read as the reverse complement.
GGTGTGGGGAAGGTAGATGTTGGGGTGGTGTGGGCGAGGTGGACGTTGGGGTGGAGTGGGAGAGCTGGACGTTGGGGTGGTGTGGGGGAGGTGGACGTTGGGGTGGTGTGGGGAGGTGCACGTTGGGGTGGTGTGGGGGAGGTGTACATTGGGGTGGTGTGGGGGAGGTGGATGTTGGGGTGGTGTGGGGGAGGTGGATGTTGGGGGGTTTGGGGGAGGTGGATGTTGGAGTGGTGTGGGGGAGGTGGATGTTGGGGTGGTGTGGGGGAGGTGGATGTTGGGGTAGTGTGGGGGAGGTGGATGTTGGGCGGTTTGGGGGAGGTGGATGTTGGAGTGGTGTGGGGTCCGTGGATGTTGGGGTGGTGTGGGGAGGCGGATGTTGGGGTGGTGTCGGGGAGGTGGATGTTGGGGTGGTGTGGGGAGGTGGATGTTGGGGTGGTGTGGGGGAGGTGGATGTTGGGGTGGTGTGGGGAGGTGGATGTTGGGGTGGTGTGGGGAATGTGGATGTTGGGGTGGTGTGGGGAAGGTGGATTTTGGGGTGGTGTGGGGGAGGTGGATGTTGGGGTGGTGTGGGGGAGGTGGATGTTGGGGTGATGTGGGAGGTGGATGTTGGGGTGGTGTGGGGGAGGTGGATGTTGGAGTGGTGTGGGGGAGCTGGACGTTGGGTTGGTGTGGGGAGGTTAATCTTGGAGTGGTGTGGTGGAGCTGGACGTTGGGGTGGTGTGGGGGAGGTGGATGATGGGGTGGTGTCGGGGAGGTGGATGTTGTGGTGGTGTGGGGGAGCTGGACGTTGGGGTGGTGTGGGGAGGTTAATCTTGGAGTGGTGTGGTGGAGCTGGACGTTGGGGTGGTGTGGGGGAGGTGGATGTTGGGGTGGTGTGGGGAGGTGGATGTTGGGGCGGTGTGGGGGAGGTGGATGTTGGGGTGGTGTGGGGGAGGTGGATGTTGGGGTGCTGTGGGGGAGGTGGGATGCTGCGGTTGGGGTATTATGGGGAGGTGGATGTTGGGGTGGTGTGGGGGAGGTGGATGTTGGGGGGTTTGGGGGAGGTGGACGTTGGGGTGGTGTGGGGGAGGTGGATGTTGGGGTGGTGTGGGGGAGGTGGATGTTGGGGTGCTGTGGGGGAGGTGGGATGCTGCGGTTGGGGTATTATGGGGAGGTGGATGTTGGGGTGGTGTGGGGGAGGTGGATGTTGGGGGGTTTGGGGGAGGTGGACGTTGGGGTGGTGTGGGGGAGGTGGATGTTGGGGTGGTGTGGGGGAGGTGGATGTTGGGGTGGTGTGCGGATGTGGATGTTGGGGTGGTGTGGGGAGGTCGATGTTGGGGTGGTGTGGGGGAGGTGGATGTTGGGGTGGTGTGGGGAGGTGGATGTTGGGGTGGTGTGGGGAGGTGGATGTTGGGGTGGTGTATGGGAGATGGATGTTGAGATTGTGTGGGGGAGGTGGATGTTGGGGTGGTGGGGGGGAGGGGGTGTTGGTTGGTGTGGGGAGGTGGATGTTGGGTTAGTGGGGGGGAGATCGATGTTGGGGTGGTGTGGGGAGGTCGATGTTGGGGTGGTGTGGGGAAGGTGGATGTTGGGGTGGTGTGGGAGAGGTGGATGTTGGGGTGGTGTGGAAAAGGTGGATGTTGGGGTGGTGTGGGGGAGGTGGACGTTGGGGTGGTGTGGGGGAGGTGGATGTTGGGGTGGTGTGGGGTCCGTGGATTTTGGGGTGGGGTGGGGCAGGTGGATGTTGGGGTGGTGTGGGGAGCTGGATTTTGGGGTGGTGTGGGGGAGGTGCATGATGGGGTGGTGTGGGGGAGGTGGATGTTTGGGTGGTGTGGGGGAGGTGGATGTTGGGGTGGTGTGGGGGAGGTGGATGTTGGGGTGGTGTGGGGAAGTTGGATGTTGGGGTGGTGTGGGGGAGGTGGATGTTGGGTGGTGTGGGGGAGGTGGACGTTGGGGTGGTGTGGGGGAGGTGGATGTTGGGGTGGTGTGGGGAAGGTGGATGTTGGGGTGATGTGGGGAGGTGGATGTTGGGGTGGTGTGGGGGAGGTGGACGTTGGGGTGGTGTGGGGAGGTGGATGTTGGAGTGGTGTGGGGGATGTTGGGGTGGTGTGGGGGAGGTGGATGTTGGGGTGGTGTGGCGGAGGTGGATCTTGCGGTGGTGTGGTGGAGCTGGACGTTGGGGTGGTGTGGGGGAGATGGATGTTGAGATTGTGTGGGAGAGGTAGATCTTGGGGTGGTGGGGCGAGATCGATGTTGAGATTGTGGGAGGGAGGTGGATGTTGGGGTGGTGGGGGTGAGGGGGGTGTTGGGTTGGTGTGGGGGAGGTGCATGTTGGGTTAGTGGGGGGGAGATCGATGTTGGGGTGTTGTTGGGAGGTGGATGTTCGGGTGGTGTGGGGAAGGTGGATGTTGGGGTGGTGTGGGGGAGCTGGATGTTGGGGTGGTGTGTGGGAGGTGGATGTTGGGGTGGTGTGGGGGAGGTGGATGTTGGAGTGGTGTGGGGGAGGTGGATGTTGGGGTGGTGTGGGGGATGTGGATGTTGGGGTGGTGTGGGGAGGTGGATCTTGGGGTGGTGTGGGGAGGTGGATCTTGGGGTGGTGTGGGGAGGTGGATCTTGGGGTGGTGTGGGGAACCTGGATGTTGGTGTGGTGTGGGGGAGGTGGACGTTGGGGTGGTGTGGGGGAGGTGGATGTTGGGGTGGTGTGGGGGAGGTGGACGTTGGGGTGGTGTGGGGAGGTGGACGTTGGGGTGGTGTGGGGGAGCTGGACGTTGTGGTGGTGTGGGGGAGGTTAATCTTGGGGTGGTGTGGTGGAGCTGGACGTTGGGGTGGTGTGGGGGAGGTGGATGTTGGGGTGGTGTGGGGTAGGTGGATATTGGGGTGGTGTGGGGGAGGTGGATGTTGGGGTGGTGTGGGGGAGGTGGATGTTGGGGTGGTGGGGGGGGAGATCGATGTTGGGGTGGTGTGGGGAGGTCGATGTTGGGGGGGTGTGGGGAAGGTGGATGTTGGGGTGGTGTGGGGGAGGTGGACGTTGGGGTGGTGTGGGGGAGGTGGACTTTGGGGTGGTGTGCGGGAGGTGGACGTTGGGGTGGTGTGGGGGAGGTGGACGTTGGGGTGGTGTGGGGGAGGTGGATGTTGGAGTGGTGTGGGGAGGTGGACGTTGGGGTGGTGTGGGGGAGGTGGATGTTGGGGTAGTGTGGGGGAGGTGGATGTTGGGGTGGTGTGGGGGAGGTGGATGTTGGGGTGGTGTGGGGGAGGTGGATGTTGGGGTGGTGGGGGGGGAGATCGATGTTGGGGTGGTGTGGGGAGGTCGATTTTGGGGGGGTGTGGGGAAGGTGGATGTTGGGGTGGTGTGGGGAGGTGGACGTTGGGGTGGTGTGGGGGAGGTGGATGTTGGGGTGGTGTGGGGGAGGTGGATGTTGGGGTGGTGTGGGGGAGGTGGATGTTGGGGTGGTGGGGGGGGAGATCGATGTTGGGCTGGTGTGGGGAGGTCGATGTTGGGGGGGTGTGGGGAAGGTGGATGTTGGGGTGGTGTGGGGGAGGTGGACGTTGGGGTGGTGTGGGGGAGGTGGACTTTGGGGTGGTGTGGGGGAGGTGGACGTTGGGGTGGTGTGGGGGAGGTGGATGTTGGAGTGGTGTGGGGAGGTGGACGTTGGGGTGGTGTGGGGGAGGTGGATGTTGGGGTAGTGTGGGGGAGGTGGATGTTGGGCGGTTTGGGGGAGGTGGATGTTGGAGTGGTGTGGGGGAGGTGGACGTTGGGGTGGTGTGGGGGAGGTGGATGTTGGGGTGGTGTGGGGAAGGTGGATGTTGGGGTGGTGTGGGGGAGGTGGATGTTGGGGTGGTGTGGGGAGGTGGACGTTGGGGTGGTGTGGGGAGGTGGATGTTGGGGTGGTGTGGGGGAGGTGGATGTTGGGGTGGTGTGGGAGAGGTGGATGTTGGGGTGGTGTGGGGAGGTGGATGTTGGGGTGGTGTGGGGAAAGTGGATGTTGGGGTGGTGTGGGGAGGTGGATGTTGGGGGGTTTGGGGGAGGTGGATGTTGGGGTGGTGTGGGGAAGGTGGCTGTTGGGGTGGTGTGGGGAGGTGGACGTTGGGGTGGTGTGGGGGAGGTGGATGTTGGGGTGGTGTGGAGGAGGTAGACGTTGGAGTGGTGTGGGGGAGGTGGATGTTGGGGTGGTGTGTGGGAGGTGGATGTTGGGGTGGTGTGGGGGAGGTGGATGTTGTGGTGGTGTGGGGGAGGTGGACGTTGGGGTGGTGTGGGGGAGGTGGATGTTGGGGTGGTGTGGGGAAGGTGGATGTTGGGGGGTTTGGGGGAGCTGGATGTTGGGGTGGTGTGGGGAGGTGGATGTTGTGGTGGTGTGGGGGAGGTGGACGTTGGGGTGGTGTGGGGGAGGTGGATGTTGGGGTGGTGTGGGGAAGGTGGATGTTGGGGGGTTTGGGGGAGGTGGATGTTGGGGTGGTGTGGGGGAGGTGGATGTTGGAGTGGTGTGGGGAGGTGGATGTTGTGGTGGTGTGGGGGAGGTGGACGTTGGGGTGGTGTGGGGGAGGTGGATGTTGGGGTGGTGTGGGGAAGGTGGATGTTGGGGGGTTTGGGGGAGGTGGATGTTGGGGTGGTGTGGGGAAGGTGGATGTTGGGGTGGTGTGGGGAGGTGGACGTTGGGGTGGTGTGGGGGAGGTGGATGTTGGGGTGGTGTGGGGAAGGTGGATGTTGGGGTGGTGTGGAGGAGGTGGACGTTGGGGTGGTGTGGGGGACGTGGATGTTGGAGTGGTTTGGGGGAGGTGGATGTTGGAGTGGTGTTGGGGAGGTGGACGTTGAGGTGGTGTGGGGGAGCTGGATGTTGGGGTGGTGTGGGGCAGGTGGATGTTGGAGTGGTGTGAGGAGGTGGATGTTGGGGTGGTGTGGGGAGCTGGATGTTGGGGTGGTGTGGGGAGGTGGATGTTGGGGTGGAGTGGGGAGGTGGATGTTGGGGTGGTGTGGGGGACGTGAATGTTGGGGTGGTGTGGGGCAGGTGGATGTTAAGGTGGTGTGGGGGAGTTGGATGTTGGGGTGGTGTGGGGAAGGTGGCTGTTGGGGTGTGGTGGGGGAGGAGGATGTTGGGGTGGTGTGGGGGAGGTGGATGTTGGGGTGGTGTGGGGAAGTTGGATGTTGGGGTGGGGTGGGGGAGGTGGATGTTGGGGTGGTGTGGGGGAGGTGGACGTTGGGGTGGTGTGGGGAAGGTGGATGTTGGGGTGGTGTGGGGAAAGTGGATGTTGGGGTGATGTGGGGAGGTCGATGTTGGGGTGGTGTGGGGAGGTGGACGTTGGGGTGGTGTGGGGAGGTGGATCTTGGGGTGGTGTGGTGGAGCTGGACGTTGGGGTGGTGTGGGGGAGATGGATGTTGAGATTGTGTGGGAGAGGTGGATGTTGGGGTGGTGGGGAGAGATGGATGTTGAGATTGTTTGAGCGAGGTGGATGTTGGCGCGGTGGGGTGAGGGGGGTGTTGGGTTGGTGTGGGGGAGGTGGATGTTGGGTTAGTGGGGGGGAGATCGATGTTGGGGTGGTGTGGGGAGGTGGATGTTCGGGTGGTGTGGGGAAGGTAGATGTTGGGGTGGTGTGGGAGAGGTGGATGTTGGGGTGGTGTGGGGGAGCTGGACGTTGGGGTGGTGTGGGGAGGTGGACGTTGGGGTGGTGTGGGGGAGGTGGACGTTGGGGTGGTGTGGGGGAGGTGGACGTTGGGGTGGTGTGGGGAGGTGGATATTGGGGGGTTTGGGGGAGGTGGATGTTGGAGTGGTGTGGGGGAGGTGGATGTTGGGGTGGTGTGGGGAAGGTGGATGTTGGGGGTTTGGGGGAGGTGGATGTTGGGGTGGTGTGGGGGAGGTGGACGTTGGGGTGGTGTGGGGGAGGTGGATGTTGGGCTGGTGTGGGGAAGGTGGATGTTGGGCTGGTGTGGGGAAGGTGGATGTTGGGGTGGTGTGGGGGAGGTGGACGTTGGGGTGGTGTGGGGGACGTGGATGTTGGAGTGGTTTGGGGGAGGTGGATGTTGGAGTGGTGTGGGGGAGGTGGACTTTGGAGTGGTGTGGGGGAGGTGGACGTTGAGGTGGTGTGGGGAAGGTGGATGTTGGGGGGTTTGGGGGAGGTGGATGTTGGGGTGGTGTGGGGGAGGTGGATTTTGGAGTGGTGTGGGGAGGTGGATGTTGTGGTGGTGTGGGGGAGGTGGACGTTGGGGTGGTGTGGGGGAGGTGGATGTTGGGGTGGTGTGGGGAAGGTGGATGTTGGGGGGTTTGGGGGAGGTGGATGTTGGGGTGGTGTGGGGAAGGTGGATGTTGGGGTGGTGTGGGGAGGTGGACGTTGGGGTGGTGTGGGGGAGGTGGATGTTGGGGTGGTGTGGGGAAGGTGGATGTTGGGGTGGTGTGGAGGAGGTGGACGTTGGGGTGGTGTGGGGGACGTGGATGTTGGAGTGGTTTGGGGGAGGTGGATGTTGGAGTGGTGTTGGGGAGGTGGACGTTGAGGTGGTGTGGGGGAGCTGGATGTTGGGGTGGTGTGGGGCAGGTGGATGTTGGAGTGGTGTGAGGAGGTGGATGTTGGGGTGGTGTGGGGAGCTGGATGTTGGGGTGGTGTGGGGAGGTGGATGTTGGGGTGGAGTGGGGAGGTGGATGTTGGGGTGGTGTGGGGGACGTGAATGTTGGGGTGGTGTGGGGCAGGTGGATGTTAAGGTGGTGTGGGGGAGTTGGATGTTGGGGTGGTGTGGGGAAGGTGGCTGTTGGGGTGTGGTGGGGGAGGAGGATGTTGGGGTGGTGTGGGGGAGGTGGATGTTGGGGTGGTGTGGGGAAGTTGGATGTTGGGGTGGGGTGGGGGAGGTGGATGTTGGGGTGGTGTGGGGGAGGTGGACGTTGGGGTGGTGTGGGGAAGGTGGATGTTGTGGTGGTGTGGGGAAAGTGGATGTTGGGGTGATGTGGGGAGGTCGATGTTGGGGTGGTGTGGGGAGGTGGACGTTGGGGTGGTGTGGGGAGGTGGATCTTGGGGTGGTGTGGTGGAGCTGGACGTTGGGGTGGTGTGGGGGAGATGGATGTTGAGATTGTGTGGGAGAGGTGGATGTTGGGGTGGTGGGGAGAGATGGATGTTGAGATTGTTTGAGCGAGGTGGATGTTGGCGCGGTGGGGTGAGGGGGGTGTTGGGTTGGTGTGGGGGAGGTGGATGTTGGGTTAGTGGGGGGGAGATCGATGTTGGGGTGGTGTGGGGAGGTGGATGTTCGGGTGGTGTGGGGAAGGTAGATGTTGGGGTGGTGTGGGAGAGGTGGATGTTGGGGTGGTGTGGGGGAGCTGGACGTTGGGGTGGTGTGGGGGAGGTGGACGTTGGGGTGGTGTGGGGGAGGTGGACGTTGGGGTGGTGTGGGGGAGGTGGACGTTGGGGTGGTGTGGGGAGGTGGATATTGGGGGGTTTGGGGGAGGTGGATGTTGGAGTGGTGTGGGGGAGGTGGATGTTGGGGTGGTGTGGGGAAGGTGGATGTTGGGGGTTTGGGGGAGGTGGATGTTGGGGTGGTGTGGGGGAGGTGGACGTTGGGGTGGTGTGGGGGAGGTGGATGTTGGGGTGGTGTGGGGAAGGTGGATGTTGGGCTGGTGTGGGGAAGGTGGATGTTGGGGTGGTGTGGGGGAGGTGGACGTTGGGGTGGTGTGGGGGACGTGGATGTTGGAGTGGTTTGGGGGAGGTGGATGTTGGAGTGGTGTGGGGGAGGTGGACTTTGGAGTGGTGTGGGGGAGGTGGACGTTGAGGTGGTGTGGGTGAGCTGGATGTTGGGGTGGTGTGGGGCAGGTATATGTTGGAGTGGTGTGGGGAGGTGGATGTTGGGGTGGTGTGGGGGAGGTGGATGTTGGGGTGGTGTGGGGAGCTGGATGTTGGGGTGGTGTGGGGGAGCTGGATGTTGGGGTGGTGTGGGGGAGATGGATGTTGGGGTGGTGTGGGGGAGGTGGATGTTGGGGTGGAGTGGGGAGGTGGATGTTGGGGTGGTGTGGGGGACGTGGATGTTGGGGTGGTGTGTGGGAGGTGGATGATGGGGTGGTGTGGGGGAGGTGGATGTTGGGGTGGTGTTGGGGAGGTGGATGTTGGGGTGGTGTGGGGAAGGTGGATGTTGGGGTGGTGTGGGGGAGGTGGATGTTGAGGTGGTGTGGGGGTGGTGGATGTTGGGGTGGTGTGGGGAAGGTAGATGTTGGAGTGGTGTGGGGAGGTGGATGTTGGGGTGGTGTGGGGGAGGTGGATGTTGGGGTGGTCTGGGGAAGGTGGATGTTGGGGTGGTGTGGGGGAGGTGGACGTTGGGGTGGTGTGGGGAAGGTGGATGTTGGGGTGGTGTGGGGAAGGTGGATGTTGGGGTGATGTGGGGAGGTCGATGTTGGGGTGGTGTGGGGGAGGTGGACGATGGGGTGGTGTGGGGGAGGTGGATGTTGGAGTGGTGTGGGGGATGTTGGGGTGGTGTGGGGGAGGTGGATTTTGGGGTGGTGTGGGGAGGTGGATCTTGGGGTGGTGTGGTGGAGCTGGACGTTGGGGTGGTGTGGGGGAGATGGATGTTGAGATTGTGTGGGAGAGGTGGATGTTGGGGTGGTGGGGGGAGATGGATGTTGAGATTGTGTGAGGGAGGTGGATGTTGGCGTGGTGGGGGGGAGTGGGGTGTTGGGTTGGTGTGGGGGAGGTGGATGTTGGGTTAGTGGGGGGGAGATCGATGTTGGGGTGGTGTGGGGAGGTGGATGTTCGGGTGGTGTGGGGAAGGTAGATGTTGGGGTGGTGTGGGCGAGGTGGACGTTGGGGTGGAGTGGGAGAGCTGGACGTTGGGGTGGTGTGGGGGAGGTGGACGTTGGGGTGGTGTGGGGAGGTGCACGTTGGGGTGGTGTGGGGGAGGTGTACATTGGGGTGGTGTGGGGGAGGTGGATGTTGGGGTGGTGTGGGGGAGGTGGATGTTGGGGGGTTTGGGGGAGGTGGATGTTGGAGTGGTGTGGGGGAGGTGGATGTTGGGGTGGTGTGGGGGAGGTGGATGTTGGGGTAGTGTGGGGGAGGTGGATGTTGGGCGGTTTGGGGGAGGTGGATGTTGGAGTGGTGTGGGGTCCGTGGATGTTGGGGTGGTGTGGGGAGCTGGATTTTGGGGTGCTGTGGGGGAGGTGGATGATGGGGTGGTGTGGGGGAGGTGGATGTTGGGGGGTTTGGGGAGGTGGATGTTGGGGTGGTGTGGGGGAGATGGATGTTGAGATTGTGTGGGAGAGGTGGATGTTGGGGTGGTGGGGGGAGATGGATGTTGAGATTGTGTGAGGGAGGTGGATGTTGGCGTGGTGGGGGGGAGTGGGGTGTTGGGTTGGTGTGGGGGAGGTGGATGTTGGGTTAGTGGGGGGGAGATCGATGTTGGGGTGGTGTGGGGAGGTGGATGTTCGGGTGGTGTGGGGAAGGTAGATGTTGGGGTGGTGTGGGCGAGGTGGACGTTGGGGTGGAGTGGGAGAGCTGGACGTTGGGGTGGTGTGGGGGAGGTGGACGTTGGGGTGGTGTGGGGAGGTGCACGTTGGGGTGGTGTGGGGGAGGTGTACATTGGGGTGGTGTGGGGGAGGTGGATGTTGGGGTGGTGTGGGGGAGGTGGATGTTGGGGGGTTTGGGGGAGGTGGATGTTGGAGTGGTGTGGGGGAGGTGGATGTTGGGGTGGTGTGGGGGAGGTGGATGTTGGGGTAGTGTGGGGGAGGTGGATGTTGGGCGGTTTGGGGGAGGTGGATGTTGGAGTGGTGTGGGGTCCGTGGATGTTGGGGTGGTGTGGGGAGCTGGATTTTGGGGTGCTGTGGGGGAGGTGGATGATGGGGTGGTGTGGGGGAGGTGGATGTTGGGGGGTTTGGGGAGGTGGATGTTGGGGTGGTGTGGGGGAGGTGGATGTTGGACTGGTGTGGGGTCCGTGGATGTTGGGGTGGTGTGGGGCAGGTGGATGTTGGGTTGGTGTGGGGAGCTGGACTTTGGGGTGGTGTGGGGGAGGTGGATGATGGGGTGGTGTGGGGGAGGTGGATGTTGGGGTAGTGTGGGGGAGGTGGATGTTGGGGTGGTGTGAGGAAGGTGGATGTTGGGGTGATGTGGGGAGGTGGATGTTGGGGTGGTGTGGGGGAGGTGGACGTTGGGGTGGTGTGGGGAGGTGGATGTTGGAGTGGTGTGGGGGATGTTGGGGTGGTGTGGGGGAGGTGGATGTTGGGGTGGTGTGGCGGAGGTGGATCTTGGGGTGGTGTGGTGGAGCTGGACGTTGGGGTGGTGTGGGGGAGATGGATGTTGAGATTGTGTGGGAGAGGTAGATCTTGGGGTGGTGGGGCGAGATGGATGTTGAGATTGTGTGAGGGAGGTGGATGTTGGCGTGGTGGGGGGGAGGGGGGTGTTGGGTTGGTGTGGGGGAGGTGCATGTTGGGTTAGTGGGGGGGGAGATCGATGTTGGGGTGTTGTTGGGAGGTGGATGTTCGGGTGGTGTGGGGAAGGTGGACGTTGGGGTAGTGTCGGGGAGGTGGATGTTGGGGTGGTGTGGGGAATGTGGATGTTGGGTGGTTTGGGGAAGTGGATGTTGGGGTGGTGTGGGGGAGCTGGATGTTGGGGTGGTGTGGGGGAGGTGGACGTTGGGGTGGTGTGGGGGAGGTGGACGTTGTGGTGGTGTGGGGGAGGTGGACGTTGGGGTGGTGTGGGGGAGGTGGATGTTGGGGTGGTGTGGGGGAGGTGGACGTTGGGGTGGTGTGGTGGAGCTGGACGTTGGGGTGGTGTGGGGGAGGTGGATGTTGGGGTGGTGTGGGGAGGTGGATGTTGGGGTGGTGTGGGGAGCTGGACGTTGGGGTGGTGTGGGGGAGGTGGATGTTGGGGTGGTGTGGGGGAGGTGGATGTTGGGGTGGTGTGGGGGAGGTGGATGTTGGGGTGGTGTGGGGGAGCTGGATGTTGGGGTGGTGTGGGGGAGGTTAATCTTGGGGTGGTGTGGTGGAGCTGGACGTTGGGGTGGTGTGGGGGAGGTGGATGTTGGGGTGGTGTGGGGTAGGTGGATGTTGGGGTGGTGTGGGGTAGGTGGATGTTGGGGTGGTGTGGGGAGGTGGATGTTGGGGCGGTGTGGGGGAGGTGGATGTTGGGGTGCTGTGGGGAGGTGGGATGCTGCGGTTGGGGTATTATGGGGAGGTGGATGTTGGGGTGGTGTGGAGGAGGTGGATGTTGGGGTGGTGTGGGGGAGGTGGATGTTGGGGTGGTGGGGGGGAGGGGGTGCTGGGTTGGTGTGGGGGAGGTGGATGTTGGGTTAGTGGGGGGGAGATCGATGTTGGGGTGGTGTGGGGAGGTAGATGTTGGGGGGGTGTGGGGAAGGTGGATGTTGGGGTGGTGTGGGAGAGGTGGATGTTGGGGTGGTGTGGGAGAGGTGGATGTTGGGGTGGTGTGGGGGTGCTGGACTTTGGGGTGGTGTGGGGGAGGTGGACGTTGGGGTGGTGTGGGGGAGGTGGACGTTGGGGTGGTGTGGGGAGGTGGATGTTGGGGTAGTGTGGGGGAGGTGGATGTTGGGGTGGTGTGGGGAGGTGGACGTTGGGGTGGTGTGGGGGAGGTGGATGTTGGGGTGGTGTGGGGGAGGTGGATGTTGGGGTGGTGTGGGGGACGTGGATGTTGGAGTGGTTTGGGGGAGGTGGATGTTGGGTTGGTGTGGGGGAGGTGGACGTTGGGGTGGTGTGGGGAGGTGGACGTTGGGGTGGTGTGGGGGAGGTGGATGTTGGGGTGGTGTGGGGGAGGTGGATGTTGGGGTGGTGTGGGGGACGTGGATGTTGGAGTGGTTTGGGGGAGGTGGATGTTGGGTTGGTGTGGGGAATGTGGATGTTGGGTGGTTTTGGGAAGTGGATGTTGGGGTGGTGTGGAGGAGGTGGACGTTGGGGTGGTGTGGGGGACGTGGATGTTGGAGTGGTTTGGGGGAGGTGGATGTTGGAGTGGTGTGGGGGAGGTGGACTTTGGAGTGGTGTGGGGGAGGTGGATGTTGGGGTCGTGTGGGGCAGGTGGATGTTGGAGTGGTGTGAGGAGGTGGATGTTGGGGTGGTGTGGGGAGCTGGATGTTGGGGTGGTGTGGGGGAGCTTGATGTTGGGGTGGTGTGGGGGAGGTGGATGTTGGGGTGGTGTGGGGAGGTGGATGTTGGGGTGGAGTGGGGAGGTGGATGTTGGGGTGGTGTGGGGGACGTGAATGTTGGGGTGGTGTGGGGCAGGTGGATGTTAAGGTGGTGTGGGGGAGTTGGATGTTGGGGTGGTGTGGGGAAGGTGGCTGTTGGGGTGGTGTGGGGGAGGAGGATGTTGGGGTGGTGTGGGGGAGGTGGATGTTGGGGTGGTGTGGGGAAGTTGGATGTTGGGGTGGGGTGGGGGAGGTGGATGTTGGGGTGGTGTGGGGGAGGTGGACGTTGGGGTGGTGTGGGGAAAGTGGATGTTGGGGTGATGTGGGGAGGTCGATGTTGGGGTGGTGTGGGGAGGTGGACGTTGGGGTGGTGTGGGGAGGTGGATCTTGGGGTGGTGTGGTGGAGCTGGACGTTGGGGTGGTGTGGGGGAGATGGATGTTGAGATTGTGTGAGAGAGGTGGATGTTGGGGTGGTGGGGGGAGATGGATGTTGAGATTGTTTGAGCGAGGTGGATGTTGGCGCGGTGGGGTGAGGGGGTGTTGGGTTGGTGTGGGGGAGGTGGATGTTGGGTTAGTGGGGGGGAGATCGATGTTGGGGTGGTGTGGGGAAGGTAGATGTTGGGGTGGTGTGGGAGAGGTGGATGTTGGGGTGGTGTGGGGAAGGTAGATGTTGGGGTGGTGTGGGAGAGGTGGATGTTGGGGTGGTGTGGGGGAGCTGGACGTTGGGGTGGTGTGGGGGAGGTGGACGTTGGGGTGGTGTGGGGGAGGTGGACGTTGGGGTGGTGTGGGGGAGGTGGCCGTTGGGGTGGTGTGGGGAGGTGGATATTGGGGGGTTTGGGGGAGGTGGATGTTGGAGTGGTGTGGGGGAGGTGGATGTTGGGGTGGTGTGGGGAAGGTGGATGTTGGGGGTTTGGGGGAGGTCGATGTTGGGGTGGTGTGGGGAAGGTGGATGTTGGGGTGGTGTGGGGATGTGGACGTTGGGGTGGTGTGGGGGAGGTGGATGTTGGGGTGGTGTGGGGAAGGTGGATGTTGGGGTGGTGTGGGGGAGGTGGATGTTGGGGTGGTGTGGGGGACGTGGATGTTGGAGTGGTTTGGGGGAGGTGGATGTTGGAGTGGTGTGGGGGAGGTGGACTTTGGAGTGGTGTGGGGGAGGTGGACGTTGAGGTGGTGTGGGTGAGCTGGATGTTGGGGTGGTGTGGGGCAGGTGGATGTTGGAGTGGTGTGGGGAGGTGGATGTTGGGGTGGTGTGGGGGAGGTGGATGTTGGGGTGGTGTGGGGAGCTGGATGTTGGGGTGGTGTGGGGGAGCTGGATGTTGGGGTGGTGTGGGGGAGATGGATGTTGGGGTGGTGTGGGGAGGTGGATGTTCGGGTGGTGTGGGGAAGGTAGATGTTGGGGTGGTGTGGGAGAGGTGGATGTTGGGGTGGTGTGGGGGAGCTGGACGTTGGGGTGGTGTGGGGGAGGTGGACGTTGGGGTGGTGTGGGGGAGGTGGACGTTGGGGTGGTGTGGGGGAGGTGGACGTTGGGGTGGTGTGGGGAGGTGGATATTGGGGGGTTTGGGGGAGGTGGATGTTGGAGTGGTGTGGGGGAGGTGGATGTTGGGGTGGTGTGGGGAAGGTGGATGTTGGGGGTTTGGGGGAGGTGGATGTTGGGGTGGTGTGGGGGAGGTGGACGTTGGGGTGGTGTGGGGGAGGTGGATGTTGGGGTGGTGTGGGGAAGGTGGATGTTGGGCTGGTGTGGGGAAGGTGGATGTTGGGGTGGTGTGGGGGAGGTGGACGTTGGGGTGGTGTGGGGGACGTGGATGTTGGAGTGGTTTGGGGGAGGTGGATGTTGGAGTGGTGTGGGGGAGGTGGACTTTGGAGTGGTGTGGGGGAGGTGGACGTTGAGGTGGTGTGGGGGACGTGAATGTTGGGGTGGTGTGGGGCAGGTGGATGTTAAGGTGGTGTGGGGGAGTTGGATGTTGGGGTGGTGTGGGTAAGGTGGCTGTTGGGGTGGTGTGGGGGAGGAGGATGTTGGGGTGGTGTGGGGGAGGTGGATGTTGGGGTGGTGTGGGGAAGTTGGATGTTGGGGTGGGGTGGGGGAGGTGGATGTTGGGGTGGTGTGGGGGAGGTGGACGTTGGGGTGGTGTGGGGAAAGTGGATGTTGGGGTGATGTGGGGAGGTCGATGTTGGGGTGGTGTGGGGAGGTGGACGTTGGGGTGGTGTGGGGAGGTGGATCTTGGGGTGGTGTGGTGGAGCTGGACGTTGGGGTGGTGTGGGGGAGATGGATGTTGAGATTGTGTGAGAGAGGTGGATGTTGGGGTGGTGGGGGGAGATGGATGTTGAGATTGTTTGAGCGAGGTGGATGTTGGCGCGGTGGGGTGAGGGGGTGTTGGGTTGGTGTGGGGGAGGTGGATGTTGGGTTAGTGGGGGGGAGATCGATGTTGGGGTGGTGTGGGGAAGGTAGATGTTGGGGTGGTGTGGGAGAGGTGGATGTTGGGGTGGTGTGGGGAAGGTAGATGTTGGGGTGGTGTGGGAGAGGTGGATGTTGGGGTGGTGTGGGGGAGCTGTACGTTGGGGTGGTGTGGGGGAGGTGGACGTTGGGGTGGTGTGGGGGAGGTGGACGTTGGGGTGGTGTGGGGGAGGTGGCCGTTGGGGTGGTGTGGGGAGGTGGATATTGGGGGGTTTGGGGGAGGTGGATGTTGGAGTGGTGTGGGGGAGGTGGATGTTGGGGTGGTGTGGGGAAGGTGGATGTTGGGGGTTTGGGTGAGGTCGATGTTGGGGTGGTGTGGGGAAGGTGGATGTTGGGGTGGTGTGGGGATGTGGACGTTGGGGTGGTGTGGGGTAGGTGGATGTTGGGGTGGTGTGGGGAAGGTGGATGTTGGGGTGGTGTGGGGGAGGTGGATGTTGGGGTGGTGTGGGGGACGTGGATGTTGGAGTGGTTTGGGGGAGGTGGATGTTGGAGTGGTGTGGGGGAGGTGGACTTTGGAGTGGTGTGGGGGAGGTGGACGTTGAGGTGGTGTGGGTGAGCTGGATGTTGGGGTGGTGTGGGGCAGGTGGATGTTGGAGTGGTGTGGGGAGGTGGATGTTGGGGTGGTGTGGGGGAGGTGGATGTTGGGGTGGTGTGGGGAGCTGGATGTTGGGGTGGTGTGGGGGAGCTGGATGTTGGGGTGGTGTGGGGGAGATGGATGTTGGGGTGGTGTGGGGAGGTGGATGTTCGGGTGGTGTGGGGAAGGTAGATGTTGGGGTGGTGTGGGAGAGGTGGATGTTGGGGTGGTGTGGGGGAGCTGGACGTTGGGGTGGTGTGGGGGAGGTGGACGTTGGGGTGGTGTGGGGGAGGTGGACGTTGGGGTGGTGTGGGGGAGGTGGACGTTGGGGTGGTGTGGGGAGGTGGATATTGGGGGGTTTGGGGGAGGTGGATGTTGGAGTGGTGTGGGGGAGGTGGATGTTGGGGTGGTGTGGGGAAGGTGGATGTTGGGGGTTTGGGGGAGGTGGATGTTGGGGTGGTGTGGGGGAGGTGGACGTTGGGGTGGTGTGGGGGAGGTGGATGTTGGGGTGGTGTGGGGAAGGTGGATGTTGGGCTGGTGTGGGGAAGGTGGATGTTGGGGTGGTGTGGGGGAGGTGGACGTTGGGGTGGTGTGGGGGACGTGGATGTTGGAGTGGTTTGGGGGAGGTGGATGTTGGAGTGGTGTGGGGGAGGTGGACTTTGGAGTGGTGTGGGGGAGGTGGACGTTGAGGTGGTGTGGGTGAGCTGGATGTTGGGGTGGTGTGGGGCAGGTATATGTTGGAGTGGTGTGGGGAGGTGGATGTTGGGGTGGTGTGGGGGAGGTGGATGTTGGGGTGGTGTGGGGAGCTGGATGTTGGGGTGGTGTGGGGGAGCTGGATGTTGGGGTGGTGTGGGGGAGATGGATGTTGGGGTGGTGTGGGGGAGGTGGATGTTGGGGTGGAGTGGGGAGGTGGATGTTGGGGTGGTGTGGGGGACGTGGATGTTGGGGTGGTGTGTGGGAGGTGGATGATGGGGTGGTGTGGGGGAGGTGGATGTTGGGGTGGTGTGGGGGAGGTGGATGTTGGGGTGGTGTGGGGAAGGTGGATGTTGGGGTGGTGTGGGGGAGGTGGATGTTGAGGTGGTGTGGGGGTGGTGGATGTTGGGGTGGTGTGGGGAATGTGGATGTTGGAGTGGTGTGGGGAGGAGGATGTTGGGGTGGTGTGGGGGAGGTGGATGTTGGGGTGGTCTGGGGAAGGTGGATGTTGGGGTGGTGTGGGGGAGGTGGATGTTGGGGTGGTGTGGGGAAGGTGGATGTTGGGGTGGTGTGGGGAAGGTGGATGTTGGGGTGATGTGGGGAGGTCGATGTTGGGGTGGTGTGGGGGAGGTGGACGATGGGGTGGTGTGGGGGAGGTGGATGTTGGAGTGGTGTGGGGGATGTTGGGGTGGTGTGGGGGAGGTGGATTTTGGGGTGGTGTGGGGAGGTGGATCTTGGGGTGGTGTGGTGGAGCTGGACGTTGGGGTGGTGTGGGGGAGATGGATGTTGAGATTGTGTGGGAGAGGTGGATGTTGGGGTGGTGGGGGGAGATGGATGTTGAGATTGTGTGAGGGAGGTGGATGTTGGCGTGGTGGGGGGGAGGGGGGTGTTGGGTTGGTGTGGGGGAGGTGGATGTTGGGTTAGTGGGGGGGAGATCGATGTTGGGGTGTTGTGGGGAGGTGGATGTTCGGGTGGTGTGGGGAAGGTAGATGTTGGGGTGGTGTGGGCGAGGTGGACGTTGGGGTGGAGTGGGAGAGCTGGACGTTGGGGTGGTGTGGGGGAGGTGGACGTTGGGGTGGTGTGGGGAGGTGCACGTTGGGGTGGTGTGGGGGAGGTGTACATTGGGGTGGTGTGGGGGAGGTGGATGTTGGGGTGGTGTGGGGGAGGTGGATGTTGGGGGGTTTGGGGGAGGTGGATGTTGGAGTGGTGTGGGGGAGGTGGATGTTGGGGTGGTGTGGGGGAGGTGGATGTTGGGGTAGTGTGGGGGAGGTGGATGTTGGGCGGTTTGGGGGAGGTGGATGTTGGCGTGGTGGGGGGGAGGGGGGTGTTGGGTTGGTGTGGGGGAGGTGCATGTTGGGTTAGTGGGGGGGGAGATCGATGTTGGGGTGTTGTTGGGAGGTGGATGTTCGGGTGGTGTGGGGAAGGTGGACGTTGGGGTAGTGTCGGGGAGGTGGATGTTGGGGTGGTGTGGGGAATGTGGATGTTGGGTGGTTTGGGGAAGTGGATGTTGGGGTGGTGTGGGGGAGGTGGATGTTGGGGTGGTGTGGGGGAGGTGGACGTTGGGGTGGTGTGGGGGAGGTGGACGTTGTGGTGGTGTGGGGGAGGTGGACGTTGGGGTGGTGTGGGGGAGGTGGATGTTGGGGTGGTGTGGGGGAGGTGGACGTTGGGGTGGTGTGGTGGAGCTGGACGTTGGGGTGGTGTGGGGGAGGTGGATGTTGGGGTGGTGTGGGGAGGTGGATGTTGGGGTGGTGTGGGGGAGCTGGACGTTGGGGTGGTGTGGGGGAGGTGGATGTTGGGGTGGTGTGGGGGAGGTGGATGTTGGGGTGGTGTGGGGGAGGTGGATGTTGGGGTGGTGTGGGGGAGCTGGACGTTGGGGTGGTGTGGGGGAGGTTAATCTTGGGGTGGTGTGGTGGAGCTGGACGTTGGGGTGGTGTGGGGGAGGTGGATGTTGGGGTGGTGTGGGTTAGGTGGATGTTGGGGTGGTGTGGGGTAGGTGGATGTTGGGGTGGTGTGGGGGAGTTGGATGTTGGGGCGGTGTGGGGGAGGTGGATGTTGGGGTGCTGTGGGGAGGTGGGATGCTGCGGTTGGGGTATTATGGGGAGGTGGATGTTGGGGTGGTGTGGAGGAGGTGGATGTTGGGGTGGTGTGGGGGAGGTGGATGTTGGGGTGGTGGGGGGGAGGGGGTGCTGGGTTGGTGTGGGGGAGGTGGATGTTGGGTTAGTGGGGGGGAGATCGATGTTGGGGTGGTGTGGGGAGGTAGATGTTGGGGGTGTGTGGGGAAGGTGGATGTTGGGGTGGTGTGGGAGAGGTGGATGTTGGGGTGGTGTGGGAGAGGTGGATGTTGGGGTGGTGTGGGGGTGCTGGACTTTGGGGTGGTGTGGGGGAGGTGGACGTTGGGGTGGTGTGGGGGAGGTGGACGTTGGGGTGGTGTGGGGAGGTGGATGTTGGGGTAGTGTGGGGGAGGTGGATGTTGGGGTGGTGTGGGGAGGTGGACGTTGGGGTGGTGTGGGGGAGGTGGATGTTGGGGTGGTGTGGGGGAGGTGGATGTTGGGGTGGTGTGGGGGACGTGGATGTTGGAGTGGTTTGGGGGAGGTGGATGTTGGGTTGGTGTGGGGGAGGTGGACGTTGGGGTGGTGTGGGGAGGTGGACGTTGGGGTGGTGTGGGGGAGGTGGATGTTGGGGTGGTGTGGGGGAGGTGGATGTTGGGGTGGTGTGGGGGACGTGGATGTTGGAGTGGTTTGGGGGAGGTGGATGTTGGGTTGGTGTGGGGAATGTGGATGTTGGGTGGTTTTGGGAAGTGGATGTTGGGGTGGTGTGGAGGAGGTGGACGTTGGGGTGGTGTGGGGGACGTGGATGTTGGAGTGGTTTGGGGGAGGTGGATGTTGGAGTGGTGTGGGGGAGGTGGACTTTGGAGTGGTGTGGGGGAGGTGGATGTTGGGGTCGTGTGGGGCAGGTGGATGTTGGAGTGGTGTGAGGAGGTGGATGTTGGGGTGGTGTGGGGAGCTGGATGTTGGGGTGGTGTGGGGGAGCTTGATGTTGGGGTGGTGTGGGGGAGGTGGATGTTGGGGTGGTGTGGGGAGGTGGATGTTGGGGTGGAGTGGGGAGGTGGATGTTGGGGTGGTGTGGGGGACGTGAATGTTGGGGTGGTGTGGGGCAGGTGGATGTTAAGGTGGTGTGGGGGAGTTGGATGTTGGGGTGGTGTGGGGAAGGTGGCTGTTGGGGTGGTGTGGGGGAGGAGGATGTTGGGGTGGTGTGGGGGAGGTGGATGTTGGGGTGGTGTGGGGAAGTTGGATGTTGGGGTGGGGTGGGGGAGGTGGATGTTGG
Organism: Scyliorhinus torazame; assembly: GCF_047496885.1. Taxonomy (NCBI): domain Eukaryota; kingdom Metazoa; phylum Chordata; class Chondrichthyes; order Carcharhiniformes; family Scyliorhinidae; genus Scyliorhinus; species Scyliorhinus torazame. The sequence continues at coordinate 146,871,394 of NC_092708.1, read as the reverse complement.
GGTGGTGTGGGGGAGGTGGACGTTGGGGTGGTGTGGGGAAGGTGGATGTTGGGGTGGTGTGGGGAAAGTGGATGTTGGGGTGATGTGGGGAGGTCGATGTTGGGGTGGTGTGGGGAGGTGGACGTTGGGGTAGTGTGGGGAGGTGGATCTTGGGGTGGTGTGGTGGAGCTGGACGTTGGGGTGGTGTGGGGGAGATGGATGTTGAGATTGTGTGAGAGAGGTGGATGTTGGGGTGGTGGGGGGAGATGGATGTTGAGATTGTTTGAGCGAGTTGGATGTTGGCGCGGTGGGGTGAGGGGGGTGTTGGGTTGGTGTGGGGGAGGTGGATGTTGGGTTAGTGGGGGGGAGATCGATGTTGGGGTGGTGTGGGGAGGTGGATGTTCGGGTGGTGTGGGGAAGGTAGATGTTGGGGTGGTGTGGGAGAGGTGGATGTTGGGGTGGTGTGGGGGAGCTGGACGTTGGGGTGGTGTGGGGGAGGTGGACGTTGGGGTGGTGTGGGGGAGGTGGACGTTGGGGTGGTGTGGGGGAGGTGGCCGTTGGGGTGGTGTGGGGAGGTGGATATTGGGGGGTTTGGGGGAGGTGGATGTTGGAGTGGTGTGGGGGAGGTGGATGTTGGGGTGGTGTGGGGAAGGTGGATGTTGGGGGTTTGGGGGAGGTCGATGTTGGGGTGGTGTGGGGAAGGTGGATGTTGGGGTGGTGTGGGGAGGTGGACGTTGGGGTGGTGTGGGGGAGGTGGATGTTGGGGTGGTGTGGGGAAGGTGGATGTTGGGGTGGTGTGGGGGAGGTGGATGTTGGGGTGGTGTGGGGGACGTGGATGTTGGAGTGGTTTGGGGGAGGTGGATGTTGGAGTGGTGTGGGGGAGGTGGACTTTGGAGTGGTGTGGGGGAGGTGGATGTTGAGGTGGTGTGGGTGAGCTGGATGTTGGGGTGGTGTGGGGCAGGTGGATGTTGGAGTGGTGTGGGGAGGTGGATGTTGGGGTGGTGTGGGGGAGGTGGATGTTGGGGTGGTGTGGGGAGCTGGATGTTGGGGTGGTGTGGGGGAGCTGGATGTTGGGGTGGTGTGGGGGAGATGGATGTTGGGGTGGTGTGGGGAAGGTGGATGTTGGGGTGGTGTGGGGGAGGTGGATGTTGAGGTGGTGTGGGGAGGTGGATGTTGGGGTAGTGTGGGGGAGGTGGATGTTGGGCGGTTTGGGGGAGGTGGATGTTGGGGTGGTGTGGGGGAGGTGGACGTTGGGGTGGTGTGGGGAGGTGGACGTTGGGGTGGTGTGGGAGAGGTGGATGTTGGGGTGGTGTGGGGAAGGTGGATGTTGGGGGGTTTGGGGGAGGTGGATGTTGGGGTGGTGTGGGGAAGGTGGATGTTGGGGTGGTGTGGGGAGGTGGACGTTGGGGTGGTGTGGGGGAGGTGGATGTTGGGGTGGTGTGGGGAAGGTGGAGGTTGGGGTGGTGTGGAGGAGGTGGACGTTGGGGTGGTGTGGGGGACGTGGATGTTGGAGTGGTTTGGGGCAGGTGGATGTTGGAGTGGTGTGGGGGAGGTGGCCTTTGGAGTGGTGTGGGGGAGGTGGACGTTGAGGTGGTGTGGGGGAGGTGGATGTTGGGGTCGTGTGGGGCAGGTGGATGTTGGAGTGGTGTGAGGAGGTGGATGTTGGGGTGGTGTGGGGAGCTGGATGTTGGGGTGGTGTGGGGGAGCTTGATGTTGGGGTGGTGTGGGGGAGGTGGATGTTGGGGTGGTGTGGGGAGGTGGATGTTGGGGTGGAGTGGGGAGGTGGATGTTGGGGTGGTGTGGGGGACGTGAATGTTGGGGTGGTGTGGGGCAGGTGGATGTTAAGGTGGTGTGGGGGAGTTGGATGTTGGGGTGGTGTGGGGAAGGTGGCTGTTGGGGTGGTGTGGGGGAGGAGGATGTTGGGGTGGTGTGGGGGAGGTGGATGTTGGGGTGGGGTGGGGGAGGTGGATGTTGGGGTGGTGTGGGGGAGGTGGACGTTGGGGTGGTGTGGGGAAGTTGGATGTTGGGGTGGGGTGGGGGAGGTGGATGTTGGGGTGGTGTGGGGGAGGTGGACGTTGGGGTGGTGTGGGGAAGTTGGATGTTGGGGTGGTGTGGGGAAGGTGGATGTTGGGGTGGTGTGGGGAAAGTGGATGTTGGGGTGATGTGGGGTGGTGGATGTTGGGGTGGTGTGGGGGAGGTGGACGTTGGGGTGGTGTGGGGAGGTGGATCTTGGGGTGGTGTGGTGGAGCTGGACGTTGGGGTGGTGTGGGGGAGATGGATGTTGAGATTGTTTGAGCGAGGTGGATGTTGGCGCGGTGGGGTGAGGGGGGTGTTGGGTTGGTGTGGGGGAGGTGGATGTTGGGTTAGTGGGGGGGAGATCGATGTTGGGGTGGTGTGGGGAGGTGGATGTTCGGGTGGTGTGGGGAAGGTAGATGTTGGGGTGGTGTGGGAGAGGTGGATGTTGGGGTGGTGTGGGGGAGCTGGACGTTGGGGTGGTGTGGGGGAGGTGGACGTTGGGGTGGTGTGGGGGAGGTGGACGTTGGGGTGGTGTGGGGGAGGTGGACGTTGGGGTGGTGTGGGGAGGTGGATATTGGGGGGTTTGGGGGAGGTGGATGTTGGAGTGGTGTGGGGGAGGTGGATGTTGGGGTGGTGTGGGGAAGGTGGATGTTGGGGGTTTGGGGGAGGTGGATGTTGGGGTGGTGTGGGGAAGGTGGATGTTGGGGTGGTGTGGGGAGTTGGATCTTGGGGTGGTGTGGGGGAGCTGGATGTTGGGGTGGTGTGGGGGAGGTGGATGTTGGGGTGGTGTGGGGAGGTGGATCTTGGGGTGGTGTGGGGGAGCTGGATGTTGATGTGGTGTGGGGGAGGTGGACGATGGGGTGGTGTGGGGGAGGTTAATCTTGGGGTGGTGTGGTGGAGCTGGACGTTGGCGTGGTGTGGGGCAGGTGGATATTGGGGTGGTGTGGGGAGGTGGATGTGGGGTGCTGTGGGGTAGGTGGATGTTGGAGTGGTGTGGGGGAGGTTGATGTTGGGGCGGTGTGGGGGAGGTGGATGTTGGGGTGCTGTGGGGGAGGTGGGATGCTGCGGTTGGGGTATTATGGGGAGGTGGATGTTGGGGTGGTGTGGGGGAGGTGGATGTTGGGGTAGTGTGGGGGAGGTGGATGTTGGGGTGGTGGGGGGAGGGGGTGTTGGGTTGGTGTGGGGGAGGTGGATGTTGGGTTAGTGGGGGGGAGATCGATGTTGGGGTGGTGTGGGGAGGTGGATGTTGGGGTGGTGTGGGGAAAGTGGATGTTGGGGTGGTGTGGGGGAGGTGGATGTTGGGGTGGTGTGGGGGAGGTGGACGTTGGAGTGGTGTGGGGGACGTGGCTGTTGGAGTGGTTTGGGGGAGGTGGATGTTGGAGTGGTGTGGGGGAGGTGGACATTGGAGTGGTGTGGGGGAGCTGGATGTTGGGGTGGTGTGGGGCAGGTGGATGTTGGAGTGGTGTGGGGAGGTGGATGTTGGGGTGGTGTGGGGAGCTGGATGTTGGGGTGGTGTGGGGGAGGTGGATGTTGGGGGGGAGTGGGGAGGTGGACGTTGGGGTGGTGTGGGGAAGGTGGATGTTGGGGTGGTGTGGGGTAGGTGGATGTTGGAGTGGTGTGGGGGAGGTTGATGTTGGGGTGCTGTGGGGGAGCTGGGATGCTGCGGTTGGGGTATTATGGGGAGCTGGACGTTGGGGTGGTGTGGGGGAGGTTAATCTTGGGGTGGTGTGGTGGAGTTGGAAGTTGGGGTGGTGTGGGAGAGGTGGATGTTGGGGTGGTGTGGGGTAGGTGGATGTTGGGTGGTGTGGGGAGGTGGATGTTGGGGCGGTGTGGGGGACGTGGATGTTGGGGTGCTGTGGGGGAGGTGGGATGCTGCGTTTGGGGTATTATGGGGAGGTGGATGTTGGGGTGGTGTGGGGGAGGTGGATGTTGGGGTGGTGTGGGGGAGGTGGATGTTGGGGTGGTGTGGGGAGGTGGATGTTGGGGTGGTGTGGGGGAGGTGTATGTTGGGGTGGTGTGGGGAGCTGGATGTTGGGGTGGTGTGGGGGAGGTGGATGTTGGGGTGGTGTGGGGGAGGTGGACGTTGTGGTGGTGTGGGGGAGGTGGATGTTGGGGTGGTGTGGGGAGCTGGATGTTGGGGTGGTGTGGGGGAGGTGGATGTTGGGGTGGTGTGGGGGAGGTGGATGTTGGGGTGGTGTGGGGGAGGTGGATGTTGGGGTGGTGTGGGGGAGGTGGATGTTGGGGTGGTGTGGGGAAGGTGGACGTTGGGGTGGTGTGGGGGAGGTGGACGTTGGGGTGGTGTGGGGGAAGTGGATGTTGGGGTGGTGTGGGGGAGCTGGACGTTGGGGTGGTGTGGGGGAGGTGGATGTTGGGGTGGTGTGGGGGAGGTGGATGTTGGGGTGGTGTGGGGGAGCTGGACGTTGGGGTGGTGTGGGGGAGGTGGACATTGGGGTGGTGTGGGGAGGTGGATGTTGGGGTGGTGTGGGGGAGGTGGATGTTGGGGTGGTGTGGGGAGGTGGATGTTGGGGTGGGGTGGGGGAGGTGGATGTTGGGGTGGTGTGGGGTAGGTGGATGTTGGGGTGGTGTGGGGAGGTGGATGTTGGGCTGGTGTGGGGAAGATGGATGTTGGGGTGGTGTGAGGAGGTGGATGTTGGGGTGGTGTGGGGAAGGTGGATGTTGGGCTGGTGTGGGGTAGGTGGATGTTGGGGTGGTGTGGGGAGGTGGATGTTGGGCTGGTGTGGGGAAGGTGGATGTTGGGGTCGGGTGGGGGAGGTGGATGTTGGGGTGGTGTGGGGGAGGAGGACGTTGGGGTGGTGTGGGGGAGGTGGATGTTGGGCTGGTGTGGGGAGGTGGATGTTGGGCTGGTGTGGGGTAGGTGGATGTTGGGGTGGTGTGGGGAGGTGGATGTTGGGCTGGTGTGGGGTAGGTGGATGTTGGGGTGGTGTGTGGAGGTGGATTTTGGGGTGGGGTGGGGGAGGTGGATGTTGAGATGGTGTGGGTGTGGTGGATGTTGGGGTGGTGTGGGGGAGCTGGACGTTGGCGTGGTGTGGGGCAGGTGGATATTGGGGTGGTGTGGGGGAGGGGGTGTTGGGTTGGTGTGGGGGAGGTGGATGTTGGGTTAGTGGGGGGGAGATCGATGTTGGGGTGGTGTGGGGAGGTGGATGTTGGGGTGGTGTGGGGAAAGTGGACTTTGGGGTGGTGTGGGGGAGGTGGATGTTGGGGTGGTGTGGGGGAGGTTGATGTTGGGGCTGTGTGGGGGAGGTGGATGTTGGGGTGCTGTGGGGGAGGTGGGATGCTGCGGTTGGGGTATTATGGGGAGGTGGATGTTGGGGTGGTGTGGGGGAGGTGGATGTTGGGGTAGTGTGGGGGAGGTGGATGTTGGGGTGGTGGGGGGGAGGGGGTGTTGGGTTGGTGTGGGGGAGGTGGATGTTGGGTTAGTGGGGGGGAGATCGACGTTGGGGTGGTGTGGGGAGGTGGATGTTGGGGTGGTGTGGGGAAAGTGGATGTTGGGGTGGTGTGGGGGAGGTGGATGTTGGGGTGGTGTGGGGGAGGTGGCTGTTGGAGTGGTTTGGGGGAGGTGGATGTTGGAGTGGTGTGGGGGAGGTGGACATTGGAGTGGTGTGGGGGAGGTGGACGTTGAGGTGGTGTGGGGGAGCTGGATGTTGGGGTGGTGTGGGGCATGTGGATGTTGGAGTGGTGTGGGGAGGTGGATGTTGGGGTGGTGTGGGGGAGGTGGATGTTGGGGTGGTGTGGGGGAGCTGGATGTTGGGGTGGTGTGGGGGAGCTGGATGTTGGGGTGGTGTGGGGGAGGTGGATGTTGGGGTGGAGTGGGGAGGTGGACGTTGGGGTGGGGTGGGGGAAGGTGGATGTTGGGGTGGTGTGGGGGAGGTGGACGTTGGGGTGGTGTGGGGAGGTGGATGTTGGAGTGGTGTGGGGGATGTTGGGATGGTGTGGGGGAGGTGGATGTTGGGGTGGTGTGGGGAGGTGGATCTTGGGGTGGTGTGGGGGAGGTGGACGTTGGGTTGGTGTGGGGGAGATGGATGTTGAGATTGTGTGGGAAAGGTGGATCTTGGGGTGGTGGGGGGAGATGGATGTTGAGATTGTGTGAGGGAGGTGGATGTTGGCGTGGTGGGGGGGAGAGGGGTGTTGGGTTGGTGTGGCGAGGTGGATGTTGGGTTAGTGGGGGGGGAGATCGATGTTGGGGTGGTGTGGGGAGGTGGATGTTCGGGTGGTGTGGGGAAGTTGGATGTTGGGGTGGTGTGGGAGAGGTGGACGTTGGGGTGGTGTGGGGGAGCTGCACGTTGGGGTGGTGTGGGGGAGGTGGACGTTGGGGTGTTGTGGGGGAGGTGGACGTTGGAGTGGTGTGGGGAAGGTGGATCTTGGGGGGTTTGGGGGAGGTGGATGTTGGGGTGGTGTGAGGGAGGTGGATGTTGGGGTGGTGTGGGGAGGTGGATGTTGGGGTAGTGTGAGGGAGGTGGATGTTGGGGTGGTGTGGGGGAGGTGGATGTTGGAGTGGTGTGGGGGAGGTGGATGTTGGGGTGGTGTGGGGGAGGTGGATGATGGGGTGGTGTGGGGGAGGTGGATGTTGGGGCGGTGTGGGGGAGGTGGATGTTGGGATGCTTTGGGGGAGCTGGGATGCTGCGGTTGGGGTATTATGGGGAGCTGGACGTTGGGGTGGTGTGGGGGATGTTAATCTTGGGGTGGTGTGGGGTAGGTGGATGTTGGGTGGTGTGGGGAGGTGGATGTTGGGGCGGTGTGGGGGACGTGGATGTTGGGGTGCTGTGGGGGAGGTGGGATGCTGCGTTTGGGGTATTATGGGGAGGTGGATGTTGGGGTGGTGTGGGGGAGGTGGATTTTGTGGTGGTGTGGGGGAGGTGGATGTTGGGGTGGTGTGGGGGAGCTGGACGTTGGGGTGGTGTGGGGGAGGTGGACGTTGGGGTGGTGTGGGGGAGGTGGACGTTGGGGTGGTGTGGGGGAGGTGGACGTTGGGGTGGTGTGGGGAGGTGGATATTGGGGGGTTTGGGGGAGGTGGATGTTGGAGTGGTGTGGGGGAGGTGGATGTTGGGGTGGTGTGGGGAAGGTGGATGTTGGGGGTTTGGGGGAGGTGGATGTTGGGGTGGTGTGGGGAAGGTGGATGTTGGGGTGGTGTGGGGAGTTGGATCTTGGGGTGGTGTGGGGGAGCTGGATGTTGGGGTGGTGTGGGGGAGGTGGATGTTGGGGTGGTGTGGGGAGGTGGATCTTGGGGTGGTGTGGGGGAGCTGGATGTTGATGTGGTGTGGGGGAGGTGGACGATGGGGTGGTGTGGGGGAGGTTAATCTTGGGGTGGTGTGGTGGAGCTGGACGTTGGCGTGGTGTGGGGCAGGTGGATATTGGGGTGGTGTGGGGAGGTGGATGTGGGGTGCTGTGGGGTAGGTGGATGTTGGAGTGGTGTGGGGGAGGTTGATGTTGGGGCGGTGTGGGGGAGGTGGATGTTGGGGTGCTGTGGGGGAGGTGGGATGCTGCGGTTGGGGTATTATGGGGAGGTGGATGTTGGGGTGGTGTGGGGGAGGTGGATGTTGGGGTAGTGTGGGGGAGGTGGATGTTGGGGTGGTGGGGGGAGGGGGTGTTGGGTTGGTGTGGGGGAGGTGGATGTTGGGTTAGTGGGGGGGAGATCGATGTTGGGGTGGTGTGGGGAGGTGGATGTTGGGGTGGTGTGGGGAAAGTGGATGTTGGGGTGGTGTGGGGGAGGTGGATGTTGGGGTGGTGTGGGGGAGGTGGACGTTGGAGTGGTGTGGGGGACGTGGCTGTTGGAGTGGTTTGGGGGAGGTGGATGTTGGAGTGGTGTGGGGGAGGTGGACATTGGAGTGGTGTGGGGGAGCTGGATGTTGGGGTGGTGTGGGGCAGGTGGATGTTGGAGTGGTGTGGGGAGGTGGATGTTGGGGTGGTGTGGGGAGCTGGATGTTGGGGTGGTGTGGGGGAGGTGGATGTTGGGGGGGAGTGGGGAGGTGGACGTTGGGGTGGTGTGGGGAAGGTGGATGTTGGGGTGGTGTGGGGTAGGTGGATGTTGGAGTGGTGTGGGGGAGGTTGATGTTGGGGTGCTGTGGGGGAGCTGGGATGCTGCGGTTGGGGTATTATGGGGAGCTGGACGTTGGGGTGGTGTGGGGGAGGTTAATCTTGGGGTGGTGTGGTGGAGTTGGAAGTTGGGGTGGTGTGGGAGAGGTGGATGTTGGGGTGGTGTGGGGTAGGTGGATGTTGGGTGGTGTGGGGAGGTGGATGTTGGGGCGGTGTGGGGGATGTGGATGTTGGGGTGCTGTGGGGGAGGTGGGATGCTGCGTTTGGGGTATTATGGGGAGGTGGATGTTGGGGTGGTGTGGGGGAGGTGGATGTTGGGGTGGTGTGGGGGAGGTGGATGTTGGGGTGGTGTGGGGAGGTGGATGTTGGGGTGGTGTGGGGGAGGTGTATGTTGGGGTGGTGTGGGGAGCTGGATGTTGGGGTGGTGTGGGGGAGGTGGATGTTGGGGTGGTGTGGGGGAGGTGGACGTTGTGGTGGTGTGGGGGAGGTGGATGTTGGGGTGGTGTGGGGGAGGTGGATGTTGGGGTGGTGTGGGGAGCTGGATGTTGGGGTGGTGTGGGGGAGGTGGATGTTGGGGTGGTGTGGGGGAGGTGGATGTTGGGGTGGTGTGGGGGAGGTGGATGTTGGGGTGGTGTGGGGGAGGTGGATGTTGGGGTGGTGTGGGGAAGGTGGACGTTGGGGTGGTGTGGGGGAGGTGGACGTTGGGGTGGTGTGGGGGAAGTGGATGTTGGGGTGGTGTGGGGGAGCTGGACGTTGGGGTGGTGTGGGGGAGGTGGATGTTGGGGTGGTGTGGGGGAGGTGGATGTTGGGGTGGTGTGGGGGAGCTGGACGTTGGGGTGGTGTGGGGGAGGTGGACATTGGGGTGGTGTGGGGAGGTGGATGTTGGGGTGGTGTGGGGGAGGTGGATGTTGGGGTGGTGTGGGGAGGTGGATGTTGGGGTGGGGTGGGGGAGGTGGATGTTGGGGTGGTGTGGGGTAGGTGGATGTTGGGGTGGTGTGGGGAGGTGGATGTTGGGCTGGTGTGGGGAAGATGGATGTTGGGGTGGTGTGAGGAGGTGGATGTTGGGGTGGTGTGGGGAAGGTGGATGTTGGGCTGGTGTGGGGTAGGTGGATGTTGGGGTGGTGTGGGGAGGTGGATGTTGGGCTGGTGTGGGGAAGGTGGATGTTGGGGTCGGGTGGGGGAGGTGGATGTTGGGGTGGTGTGGGGGAGGAGGACGTTGGGGTGGTGTGGGGGAGGTGGATGTTGGGCTGGTGTGGGGAGGTGGATGTTGGGCTGGTGTGGGGTAGGTGGATGTTGGGGTGGTGTGGGGAGGTGGATGTTGGGCTGGTGTGGGGTAGGTGGATGTTGGGGTGGTGTGTGGAGGTGGATTTTGGGGTGGGGTGGGGGAGGTGGATGTTGAGATGGTGTGGGTGTGGTGGATGTTGGGGTGGTGTGGGGGAGCTGGACGTTGGCGTGGTGTGGGGCAGGTGGATATTGGGGTGGTGTGGGGGAGGGGGTGTTGGGTTGGTGTGGGGGAGGTGGATGTTGGGTTAGTGGGGGGGAGATCGATGTTGGGGTGGTGTGGGGAGGTGGATGTTGGGGTGGTGTGGGGAAAGTGGACGTTGGGGTGGTGTGGGGGAGGTGGATGTTGGGGTGGTGTGGGGGAGGTTGATGTTGGGGCTGTGTGGGGGAGGTGGATGTTGGGGTGCTGTGGGGGAGGTGGGATGCTGCGGTTGGGGTATTATGGGGAGGTGGATGTTGGGGTGGTGTGGGGGAGGTGGATGTTGGGGTAGTGTGGGGGAGGTGGATGTTGGGGTGGTGGGGGGGAGGGGGTGTTGGGTTGGTGTGGGGGAGGTGGATGTTGGGTTAGTGGGGGGGAGATCGACGTTGGGGTGGTGTGGGGAGGTGGATGTTGGGGTGGTGTGGGGAAAGTGGATGTTGGGGTGGTGTGGGGGAGGTGGATGTTGGGGTGGTGTGGGGGAGGTGGCTGTTGGAGTGGTTTGGGGGAGGTGGATGTTGGAGTGGTGTGGGGGAGGTGGACATTGGAGTGGTGTGGGGGAGGTGGACGTTGAGGTGGTGTGGGGGAGCTGGATGTTGGGGTGGTGTGGGGCATGTGGATGTTGGAGTGGTGTGGGGAGGTGGATGTTGGGGTGGTGTGGGGGAGGTGGATGTTGGGGTGGTGTGGGGGAGCTGGATGTTGGGGTGGTGTGGGGGAGCTGGATGTTGGGGTGGTGTGGGGGAGGTGGATGTTGGGGTGGAGTGGGGAGGTGGACGTTGGGGTGGGGTGGGGGAAGGTGGATGTTGGGGTGGTGTGGGGGAGGTGGACGTTGGGGTGGTGTGGGGAGGTGGATGTTGGAGTGGTGTGGGGGATGTTGGGATGGTGTGGGGGAGGTGGATGTTGGGGTGGTGTGGGGAGGTGGATCTTGGGGTGGTGTGGGGGAGGTGGACGTTGGGTTGGTGTGGGGGAGATGGATGTTGAGATTGTGTGGGAAAGGTGGATCTTGGGGTGGTGGGGGGAGATGGATGTTGAGATTGTGTGAGGGAGGTGGATGTTGGCGTGGTGGGGGGGAGAGGGGTGTTGGGTTGGTGTGGCGAGGTGGATGTTGGGTTAGTGGGGGGGGAGATCGATGTTGGGGTGGTGTGGGGAGGTGGATGTTCGGGTGGTGTGGGGAAGTTGGATGTTGGGGTGGTGTGGGAGAGGTGGACGTTGGGGTGGTGTGGGGGAGCTGCACGTTGGGGTGGTGTGGGGGAGGTGGACGTTGGGGTGTTGTGGGGGAGGTGGACGTTGGAGTGGTGTGGGGAAGGTGGATCTTGGGGGGTTTGGGGGAGGTGGATGTTGGTGTGGTGTGAGGGAGGTGGATGTTGGGGTGGTGTGGGGAGGTGGATGTTGGGGTAGTGTGAGGGAGGTGGATGTTGGGGTGGTGTGGGGGAGGTGGATGTTGGAGTGGTGTGGGGGAGGTGGATGTTGGGGTGGTGTGGGGGAGGTGGATGATGGGGTGGTGTGGGGGAGGTGGATGTTGGGGCGGTGTGGGGGAGGTGGATGTTGGGATGCTTTGGGGGAGCTGGGATGCTGCGGTTGGGGTATTATGGGGAGCTGGACGTTGGGGTGGTGTGGGGGATGTTAATCTTGGGGTGGTGTGGGGTAGGTGGATGTTGGGTGGTGTGGGGAGGTGGATGTTGGGGCGGTGTGGGGGACGTGGATGTTGGGGTGCTGTGGGGGAGGTGGGATGCTGCGTTTGGGGTATTATGGGGAGGTGGATGTTGGGGTGGTGTGGGGGAGGTGGATTTTGTGGTGGTGTGGGGGAGGTGGATGTTGGGGTGGTGTGGGGAGGTGGATTTTGTGGTGGTGTGGGGGAGGTGGATGTTGGGGTGGTGTGGGGAGGTGGATGTTGGGGTGGTGTGGGGGAGGTGGATGTTGGGGTGGTGTGGGGAGGTGGATTTTGTGGTGGTGTGGGGGAGGTGGATGTTGGGGTGGTGTGGGGGAGGTGGATGTTGGGGTGGTGTGGGGAGGTGGATGTTGGGGCGGTGTGGGGGACGTGGATGTTGGGGTGCTGTGGGGGAGGTGGGATGCTGCGTTTGGGGTATTATGGGGAGGTCGATGTTGGGGTGGTGTGGGGGAGCTGGACGTTGGGGTGGTGTGGGGAGGTGGATTTTGTGGTGGTGTGGGGGAGGTGGATGTTGGGGTGGTGTGGGGGAGGTGGATGTTGGGGTGGTGTGGGGGAGGTGGATGTTGGGGTGGTGTGGGGAGGTGGATTTTGTGGTGGTGTGGGGGAGGTGGATGTTGGGGTGGTGTGGGGGAGGTGGATGTTGGGGTGGTGTGGGGAGGTGGATGTTGGGGTGGTGTGGGGGACGTGGATGTTGGGGTGCTGTGGGGGAGGTGGGATGCTGCATTTGGGGTATTATGGGGAGGTGGATGTTGTGGTGGTGTGGGGGAGCTGGACGTTGGGGTGGTGTGGGGGAGGTGGATGTTGGGGTGGTGTGGGGGAGGTGGACGTTGGGGTGGTGTGGGGGAGGTGGATGTTGGGGTGGTGTGGGGGAGGTGGACGTTGGGGTGGTGTGGGGGAGGTGGACATTGGGGTGGTGTGGGGGAGGTGGATGTTGGGTTGGTGTGGGGGAGGTGGATGTTGGGCTGGTGTGGGGGAGGTGGACGTTGGGCTGGTCTGGGAAGGTGGACGTTGGGGTGGTGTGGGGGAGGTGGATGTTGGGGTGGTGTGGGGAGGTGGATGTTGGGGTGGTGTGGGGGACGTGGATGTTGGGGTGCTGTGGGGGAGGTGGGATGCTGCGTTTGGGGTATTATGGGGAGGTGGATGTTGGGGTGGTGTGGGGAAGGTGGATGTTGGGTTGGGGTGGGGGAGGTGGATGTTGGGGTGGGGTGGGGGAGGTGGATGTTGGGGTGGTGTGGGGGAGGTGGATGTTGGGGTGGTGTGGGAGGTGGATGTTGGGCTGGTGTGGGTGCGGTGGATGTTGGGGTGGTTTGGGGAAGGTGGATTTTGGGGTGGTGTGGGGTAGGTGCATGTTGGGGTGGTGTGGGGACGTGGATGTTGGGGTGGGGTGGGGGAGGTGGATGTTGGGGTGGTTTGGGGAAGGTGGATGTTGGGGTGGGGTGGGGGAGGTGGATGTTGGGGTGGTGTGGGGAGGTGGATGTTGGGGTGGTGTGGGTGTGGTGGATCCTGGGGTGGTGTGGGGAAGGTGGATGTTGGGGTGGGGTGGGGGAGGTGGATGTTGGGGTGGTGTGGGGGAGGTGGATGTTGGGGTGGTTTGGGGAAGGTGGATGTTGGGGGTGGTGTGGGTGTGGTGGATGTTGGGGTGGTGTGGGGAGCTGGATGTTGGGGTGGTGTGGGGTAGGTGGATGTTGGGGGGGTGTGGGGGAGCTGGACGTTGGGGTGGTGAGGGTGTAGGTGGATGTTGGGGTGGTGTGGGGGAGGTGGATGTTGGTGTGGTGTGAGGGAGCTGGCCGTTGGGGTGGTGTGGGGGAGCTGGACGTTGGGGTGGTGAGGGGGTAGGTGGATGTTGGGGTGGTGTGAGGGACGTGGATGTTGGAGTCGTGTGGGGGAGGTGGACGTTGGGGTGGTGTGGGGGAGGTGGATGTTGGAGTGGTGTGGGGGAGGTGGATGTTGGGGTGGTGTGGGGTGGTCGATGTTGGGGTGGTGTGGGGGAGGTGGGATGGTGCGGTTGGGGTGGTGTGGGGAGGTGGATGTTGGGGTGGTGTGGGGGAGGTGGATGTTGGGGTGGTGTGGGGGAGGTGGATGTTGGGGTGGTGAGGGGGAGGTGGATGTTGGGGCGGTGTGGGGGAGGTGGATGTTGGGGCGGTGTGGGGAGGTGGATTTTGCGGTGCTGTGGTTGGGGTATTATGGGGAGGTGGATGTTGGGGTGGTGTGGGGGAGGTGGATGTTGGGGTGGTGTGGCGCGGTGGATGTTGGGCTGGTGTGGGGGAGGTGGACGTTGGGGTGTTGTGGGGAGGTGGATGTTGGGGTGGTGTGGGGTGGTGAATGTTGGGGGGTTTGGGGGAGGTGGATGTTGGGGTGGTTTGGGGGAGGTGGATGTTGGGGTGGTGTGGGGGAGGTGGATGTTGTGGTGGTGTGGGGGAGGTGGATGTTGGGGTGGTTTGGGGGAGGTGGATGTTGGAGTGGTGAGGGGGAGGTGGATGTTGGTGTGGTGTGGGGGAGCTGGACGTTGGGGTGGTGTGGGGAGGTGGACGTTGGGGTGGTGTGGGAAGGTGGATGTTGGGGTGGTGTGGGGGAGCTGGACGTTGGGGTGGTGTCGGGGAGGTGGACATTGGGGTGGTGTGGGGGAGGTGGATGTTGGGGTGGTGTGGGGGAGGTGGATGTTGGGGTGGTGTGGGGGAGCTGGATGTTGGGGTGGTGTGGGGGAGGTGGACGTTGGGGTGTTGTGGGGGAGGTGGATGTTGGGGTGGTGTGGGGTGGTGTGGGGAGGTGGATGTTGGGGCGGTGTGGGGGAGGTGGATGTTGGGGTGCTGTGGGGGAGGTGGGATGCTGCGGTTGGGGTATTATGGGGAGGTGGATGTTGGGGTGGTGTGGGGAGGTGGATGTTGGGGTGGTGGATGTTGGGGTGGTGGATGTTGGGGTGTTGTGGGGAGCTGGATGTTGGGGTGGTGGGGGGAGGTCGATATTGGGGTGGTGTGTGGGAGGAGGATGTTGGGGTGGTGTGGGGTCGTGGATGTTGGGGTGGTGTGGGGGTGGTGGGATGGTGCGGTTGGGGTATTATGGGGAGGTGGATGTTGGGGTGGTGTGGGGAGCTGGGATGCTGCGGTTGGGGTATTATGGGGAGGTGGATGTTGGGGTGATGTGGGGAGGTGGATGTTGGGGTGGTGTGGGGGAGGTGGATGTTGGGGTGGTGTGGGGGAGGTGGATGTTGGGGCGGTGTGGGGGAGGTGGATGTTGGGGTGCTGTGGGGGAGGTGGATGTTGGGGTGTTTGGGGGAGGTGGATGTTGGGGTGGTGTGGGGGAGGTGAATCTTGGGGTGGTGTGGGGGAGGTGGATGTTGGGGGGTTTGGGGGAGGTGGATGTTGGGGTGGTTTGGGTGAGGTGGATGTTGGGGTGCTGTGGGGGAGGTGGATGTTGGAGTGGTGTGGGGGAGCTGGACGTTGGGGTGGTGTGGGAGGTGGATGTTGGGGTGGTGTGGGGGAGGTGGACGTTGGGGTGGTGTGGGGGAGGTGGATGTTGGGGTGGTGTGGGGGAGGTGGACGTTGGGGTGGTGTGGGGGAGGTGAACGTTGGGCTGGTCTGGGGAGGTGGACGTTGGGGTGGTGTGGGGAAGGTGGTTGTTGGGGTGGGCTGGGGGAGCTGGATGTTGGGGTGGTGTGGGGGAGGTGGATGTTGGGGTGGTGTGGGGGACGTGGATGCTGGAGTGGTGTGGGGGAGGTGGAAGTTGGGGTGGTGTGGGGAGGTGGATGTTGGGCTGGTGTGGGTGTGGTGGATGTTGGGGTGGTGTGGGGGAGCTGGATGTTGGGGTGTTGTGGGGTAGGTGGATGTTGGGGTGGTGTGGGGGAGGTGGACGTTGGGGTGGTGTGGGGAGGTGGATGTTGAGGTGGTGTGTGTGTGGTGGATGTTGGGGTGGTGTGGGGGAGGTGGATGTTGGGGTGGTGTGGGGAGCTGGATGTTGGATGGTGTGGGGGAGGTGGATGTTGGGGTGGTGTGGGGGACGTGGATGTTGGAGTGGTGTGGGGGAGGTGGATGTTGGGGCGGTGTGGGGGAGGTGGATGTTGGGGTGGTGTGGGGAGGTGGGATGCTGCGGTTGGGGCATTATGGGGAGGTGGATGTTGGGGTGGTGTGGGGAGCTGGATGTTGGATGGTGTGGGGGAGGTGGATGTTGGGGTGGTGTGGGGGACGTGGATGTTGGAGTGGTGTGGGGGAGGTGGATGTTGGTCTGGTGTGGGGGAGGTGGATGTTGGGGTGCTGTGGGGGAGGTGGGATGCTGCGGTTGGGTATTTTGGGGAGGTGGATGTTGGGGTGGTGTGGGGAGGTGGATGTTGGGGTGGTGGATGTTGGGGTGTTGTGGGGAGCTGGATGTTGGGGTGGTGGGGGGAGGTGGATGTTGGGGTGGTGTGAGGGAGGTCGATATTGGGGTGGTGTGGGGGAGGAGGATGTTTGGGTGGTGTGGGGTGGTGGATGTTGGGGTGGTGTGGGGGTGGTGGGATGGTGCGGTTGGGGTGGTGTGGGGGAGGTGGATGTTGGGGTGGTGTGGGGAGGTGGGATGCTGCGGTTGGGGTATTATGGGGAGGTGGATGTTGGGGTGGTGTGGGGGAGGTGGATGTTGGGGTGGTGTGGGGGAGGTGGATGTTGGGGTGGTGTGGGGGAGGTGGATGTTGGGGCGGTGGGGGGAGGTGGATGTTGGGGTGGTGTGAGGGAGGTCGATATTGGGGTGGTGTGGGGGAGGAGGATGTTGGGGTGGTGTGGGGTGGTGGATGTTGGGGTGGTGTGGGGGTGGTGGGATGGTGCGGTTGGGGTGGTGTGGGGGAGTTGGGATGCTGCGGTTGGGGTATTATGCGGAGGTGGATGTTGGGGTGGTGTGGGGGAGGTGGATGTTGGGGTGGTGTGAGGGAGGTGGATGTTGGGGTGGTGTGGGGTAGGTGGATGTTGGGGCGGTGTGGGGGAGGTGGATGTTGGGGTGCAGTGGGGGAGGTGGATGTTGGGGTGTTTGGGGAGGTGGATGTTGGGGTGGTGTGGGGGAGGTGGATGTTGGGGTGTTTGGGGGAGGTGGATGTTGGGGGGTTTGGGGGAGGTGGATGTTGGGGTGGTGTGGGGGAGGTGAATGTTGGGGTGGTGTGGGGGAGGTGGATGTTGGGGGGTTTGGGGGAGGTGGATGTTGGGGTGGTGTGGGGGAGGTGGATGTTGGGGTGGTGTGGGCAGGTGGATGTTGGGGTGGTGTGGGGAGGTGGATGTTGGGGTGGTGGATGTTGGGGTGGTGTGGTAGTCGGTGGATGTTGGGGTGGTGTGGGAGGTGGATGTTGGGGTGGTGTGGGGAGGTGGATGTTGGGGTGCTGTGGGGGAGGTGGAT
This sequence comes from Scyliorhinus torazame, assembly GCF_047496885.1. Lineage (NCBI taxonomy): Eukaryota > Metazoa > Chordata > Chondrichthyes > Carcharhiniformes > Scyliorhinidae > Scyliorhinus > Scyliorhinus torazame. Next base: position 146,854,853 of record NC_092708.1, on the reverse strand, counting down.
GTTGGGGTGGTGTGGGGGAGGTGGACGTCGGAGTGGTGTGGGGGAGGTGGATGTTGGGGTGGTGGGGGAGGTGGATGTTGGGGTGGTGTGGGGAGGCGGATGTTGGGGTGTTTTGGGGGAGCTGGATGTTGGGGTGGTGTGGGACGGTGGATGTTGGGGTGGTGTGGGGGAGGTGGATGTTGGGGTGGTGTGGCGGAGGTGGATGTTGGGGTGGTGTGGGGTGGTGTGGGGGAGGTGGGATGGTGCCGTTGGGGTGGTGTGGGGAGGTGGATGTTGGGGTGGTGTGGGGAGGTGGGATGCTGCGGTTGGGGTATTATGGGGAGGTGAATGTTGGGGTGGTGTGAGGGAGGTGGATGTTGGGGTGGTGTGGGGGAGGTGGATGTTGGGGTGGTGTGGGGGAGGTGGATGTTGGGGTGGTGTGGGGAGGTGGATGTTGGGGCGGTGTGGGGAGGTGGATGTTGGGGCGGTGTGGGGGAGGTGGATGTTGTGGTGGTGTGGGGGAGGTGGGATGCTGCGTTTGGGGTGGTATAGGGAGGTGGATGTTGGGGTGTTGGGGTGGTGGAGTGTCCTGTACGAGGTATAGGGTTGTGCCATACATGTCACATGAGCACCTCAATGCAGTGGGGGCTCACTAGGTCCCTGATGCCAACCTCCACCTGTGACTGCGCCCTCCCCAGGCTTATCGATCGGGTCCAGTGCTCGCCATTCCGTAATGGTGAGGGGCTGCAGGCCCCCTCCAGTCTATTCTCTCTCCCTGTGCTTATGTGCCACCATCTCCTTGGGTAGGGGAAAAAACAGAAAATGCAGTGTTAGGCAGCCGCTCATGGGCAGCACAAGGAGTGGGCAGCTGGTAACTTTTCTGAGCCTGCCACCCGGCCCTTGCGGGCGGTATAGATGTTGGCATGTGGTGCAGGGTGGGGTACGAGCAGACTGCCGCTGGTGAGGTTCGGTTCCACTACGTGTGGGGGATGGGTTATGGGTGTGTGGGACAGGGGTTGGTGCCAGGGACATGGTGCTGGCTACCCTGGCCACCCTGAGGAAGTCATCCAGCATTTTACGATACCTCTGCTTGGTCCTGGCGGTGGGGCTCATAATGCTCCCTTCCTCTGCCACTTGTGCCCAGGCCTGGTGTACGGAGGTGAGTGGCAGCCTGCTTCCCCCCCCCCCCCGCCCCCAGGGTACATGGTGACCCCCATCTCTTCCATGGCTTTCAACAGGGTCTCGAGCTCTGCATCTGCGAAACAGGGCTGCTCTTTGGCTGCCATTTTGTTAGCTGGAATGTGTGTGGGTGGGGAGTGGAGTGCTTTTATCTGCAGCTTGTCAGCCTCTCGAGTGCCAATCCCCACCCTGGCGAATGGGAGACCGTTTTTGATTGGAATTGCTCTTGTTCACATGACACCAGGGCTGGCCCATTAACGGATCCCGAATTGCTCGGGACCAGCACCACTTCCATGGTTTTCAAGAAGGAGTTAGATGCAGCACTTGGGACTAAAGAGGTCAAAGGATATGGGGGGGAAAGCGGGATTAGGCTACTGAGTTGGATAATCGGCCATGATCATAATGAATGGCGGAGCAGGCCCAAAGGGACGAATGGCCAATCCTACTCCTAATTTGTATGTTTCATGGAGTCCTTCCAAGTGGCAGGTGATGTATGCCAAACATTCCAACTTGTGGTGTACAATCAACCCAGCATTTAGATGGACTATTAAAGTATGATATAATTCATTTTACATGCGAGAAGAAATGCACACCAGGAGCCCTGAAAGGAGCTAGACATAAAAATTGAGTGTCGCACTTTCCACAACACTGGCAGTAAATGCCCTCCAAGTCTTTATGGCATCAAACCTTCAACACATGACCAACCAGTTCCCTGCGTATGCATAGTCTTCAGCAGCACTGGTTCCTGAACATCTGCAGGTATGGCAAGGACCATCTGTAGACCCTGGTCTAGCGAGGTACCGCCAAGTGACGGCTCACTGGGTTTGACCCTCTGCATATAGAATAGGCCATCCAACCTCATCCCTGTGTTTAGTGGGCCAGGCACTGACGTGATGTCTTCTTCTCTTCTGCTGAAGAGCAAAAATAATGACAGCGAGATGACCAAGCTCCACATTCCTGACAGTTTCCACACTGTAGTAAGACCATAAGACATAGGAGCAGAATTAGGCCACTCGGCCCATCGAGTCGGCTCCGCCATTCAATCATGGCTGATATTTTCTCATCCCCATTCTCCTGCCTTCTCCCCATAACTCCTGATCCTCAACCGTTCCTCATACGACAAGTTCTTCATTCCAGGGATCATTCTTGTGAACCTCCTCTGGACCCTTTCCAAGGCCAGCACATCCTTCCTTATACGGGGCCCAAATTGCTCACAATACTCCAAATAGGGCCTGACCAGAGCTTTATACAACCTCAGAAGTACATCCCTGGTCTTGTATTCTAGCCCTCTTGACGTGAATGCTAACATTGCATTTGCCTTCCTTACTGCCGATTGAACCTGCACGTTAACCTTAAGAGAATCGTGAACAAGGACTCCCAAGTCCCTTTGTGCTTCTGATTTCCTAAGCATTTCCCCATTTAGAAAATAGTCAGTGCCTAAATTCCTCCTTCCAAAGTGCATAACCTCACACTTTTTCACTATGTATTTCAGGGCAGCATGGTAGCATAGTGGTTAGCACAGTTCCTTCACAGCTCCAGAGTCCCAGGTTCGATTCCCGGCTTGGGTCACTGTCTGTGTGGAGTCTGCACGTTCCCCCCATGCGTGCATGGGTTTCCTCCAGGTGCTCCAGTTTCTTCCCACAGTCTAAAGTTGTGCAGGTTAGGTGGATTGGCCATGGTAAATTGTCCTTCGTGTCCAAAAAGGTTAGGTGGGGTTACTGGGAGGTGTGTGCTTAAGTAGGGTGCTCTTTCCAAGGGCCTGTGCTGACTCGATGGGCCAAATGGCCTCCTTTTGCACTGTAAATTCTATGATTTGTCACTTCATTGCCCACTGTCCAAATCCTTCTGCAGCCCCCTTGCTTCCTCAATACTACCTGTCCCTCTACAGATCTTTGTATCATCTGCAAACTTATCAACAGTGCCTTCAGTTCCTTCTTCCAGATCATTAATGTATATTGTAAAAAGTTGTGGTCCCAGCACAGACACAAGGCACACCTCTAGTCACCAGCTGCCATCCTGAAAAGATCTCTTTATCCCCACTCTATGCCTTCTGCCAGTCAGCCAATCCTCTATCCATGCCAGGATCTTACCCTTAACACCATGGGCTCTTAACTTATTTAACAGTCTCCTATGCGGCACCTTGTCAAAGGCCGTCTGGAAATCTAAATATATCGCGTCCACTGGTTCTCCTTTGTCTAACTTCCTTTTACCTCCTCAAAGAACTCGAACAGATTTGTCAGACACGACCTCCCTTTGACAAAGCCGTGCTGACTCAGTCCTATTTTACCATGCACTTCCAAGTACTTCGCGATCTCATCTTTAATAACAAACTCTAAAATCTTACCAATGACCAAAGTCAGGCTAACCCGCCTATAATTTACCGTCTTCTGCCTCCCTCCCTTCTTAGCCCATGGGAAGCACTTTGCAATAGGCACTTCTGCACAGAGCCAAGGATTAGGAGTGCTCTCCTCAGGCAGTGTGCCTTGGCCATCTTTGTAAGGGGACATAGCTACTTATACAATCGAGCAATGGTATAGCCACACCATGGCAGTCATTGAATTTGACAGCCTGTGCATCTAGGTTTAAATGATGAGCAGCAATCATTGGACTCACACACATAAGTGCTGCTTGAGTGGGCACAATTGTGTGACTAGTCTGACTCCAGGCACGCCAATTGAGATCAGGCCAAACAGTCTTAGCTACAAGGGGGTAATGATTATTAACATGTTTTTCCATTGTCCTTGCCCTTGTTTACATTCTACTTCAACAAGCACCTCCACTCCTGTGATTGCATGGAAACTTTGGTCTGTGCTTACTCCCTAATCCCCCTTCCACACGCCCCTCCCCTTAATGCACTGAAGCCCGTGTCCCTGGCTTCTTCCCTCTTTCCAGCCCTTCACAGAAGCCCATGGCCCTGTACCAGAAAACAGCATCAAATATGCTGCTGTTCAGACTTGCCTGTGACTTCATCCCACCCCCGCCAACCTGGAAGACGCGGAGACACTCGGGGGCTATCAATCCAGGCCTGATAATAATATGCTGATGTATTACAATGACGTTCCTGATGTAGAATGGTGGGAAATGTGACCCACCACTGACGGGGCAAGGGATAAGTGCGACCTTCATTTACGCCACCAGGAAGAGCATTTAAGACCTTCTTGTGATATCTTCCGCTAGTATCACAAAACCCACCCGCCGTGAATAGGAGCGGAAAATCCCAGCCGGAGCATCTGGGACACATCTGAGTGCAGCCGTTGTGAACACAGTGGAAAGCCATGAATGTTAATGGATGTGATGTTGAACACATTTAAGAAATGGAAATTCATATTCAGCTGCCCAACCAATGGTACAGTGTTCTCATAGTTGGTATTGAGAGGCTTGTATTTATGAACAGTGGTGGTAAGAAAGTGGTGGTAAGATAGTTGAGAAGGACTAAAGGGTGTGACTGTGAATGAGGAAGGTCTGGGGATCGAGAATGAAGAATTGGAAGAGTCTCAGCACTTACAATTGTCCATCAAGTTCAAGGTCCTTGCAGCTTGTATGGATGAGAGCGGGGACTGTGAGGTTTGTGGGGGGAGGCGGGGGGGGGGGGCGGTGGTGAGTGAACTGACCATGGTACAGGGAGTCTTTCAAGTGGGGCATTAAATAGAAATGAAATAGCAGTAGGGGACCGTATAGTCAAGAGGAAAGACACAGTTCTCTGCAGCCAAGAGTACGAGTCCAGGCAGCTGTGTTGCCTGCTCGATGTCAGGGTTCAGGACACTTGCCCTTGGCTGGAGAGGGGCTTTCAGTGGGTGGGGAAGGATCCAGTTGTTCTCCACGTGGGTACGAATGATACAGATAGGAATAGGAAACAGGTTCTGCTTCAAGCAGCTAGAGGACAAATTAAAATCAGAACCACAAAGGTAAGAAAATCATCTGGATTATTACCTGAGCCACGAGCAAATTGACTTAGCGTAAATAAGATTAGAGAGTTGGATACATGGCTCAAAAATTAGTGTGGGAGAAATGGGTTTTGATTCATGGAGCACTGGCCCCAGAACTGGGGAATGTGCGAGCTATGACATTGGGATAGTCTTAATTTTAAGAATCAATTCTGTACTTAAAAATCAACTCTCACTTGAATTAATGGGGAACTTTGGCAGTGCATCAATCTAAATACTTAATTATTTCAAACATCTCAGCTCCTTGCTTAGACAGTATTTTAGACTTTGTAGTAGATTCCTGAGGCAGTTTCCGACAAGACGAGAGCCCCAATACTCCAAGTGGTAGGTACCTGTCAGGCTGCTGTAGTCATGCAGGGGAAGTTAGCAGAAAGTAAGGGGATTCTTAAAGCTTCAGCAACCCCGTCAGCACCGAGTCAATTAGTTGTTTCTCCAGAGAGTCGGATCAGATGGCAGAATTCTTGAGCGACAGTTCTAGTTGGGAAGCAGGCTATGTTTGACCCTTAGGATGGGAATTAGACACTCATGTAACTTAGTGCTTCTTTCCAAATACTATTCAAGTGTCACTTGAGTTATGCATCACTGTTACAATGGTTGGAGATCAGTGGTCCCTCAGAGAAGTGATATAAATAGTTGCAAATGGTTATGGCAAGAGATCTGGGATAAACCTGAAAAAAATTCAGGGCCTGCATTTCTGATATTACCAGCATGAGATTATAAATAAAGTTATTTTCTTGAAGACTAAGCTGTGATATCTGAGCTTTGCTTAAATTGAGTTTATATGTGGGAATAACACATTACTCAGCACAATAGAATGCAGTGACCCCACAGACTCAATTTATTTTTTTCTCACTGCTGTTAGCCAGTCTCAGTTGGATTGTGACGAGAAGCCTGCAGTTGGTTCCAATATGCATTTGGTGAAGGAAACCACAACCTTGATTCCCGCTCCTGAATTATTCTCAGTGGCTCCTGCTGGATATGGATGTGTGTGCACTGATGTTGGGTCAGGGAAGCATTAGGCTTGGCAGTGCATGACCCTCTAGAGTCACACAAAGACTTTCATTTCAGAGATGTACCAAATGGTTGCCAGCATCCATGAATCCGTACCAGTCCAGATGTCAACATACCCTTAATTTTGTACGGGCTCACGAAGTGGTCTGGGTGTGTACAGTTGAATATTAAGTGTCCATTTGTAACATATAATTGTATATATCTCCAAGTTATTGCCCTGGCTAGGTACAAATCCATGCTGACTTCTGCTAGGCTGTTATTATCCTCAGTCCATGATCATGTGACTCTCTCCATCTGTGTGGTACTGTTTTCTATGATAGCCCCACATTTACCCTTGCTATGAAGAACACCCTTATACTACACTTAGTAGAGAAACCCCATCAAAAAGAACCACTTGGAAATATGGCATTTGTGATACACGTCTATATTTGACTTGGCAATTACATTTTGAAATGGCATGCTGTGTGTAGCATCATGTCTGTGTTCCACTGCTGAATCTATAGTGTGGCAAGTTTTTAATAGGGGTGGGCATTTTGTTTTACAATATCCTTTGTCTGGCTACTGTTCCTTTAATTGGATCTCTATGGCAAACCAAATCAATTGCTATACGACATTAGAAAAATAACTGCATTTTATCAAACATTTCCGTTTCTAAGTATAGTTTTCATGAAAAATATCTGAAGAGAAATTAATGTGTGAATAAGTCAATCTACATTTAAAAAAGTTTATTATTGGCAATTGAAGGAGACTTTTACAACTAATAGACATTATAAAGATACAACGGTGTTATGAACTCGGTCTACCTCCAACTTTCAAACTGATCGCAAATACAACATATGCATCTATGAAGCAATCTTAACTTTTTTGGTTCAGCACAATCTTTATGTATATTCAATAGTACCAGATACTGGTATAACACTGATATAATTATGAATCTAAATTATACTTTTTCCTTAGCCATTTGACAAAATCAAAATTTTGTTAATTCATTAGCAAGCACCCTCAACAGATATGTAAAATTAAACAAACATTGTCACCATTTCTACGCTGTAAATTACCATTGTAAGTTTAGGAATCAGAAATGGTTTTAAAGGAACACAATTATACACATGTAAAATCAACTCTATATTGTTAAAATCCGTGACTTTAACAGTTACTTGAGAGATGCAGTTTGATATTCAAAAAAAAAACCACATTGATAACATAGATCAGCGGTACACTCTACCACCCTCACAATATAAAATGCATAAGATGAATATTGGCAAATATACTCAGATTATTGATAAATATGTTTTAAAGCATTAAGATGTATCCCAATGTGACTAATCTTCAACTGAAAATGTCATTTGATACAGGTGCAGATAGAAATAGGAAGACTTATTAGATTCTGCATATTACAAACAAAATAGTTATTTGAAATACTGGCAAAGCATGCAGATACTTGTCTGTTATAATTTGTAGAAATACATTAATTCTGAAAAGATTATGCCAGGTTTAAATGATCTACCCTTCATTCCAGACAAACAATCATCTTGTGCAATGTTCAAGTAATTGACTAATATTACACTTCAGATGATACACATCAAACATATCTACATAACCTGGGAGGATAATAAACAACTACAATTACAGTTGGAGATAAAGTTGGAAATAAAGTCCACACTAGTTTTGTTTAAAGAACCAGTAAACGAGAAAAGAAAATCTAATATTACTTCAATCAAACATTTAAGATTGTAAAAAAATAAATGCCCTAGGTAATATTTGGGGATGGATAAGCAATTGTCTTAAATAGAGGAAGTAATCTAGCATCTAGTTACAGACGTGTTGACAAGGTGAGTTGTTGTACTGAGTGGGATTGCTACTGGGCCCTTATTATTTAAGATCTACATAAATAAGCTGGATTCAGAAACTTAATGCAAGTTAATCAAGCTTGTAGATACAACTTAATATTGCGTAGCTTCCAGTCTAATCTGATATAATACTGATCGTTTGTCAGAAGTAGGCTTACATTAACACTGCAATGAAGTTAACTGTGGAAGAACCTAGACAATTTTGGAATTGTGCAGAACTAAGGCAAGTGAAATTCAACACAAGTACAAAATTTTAACATGAGAAGAAAGGAAAAGCGACTAACTGTTCTCTGACATTAAACAGATTAGAGAAAAGTTTGAAAAAGAGTTGTAAATGATATGGCATTGAATAGTTAGCATATCCAGTTATTGTAGAGTGGCAAACAGAAGACTAAGCCACATTGTCAAATCAGTGGAGAAATCCGAAGACATTATTCCAAATGTGTTCTATCCTCAGCTCATCCGCTTGCATTAGGAGAATGAATTATAAGAAAAATGTTGGATTTTTCAGTTTCAAATGGACAGAGTAAGAGATGGTTTTACATGGGCATACACAATATTAGCTGGAGTAGTAAAGTGGTGTCAAAGTAAACCATAACTTTGCAGTCATTTTCAAAGTCGGGGTCGCAACCCGCGGATTGGTCGCAGGGGGGTGTCAGGAGGGTCACGGAGCATCCATAGCGGTGTTCCCGATCGTGGGAATTAACACACAACAGCCACAGCAGCCAGCTTTTAAATATACTGGCTGCGAGCGGCTTCAAAAATGACGGCCGCAACCTGCTTTAAGAATGCATGCCCGCTCATCAGTGCGCATGCCCGGAGCCAAGCGAGAAGCAGATGTCAGCGCCATGACACAGGAGAAGACTTTTTAAAAATTGAATCAATCGTCCTGCCTGAAGCAATGCAGAGAAAAGGTCATGCGCCTCGAACACTGAGCTCTAGGCGCGATTGCGATTCCTCCATTTTGTCAGTAGCAAACAAGCAACAGTACAGAAAAATTTTAAATGAATCATTTTGTAATAAAAAAGAGAGGGCCAGACACACAAACAGGCCAGGATTTCAGAACCAAACCTGCTGGAGTGAGTGGCTCAGGAGAATCCACAACAGGACAAAGCAGCGGTGGTGTGAACAGTTCAGGACAGTCCATAACAGGACAAAGCAGTGCTGGTGTGAGCTCCAGGACCTCTGGTGAATAACCCATACAGAAATGTAACATTAAATGACAGAACAAGTAAGATTGCGAGGACCAAGCAGACGCACCTGTCACATTAAAGGTAAGCGGAAATGGTGGGTCACGAAGATCAGGCGGTGTGGGTTGAGAAAGTGGACTGGCGTGGGTCGTGACGGTCAGCTGGCGTGGGTCCCGAAGGTTGGCCGGTTGGTAAAAATGGGTCCCCAGAAAATAAGTTTGAAAAACACTGTAGTAAAAGGTTTGATGTTACAATGCACTTCTTTATGCAAACAGTAATTGTTACCTAAAATGGTCTTCTAGATTAGGCAAAAACACTGTGGTAGTGACACCACAGGTACTTGTGGAAGAAAGAGTTGGATGAACTATATAGCTTCCCTCATCTCTCCATATCTCTAATTTAAAACTAGCTCGAACGGAACAATTCTAACTTTGCCTATCTGGCCAATGCTAGGTGGGCAGTTAACATTATCTATCGGGACCCAACTTCTGAGGTTCCACTCTCCTTCTGAAAACTACAATTTTAACTAACACATTTGAGGCGATGGGAAGGACACTCGCTGGTCACAGGCTTCTTTAAATGAGATGATCGGGCTCTGATGTCTGTTTTAACAAGAGGTCAGCACGTGAAGTTGTTTTAGTGTTCCTAACAGAATGACACAACAGGAAGAGGCCCTTCATTGACTCCTGTCATCTGGCATCTGCTTCCACCTACTGACCAGCTCCTACTTCCTGTTGATTTTGGGTGGGAGACAGATGGATCCTATGCAGATGATGCTGGAAGTTAAAATATCCACGGCCTCTAGTTGCTGAGGTGGGATGGTTTGGCACCTGCATCAGTGCCCATCAATGCTCATGCATTAAAATTGGGATGTCAGCCTTCAGTATTGTTTCACAAAATTAAATGTTGTAAAAGATAAATAATCAGTAACCATTAAGATACAATATTCTATTAAGAAATAATAAATCTTTTAAATACTGATGTGATTTCAGAAGTTAATTTGACAAGCAACTTATATCTATATATCACTTCTGACATACAAAATGTCTAAATGATATCAAATTTGAATTTAACTTTAATACAATTTAGTTGTCTTAGCAGCAAGGTTTGGGCAACATATAATCCAGTTATTACATCATCCTCCTAGGCAAACGTTAAAAAAGTACCAACAAAAAATTTGCCTTATATCAATATTACTGAAAAATAAACATATATAAAAATACACTCTTCCAAGGCTAGGTAAACATAATAGCATAAAAGGGAAAGTACAGGAATTGTTAAGTGAATAACAATGGGCAGGTTATTCCTTTAGGTTATTTGCAAAAAAGAGGCTGGATTCTCTGCACCCCAACGTCAAAATCGCGTCCGGCGCCGGGGTGGAGAATCCACTTCCGCGCATGGAATCGGGACTGGCTCCAGCTCCCGGATTCTCCGGGCCCCGAAATGCGGTATACTCAGAGAGTATGTCGCGCCGCGTATCCCCTACCTGCGGCCATTGCTGGAGGCCCACCCGCCATTCTCTACCCCCGACCGTCCGATGGCATGGATCTAATGTGGTCCTGCCGTTCGGGATACTTGCGTGGCGGCTGCGGACTCAATCCACGGCCACCATGGTCTGGGGTGGGCCGATCGGAGGGCAGGAGGGGCAACATATGGGACCGGACTATTTTTCGGTGGGCAGTCAGGGCCGGACAGGCGGCCAATCGGGGGCACTATTTAGGAGGTCCAGCTCTGCGGACTGAGTCCGCCATGGAGCACGGCACGGCCGCTGGAGGCCGCCGCTGTGCGCACGCGTGGCCTCTGACCCAGAAGTGCGGGGGCCCGTATCTGCAGCTAAAGCTGCTAGATTCACGACAGGTCCCTGCTAGCCCACTGCAGGGCTATGAATAGATGGCCTTTTCACACCAGTTTTTCTTCCATGTAAGGCCACAGTTTTTACGATGGCGTGGGGGCATAGTCCCAAAAACAGAGAATCCAGCCCCAGGTCTTTGGCTCTGCAATTTTGAATCTCCTCTAGGAAAAGTTGCTCATGCAATATTCCCATTGATGGAAAGAGGCTTGGGTTAGGGTCAGATTGTGAGTTTGCGCAGATGGCCTGTGATTTTAGGATCGCTACTGATGGACCTAAGGAAGTTTGTTTTTCATGTATCCCAGTATTTGCAATGGGTAGAGCGGCCTTTGGCAGGGTTCTGAAAATCCGCCTTGTTTGAGAGTTCAGGAACCTTGAGAGAAGCCTGTTGAGGAGTCAGGAACATTTTGTCAGCCAAGTGGTGAATGTTTTGACAACTTCAAATGCCATTATGAGATACTATATTATAACACTTGCAAAAATTCCAATCAATGTAGAGTTGCGTTAGAGTACTTTTCACATTGGAAAAGTTCTACTATTAATTATTCAAAAGTGAAGAAAACAGTGCTTGGGACCTGAAATTATTTAAATGTGCACAGTGGTTTAAATTTGTGAAAGAAATTGGACTTACACCTTTAACTTACAGATTCAGAAAATAAGATTGCCGCGATACAGCCATGTGGCTTAAGTGCCAATGGCCTCCTTCTGTGGCAGGTTTATAAATCGGCCACAAATGTCGTACAAGCACATATTCCAGATACGTAGGTCATAAATCTCAACAATTCGCTGATCAAATCAAACAGCACGTTCCTCCCGCTGTTGGTTATAGACAGAGTATAGAGTGCAGTGTCCCTGCTGATTTCATCTGTGGGAAGTGCACCCATCTCCAGCTCCTCAGAAACCGCATGAGGGAACTGGAGCTGGATGAACTTCGGATCATTCGGGAGGCAGAGGTGGTCATAGATAGAAGCTTCAGGGATGTAGTTACTCCGAAGAATAAAGATAGATGGGTGACGGTGAGAGGGGCTGGGAGGAAGCAGTCAGTACAGGGATCCCCTGTGGTCGTTCCCCTTGACCACAATTCGATTACGTTTACTTTAGCGATGGAAAGGGATAGGTATATACCGCAGGGCAAGAGTTATATCTGGGGGAAAGGCAATTATGATGCGATGAGGCAAGACTTAGGATGCATCGGATGGAGAGGAAAACTGCAGGGGATGGACACAATGGAAATGTGGAGCTTGTTCAAGGAACAGCTACTGCATGTCCTTGATAAGTATGTACCTGTCAGGCAGGGAGGAAGTGGTCGAGTAAGGGAACCGTGATTTACTAAAGCAGTCGAAACACTTGTCAAGAGGAAGAAGGAGGCTTATGTAAAGATGAGACATGAAGGTTCAGTTAGGGCGCTCGAGAGTTACGGCGCTTGAGAGTTACAAGTTAGCTAGGAAGGACCTAAAGAGAGAGCTAAGAAGAGCCAGGAGGGGACATGAGAAGTCTTTGGCAGGTAGGATCAAGGATAACCCTAAAGCTTTCTATAGATATGTCAGGAATAAACGAATGACTAGGGTAAGAGTAGGGCCAGTCAAGGACAGTAGTGGGAAGTTGTGCTTGGAGTCCGAGGAGATAGGAAAGGTGCTAAATGAATATTTTCCGTCAGTATTCACACAGGAAAAAGACACTGTTGTTGAGGAGAATACTGAGATTCAGGCTACTAGACTAGAAGGGCTTGAGGTTCATAAGGAGGAGGTAATAGCAATTCTAGAAAGTGTGAAAATAGATAAGTCCCAGGGCCAGATGGGATTTATCCTAGGATTCTCTGGGAAGCTAGGGAGGAGATTGCTGAGCCTTTGGCTTTGAACTTTAAGTCATCTTTGTCTACAGGAATAGTGCCAGAAGACTGGTGGATAGCAAATGTTGTCTCCTTGTTCAAGTGAGCCTTACTTCTGTTGTGGGCAAAATCTTGGAAAGGTTTATAAGAGATAGGATTTATAATCATCTGGAAAGGAATAATTTGATTAGAGATAGTCAACAGGGTTTTGTGAAGGGTAGGTCGTGCCTCACAAACTTTATTGAGTTCTTTGAGAAGGTGACCAAACAGGTGGATGAGGGTAAAGCAGTTGATGTGGTGCATATGGATTTCAGTAAAGCGTTTGATAAGGTTCCCCACGGTAGGCTACTACAGAAAATACGGAGGCATGGGATTCAGGGTGATTTAGCAGTTTGGATCAGAAATTGGCTAGCTGGAAGAAGACAAAGGGTGGTGGTTGATGGGAAATGTTCAGACTAGAGTCCAGTTACTAGTAGTGTACCACAAGGATCTGTTTTGAGGACACTGCTGTTTGTCATTTTTATAAATGACCTGGAGGAGGGCGTAGAAGGATGGGTGAGTAAATGTGCAGATGACACTAAAGTCGGTGGAGTTGTGGACAGTGCGGAAGGATGTTACAAGTTACAGAGGGACATAGATAAGCTGCAGCGCTGGGCTGAGAGGTGGCAAATGGAGTTTAATGCAGAAAAGTGTGAGATGATTCATTTTGGAAGGAATAACAGGAAGACAGAGCACTGGGCTAATGGTAAGATTTTTGGCAGTGTGGATGAGCAGAGAGATCTCGGTGTCCATGTGCATAGATCTTTGAAAGTTGCCACCCAGGTTGAGAGGGTTGTTAAGAAGGCGTACAGTGTGTTAGCGTTTATTGGTAGAGGGATTGAGTTTTGGAGCCATGAGGTCATGTTGCAGCTGTACAAAACTCTGGTGCGGCCGCATTTGGAGTATTGCGTGCAATTCTGGTCGCTGCATTATAGGAAGGATGTGGAAGCATTGGAAAGGGTGCAGAGGAGATTTACCAGAATGTTGCCTGGTATGGAGGGAAGATCCTATGAGGAAAGGCTGAGGGACTTGAGGCTGTTTTCGTTAGAGAGAAGAAGGTTAAGAGGTGACTTAATTGAGGCATACAAGATGATCAGAGGATTGGACAGGGTGGACAGTGAGAGCCTTTTTCCTCAGATGGTGATGTCTAGCACGAGGGGACATAGCTTTAAATTGAGGGGAGATAGATATAAGACAAATGTCAGAGGTAGGTTCTTTACTCAGGGAGTAGTAAGGGTGTGGAATGCCCTGCCTGCAACAGTAGTGGACTTGCCAACACTAAGGGCATTCAAATGGTCATTGGATAGACATATGGACAATAAGGGAATAGTGTAGATGGGATTTAGAGTGGTTTCACAGGTCGTCGCAACATCGAGGGCCGAAGGGCCTGTACTGCGATGTTCTATGTTCTATGCACTCCAGCAGCTCGTGCTTGCAGAACCCAAAACAAAATGTGTACTGTTAGATACGATTTTGCAATTGGGCAGCACTTGCTGAACAATCATGAGTGCACCATAGCTAAAGTATGGTTTAAAATAATCAGTCAAGCTTTTAACATAGCTTATTTACGCTTGCTAGAAGCAACATCTAGCCACATGCAGGGACCTGTTCCCTGCAAACAAAGGGAATATGTTTAAGTCTTGCACATTTTTGCATTATTTAGAAGCATGGTAGTTTACAGCTTCCTGTTGGATTCTCCATGGCAGTGCCTCAGTGAATCAGAGATCTGCATCCCTTTTCTTCTGTGGTGAGTGTTAGAAATTTGGCATTTTTACATTTGTCCTGATGAGGGCAAGATGAAATGTTTTGGTAACATGTCTCTCTTTTCAGATATACTCAAGATGTATATTTACTTTTACAACTGAATGACCACCTGGCGGGGTTTAGGACGGTAATTACTGGCTTTTCATGCTGGTCCCATGCCTGCGCATGGGTCTTCCGGTGATGTGGGGGGTTTTCAACAGGAAATCCCAGGACCGGTGATCCCACTGGCGGGCCACCTCTGCCGCTGAAAAACATGCGGCGGGTTGGTAGGAAAATCCCACCCTTAATTCTTTTTTAACCTCCTGCTATGTTTCATCGGCTTTTAAAACTCAGCCAAACATTCATAATGGGCTTAGCTGTCAAAATCATCACAGCTCCAATGGAGCCTCCAGAAACTGGAAGAGCAGATTTTTTTTTTTTATTGATGGACACATATCCTGTCAATCAAGAATTTCAGAAGCAGGTGGCTGTTTCCTTTTCAGTTTCCCACTTGGGATTGGGTTTCACCCTTGGTTCACAAATCTCTTGGGGTGCTGTCAACCATGTCTATTTATGGCAGGGTCCTGACTGCCCACATTGCTGGGGTATGATTTGAACTGCTCAGTCCTGCAATGGAGCAGGTACGGGCAAGAGTGTTGCCTGTGGACTGGCTATTCACAGCCTTACTCAGCACTGGCATAAATCTTCTGCAAGATGGAACAGGAGTGAGAACATTAGCATTGGGCCATGCCTTCCACCTTTAAAGAGCTCCAGAGTTGGCCCAATTCAGAGAAAATCTAGGCCATTTTCTCCAATGCTACTAGATGCAGCTTGCAACATTAACCATTCCATTTGAAGGTACAGATGGGAAGAACAACAAGTAGAAATTCCTTTCTGAATAAAAATCTTTTTCAAAATTGGACCTTCACAGTTCAGTGCTGATTCTAATTTTAAAAAGAGATTTTAATTTCTTGGAAAAATGTTGGGATGGTTCCATAAAATGTCAAGCAGAATTCAGATTTTGGGTGAACATTAATCATGGGCAATTTTTCTATGCTATTTTCTCAGCAGACTTAAAAAAGAGATGAAAAGAGAATGCAAGCAGAATCAAGTTAAAAATCCACACAAGAGAGATATTATCAAATATTGTGGAAGAGAAAAAGCTTTTTTGGCACTTCAATGGCACTATATGTTTACGATCCAACTGCGAAAAGAATTAGTTCCTTCATGTCAGCATCTACTGTCCAGAGGATCAAGAGAGAACACAGTGCCTTCGAGAGTTAGTCCCATTTTGAACCCCTCCTAGAAAATCAAAAAGGAAATGGTTTATAATTACAGCAGATACTTGCTTTGAGCAATAGACAGGCACCATTTTAATAAATTAACCACAGTCAAGTCTCCAAAAATAACCCACATCATTCTGAGCCATGATTGGATTGTTTTGCAATTTGTCAGATTTACTTGGCAAGCTGAGAACGGATCTACTTCAAAGAGAAAAAGGAAGATATAACACAGTAACCATAGCATCAATCACTTATGTGTAGGAGCCTAGGAATTTACACAAGAGCTTTGTAACACTGATGTGCAAAACAAATGATAACTTCTCAGGGATTTAGACTTCTTGAAATTAGAGGTGGGCACAAACAAAGTGCATTATGAGAGATCATCATGCATAAAAGGTTACTAAGACCAAACTGTTCCTGTGTTTTCTGGGATCTGAGCCTGGTCCAGCTGTTTCGATCAGTGAAAGTGTTATCTAATAGATTCTGATAATTAAAGATTAATTAGTGGTGGGTGTTTTGGGACTATTGAATCAATCTTTCCAGGTTAGCACTGTCGTGTTGGGTGTTCTGATACACAAATGAACCAACACGGTTGTAGATGGTACAACTCTGTTTTATTGTCTTGTACAATATTAACTAATAACTGCTGGCTGAGGTTCGTGCTTCACCAGCTAACCTGTGGACCCAGCCCTTTCACTATCTTGGTGAGGCACTCAGCACATGGTGTATGTCTGAGTGGCACGCTGTGAGCTCTGAGCTATCTCCTGGTAGAATGAGCGGGAACTGTGGTGTTCCCTGTTTTATAGTGTGTGTGCTCTCACTGGTGATTGGCTGCGATGTTGTGTGTGTGTTGGTTGGTCCAACTGCCTGTCCATCAGTGTGTGTGTGATTGCACCATGATATGCTGATGTGGATATCATGACATCCCCCCTTTTCACAAGGATATGTGCCGACATGCTAATAAATATTAGTGTGTACTGAGTGTATCTGAGTATGTGTGTGCAATATTTATAACATGTACATGAGGCTAAACTATATACAGAGGAAGGTGTCGGGTGCAACAGAGCAACGAGGTTGTACCAATAACAAAACAAGTGCAATCAGCAAACGACGAGAGAGAACTTCTGGAGCGTCAAGAAAGAAACACGTTACCAGTACTGTAAAACAATTCAGTGAGTCCAATGTGCTAACAGGCTCATAAGTCAAGTCTATTAAGTGGGCGACGAATTTGGGTTGACCGTTAGGGTGGCACACCACTCATCGCCCGGATCAATGCTGTGCACTGGCATCAGCTGGTGGTTCCGACTTGGGGACATCCGGTTCTTGTTTATTACCGCAACGCGGAAGGGATCCCGGTCGTTGGTATCACAGGTCTGCATGTTGTCAGGATGTGACTCAGTGTATGGGGGCTGAATGGCCCGCACGTCCCTGCGAGGCTGGCGGAACTGCGGAGAGTTGGCAGGTTGAGCTGCTCGACAGCAGGCAGCGTAGTGGCCCATCCTGCCACAGCGGAGGCATTGTCGCGCTTTGGCCGGCCATTGCCGCTTTAAGTGTGCGGATCCACAGTTGCTGCACGTCGTGATGTCATGGCGTTCGTTGCGCCACCGCGCATGCGCGGTTCGGTCCTGCGTAGAGCACACGTGCGCATCCCGTCCCTCTGCATCGACGTCCCCTCTTTTGCCGCTTACAAGCGCGGGAGGCCTCAGAAAGTGCGCAAAATGGCCACCCTCGTCCGGGCCGCGGGCCGGGAGGAACTCGATCGACTGGACCTGCTTGGCATCGTAGGACCCCTGCCGCGCCGATTCGGCCGCCTGGATTTGGGAGTACCGGCTGGTCGAGTTTTCGTGGAGGAAGCAGATCTCGATGGCAGCCGCTAGGGTGAGGCGCTTTATTTTGAGGAGCTGCTGGCGTAGGGTGTCCGAGGTGACCCCAAAAACTATCTGATCCCGAATCATGGAGTCGGAGGTGGCCTCATAGCCGCAGGACTGCGCGAGGATACGGAGATGTGTCAAATAAGATTGAAAAGGCTCATCCTTACCCTGCAGGCGCTGCTGGAAGAGGTACCTCTCGAAGCTCTCATTAACTTCCACGCTGAAGTGTTCCTCAAACTTTAGAAGGACCGTCTTGTATTTTGTCTTGTCCTCGCCTTCCGCGAATGCCAGGGAGTTGTAGATGTGGATGGTGTGTTGCCCCGCCGTGGAGAGGAGGAGGGCGATCTTCCTGGTGTCCGATGCATTCTCCCTGTCTGTGGCTTCTAGGAAGAGCTGGAAGCGCTGTTTAAACAGCTTCCTGTTGAAGCCAAGATTTCCAGCGATTTGGAGCGGCTGCGGCAGGCTGATGTTTTCCATGGCGCATAATGGCGGATTTCTGAAGAGGTGCAGGTAGGTCTCACAGTCGCTGGCTAGTTTCCAGTCCTGGTATCATGTCGTGTTGGGTGTTCCGATACACAAATGAACCAACACGGTTGTAGATGGTACAACTCTGTTTTATTGTCTTGTACAATATTAACTAATAACTGCTGGCGGAGGTTCTTGCTTCACCAACTAACCTGTGGACCCAGCCCTTTCACTATCTTGGTGAGGCACTCAGCACATGGTGTATGTCTGAGTGGCACGCTGTGAGCTCTGAGCTATCTCCTGGTAGAATGAGCGGGAACTGTGGTGTTCCCTGTTTTATAGTGCGTGTGCTCTCACTGGTGATTGGCTGCGATGTGTGTGTGTTGGTTGGTCCAACTACCTGTCCATCGGTGTGTGTGTGATTGCACCATAATATGCTAATGTGGATACAATGACAAGCACAAGAATTAACAGGGTTTCTATTCATTTTTTCATACCTTTTGGACAGCAACTTTGCGGTTTTGTGTGAGACTTGGCTTTTGGGCAGTAGGGAGTGGTTTCCGTTGGATTGATAAGCAATTCCTGAGTGAATTGGTGAGGAAGTTCTGTAACATGCTGCAAGCGGACCTCCAGCTGATCTGCAGGGTGTACATAGTTGTGCCTGTGGCAGTGAAGGCAGCAAACCCTTGAATATCTGTTTCTCTGTGAATATTTCCACTGGGCCAGTGGGGACATTAGTAATATCAGTCAGTTTATTTTGCAATTATGTACATAGATGTGACTAATTTGCCAATTGGCAGGAGCCTCCTAGGTTCCATTGAATGACAAGACTTCCTACTTTGGGAGCAGAAAAATCAATTAATCTGCCATCGTCAAGATAAATGTTGACAGACTTAGGGCTGGATTTGTATCACCAAGGCTGGAAACAGCATCTGGTCTGTTCCAGTTTCCAAAACCCACCTCTGATGGGGAACTGACTGCAATTCAGATTTTCGTGGGGGTGGTCCCTTAATTGGTATGGAAAGCAGGTGGCAACATGAATGCAGGTGGGCCTGATGAAGATGGGAACTCATGAAAGAGATGAGGGACGTCCTCTTCCCAGAGAATTGTATGCAGCAGGGGCACCTCTTTGTCTAGAATCACGTCCCTCTGTCTCCAATTCCTCTTCCTCTCTTGTCTCCTGCTTCTCCCCGAATGAGCTGCCCTTCCAGGACTTCAGCACTCCCTAGAGTCCCATGTTATGGAGCTTGCAGCAGATCACGACAATGACTGAGGTCCCTGCAGAAATGTATTGGAGAGCACCGTGCCCAATGCCCTCTGAGTCGAGTGAGTCTGATGTGTTGTCCAGTCTTGGTCAGGAGGGCATCAGTCACCTGGGTGATACACCGGTGTGCAGCCACCTGTGAGATGCGATGGAGGTCCCCACTCTCACGGGCACAGATATCTGTGACCATCCGGCTAGAGAGTTGCAATCTCCTTCGGCACTGGTTCCCAATCATATGCCAGTACCGTTCCTTCTGACTGTAGATTCCATGCTCAGGAGAGTGTCTCCTGTTCCTTTGTACCCCTGGGCTCTCTCCTCTGGCCTTCTGATGCCTGCCGATCATACCTTGCTGTGCAGGCTACTGCTCCTTACCTCCAATTGCCTCAATTTCTGCACCTTCCTGCTGCTCAGGTGGAGTCCAATATTGTCCACTGGACCATGCCCATGTGTTCCCTAGAGGGTGACAACTCCCTGAACTGGCAAAGTTCTTAAACCTGACTCTTTGTCTCCACTGTGGGCTGCTGCAACTTTGACTTCAAAGTGAAATGTCCTTTAACCAATGATAAGCACGTTACACTTAATCTTTTGAAACGTTTCTGGCCTCCATGTCTCACCCTGAATATGGCCCCCCCTGGCCTTCAGTTGGGCTGAGGCAGACAACTGCTGAATAATGGACGCGCTCCCAGGAAGATCCAAAGCCGTTCCAGAGACAGGCTTCTAACAAGCTCATAACATAAGTTTTTAAAAAATTTAGAGTACCCAATTATTTTTTTCCAATTAAGGGGCAATTTTGACGTGGCTAATCCACCTGGCCTGCACATCTTTGAGTTGTGGGGGTGAAACCCAAGCAAACATGGGGAGAATGTACAAACTCCACACGGACAGGGGACCTCGGTGCTGTGAGGCAGCAGAGCTAACCATTGCGCCACCGTGCTGCCCTAAGCCCTTAACAATGTTAATTGGACTGATGAGGAGCAGGAGCAGGTTCACACGCTACCCCGTCTTCATGAAGGTCGGCAATGCCGGAAATGGAGGCGAGACATTGGCAGGCACACCGTCGGCACCATTTTTCCTAGCTGATTGCCTCCAGTCTGGCCTGATTCAGGTCTCGAACACTTGCTTTTCCTGCCAAATTTGTTCTGTGAATACCTGCCCCATATTCTTTCTGCCTCATTGGCCTATGCTTACTAAGGTAGGATATTAATGGTGTAAACTGAAGTGTTTGTAGACCTGCTGTTTGCTCTTTAAAAGATTCATCTCACAGAGCACTAGTTTTACATGTTTGTTAAGCTTTGATGCCTTTTGTGCTGGAGTTTATTCATCACTTGATCATGTACAGAGGAATAAGTGGAAGTAGAATCATTCAGCCTATTCTGTCTCACTCTGGAATCAACCAGAGTGAGACAGAACCAAGAGTGAGTTTGGGAATTTGAATCTAGGTGGGAATTGAATCAAATCAGTAAGGCAGCTCCTTTTAAATTTCAGGAGTTTAAATTAATTTAAATTAAGCTAGAATTGTGCAGTGTAGGTTAACAAGGGCTGCCCCACCCACTCACATAACTGGTTGGCAGTTAAGTGTCAGTCACTTAAATCTACCTTGATCTAAAAGCAGGTGGGGGAGGGGAGTCAATTCAGGACAGTTTAAAAAGAGCAACTTGTAAACTCACTCCCAGTGAGCCAGAGAAGACACAGCCAAGAGTGAGACAGAACCAAGAGTGAGTTTGGGAATTTGAATCTAGGTGGGAATTCGAAGCTGGGTGGGGAGGAAGTGCTTTTCATCCCTGGTAAGTGACTGGTAAGTAGTGGTTCTGTTTTCTTTTTCTTTTCATTGGTATATTTATTTATTTTTTTCTTTGTTGTTTATTTGTTTGTTTATTTATTTAATTTTTGGGGGAAATTGTAATTCTTGAAGTTAACCGAAGGTTTAAGACATGGCAGGAGATCTCAGACCCATGTCATGCTCCTCGTGTGCGATGTGGGAGCTCAGGTGCACGTCCACTGTCCCTGGCTCCATCACGTGCAAGAAGTGTGTCCAGTTGCAGCTCCTGTTAGGCTGGTTGACGGCTCTGGAGCTGCGGATGGACTCACTTTGGAGCATCCGCGATGCTGAGGACGTCGTGGATAGCACGTTTAGAGAGTTGGTCACACCGCAGGTGAAAGGTACTGACAGAGATAGAAAATGGGTGACCAAAAGACAGAGCAAGAGCAGGAAGGCAGTGCAGGTGTCCTCTGCGGTTAACTCCCTGCAAAACAGATATACCACTTTGGATACTGTTGAGGGAGATGGCTCACCAGGGGAAGGCAGCAGCAGCCAGGTTCATGGCACTGTGGCTGGCTCTGCTGCGCGGTTGGGCAGGAAGAAGAATGGCAGGGCTAACGTGAGAGGGGACTCAATTGTAAGGGGAATAGACAGGCGGTTCTGCGGACGCAATCGAGACTCCAGGATGGTATATTGCCTCCCTGGTGCAAGGGTCAAGGGTGTCTCGGAGCGGCTGCAGGACATTCTGGGGGGGGGGGGTGAACAGCCAGCTGTCGTGGTGCACATAGGCACCAACGATATAGGTAAAAAACGGGACGAGGTCCTACAAGCTGAATTCAGGGAGTTAGGAGTTAAACTAAAAAGTAGGACCTCAAAGGTAGTAATCTCAGGATTGCTACCAGTGCCACGAGCTAGTCAGAGTAGGAATGTCAGGATAGATAGGATGAATGCGTGGCTCGAGAGATGGTGCAAGAGGGAGGGATTCAAATTCCTGGGGCATTGGAACTGGTTCTGGGGGAGGTGGGACCAGTACAAACCGGACGGTCTGCACCTGGGCAGGACTGGAACCGATGTCCTAGGGGCGGTGTTTGCTAGAGCTGTTGGGGAGAGTTTAAACTAATGTGGCAGGGGGATGGGAACCGATGCAGGAAGTTGGAAGGTAGTAAAACAGGGACAGAAACAAAAGGCAGTAAGGGGGAAAGTGTAAGGCAGGGAAGCCATAGTCAAAAATCAAAAAGGGCGACAGTACAAGGTACAGTGACTGAGGGGAGCTCAGTGAATAGGACCAGGAATACTAAAAGGAATAAAACGGGAAGTGAAAACATTAATGGTAAGCGACGCGGCAGGTTGTTACATGAAGATATGGGTTCAACGACAAGGAAAATTAGGAGAAAGGTTAAGAGGAAATCTAACTTAGGAGAGGTTACTGATCGAGGTGTTAAGATTCAGAACAGAGGTAAAAAAGCCAACATAAGTGTACTTTACCTAAATGCTCATAGTATTCGGAATAAGGTAAATGAGTTGATGGCGCAAATCATCGTGAATGACTATGATTTAGTGGCCATTACTGAAACATGGTTAAAGGATGGTCACGACTGGGAGTTAAATATCCGAGGGTATCAAACTATTCGGAAGGACAGGGTGGATGGTAAGGGGGGTGGTGTAGCTCTGTTATTTAAGGATGACATCCGGGCAACAGTAAGGGATGACATCGGTGCTATGGAGGATAAGGTTGAATCCATTTGGGTGGAAATCAGGAACAGTAAGGCGAAAAAGTCACTGATAGGAGTAGTCTACAGGCCACCAAATAGTTACATTATGGTGGGGCAGGCAATAAACAAAGAAATAACTGATGCATGTAGAAATGGTACAGCAGTTATCATGGGGGATTTTAATCTACATGTCGATTGGTTTAACCAGGTCGGTCAAGGTAGCCTTGAGGAGGAGTTTATAGAATGTATCCGCGATAGTTTCCTGGAACAGTATGTACTGGAACCTACGAGGGAACAAGCGGTCCTAGGTCTGGTCCTGTGTAATGAGACAGGATTGATTCAGAATCTCATAGTTAGGGATCCTCTCGGAAGGAGCGATCACAATATGGTGGAATTGAAAATACAGATGGAGGGTGAGAAGGTAAAATCAAACACTCGTGTTTTGTGCTTAAACAAAGGAGATTACAATGGGATGAGAGAATAACTAGCTAAAGTAGACTGGGAGCAAAGACTTTATGGTGAAACAGTTGAGGAACAGTGGAGAACCTTCCAAGCGATTTTTCACAGTGCTCAGCAAAGGTTTATACCAACAAAAAGGAAGGACGGTAGAAAGAGGGAAAATCGACCGTGGATATCTAAGGAAATAAGGGAGAGTATGAAATTGAAGGAAAAAGCATACAAAGTAGCAAAGATTAGTGGGAGACTAGAGGACTGGGAAATCTTTAGGGGGCAACAGAAAGCTACTAAAAAAGCTATAAAGAAGAGTAAGATAGATTATGAGAGTAAACTTGCTCAGAATATAAAAACAGATAGTAAAAGTTTCTACAAATATATAAAACAAAAAAGAGTGGCTGAGGTAAATATTGGTCCTTTAGAGGATGAGAAGGGAGATTTAATAATGGGAGATGAGGAAATGGCTGAGGAACTGAACAGGTTTTTTGGGTCGGTCTTCACAGTGGAAGACACAAATAACATGCCAGTGACTGATGGAAATGAGGCTATGACAGGTGAGGACCTTGAGAGGATTGTTATCATCAAGGAGGTAGTGATGGGCAAGCTAATGGGGCTAAAGGTAGACAAGTCTCCTGGCCCTGATGGAATGCATCCCAGAGTGCTAAAAGAGATGGCTAGGGAAATTGCAAATGCACTAGTGATAATTTACCAAAATGCACTAGACTCTGGGGTGGTCCCGGCGGATTGGAAATTAGCAAACGTGACACCACTGTTTAAAAAAGGAGGTAGGCAGAAAGCGGGTAATTATAGGCCAGTGAGCTTAACTTCGGTTGTAGGGAAGATGCTGGAATCTATCATCAAGGAAGAAATAGCGAGGCATCTGGATGGAAATTGTCCCCTTGGGCAGACGCAGCGTGGGTTCATAAAAGGCAGGTCATGCCTAACTAATTTAGTGGAAATTTTTGAGGACATTACCAGTGCGGTAGATAACGGGGAGCCAATGGATGTGGTATATCTGGATTTCCAGAAAGCCTTTGACAAGGTACCACACAAAAGGTTGCTGATAAAGATGCATGGCATCAAGGGGAAAGTAGTAGCATGGATCGAGGATTGGTTAATTAATAGAAAGCAAAGAGTGGGGATTAATGGGTGTTTCCCTGGTTGGCAATCAGTAACTAGTGGTGTCCCTCAGGGATCAGTTTTGGGCCCACAACTTTTCACAATTTACATAGATGATTTGGAGTTGGGGACCAAGGGCAATGCGTCCAAGTTTGCAGACGACAGTAAGATAAGTGGTAAAGCAAAAAGTGCAGAGGATACTGGAAGTCTGCAGAGGGATTTGGATAGGCTAAGTGAATGGGCTAGGGTCTGGCAGATGGAATACAATGTTGACAAATGTGAGGTTATCCATTTTGGTAGGAATAACAGCAAAAGGGATTATTATTTAAATGATAAAATATTAAAACATGCTGCTGTGCATAGAGACCTGGGTGTGCTAGTGCATGAGTCACAAAAAGTTGTTTTACAGGTGCAACAGGTGATTAAGAAGGCAAATGGAATTTTGTCCTTCATTGCTAGAGGGATGGAGTTTCAGACTAGGGAGGTTATGCTGCAATTGTATAAGGTGATAGTGAGGCCACACCTGGAGTATTGTGTTCAGTTTTCGTCTCCTTACTTGAGAAAGGACATAGTGGCACTGGAGGGTGTGCAGAGGAGATTTACTAGGTTAATCCCAGAGCTGAAGGGGTTGGATTACGAGGAGAGGTTGAGTAGACTGGGACTGTACTCGTTGGAATTTAGAAGGATGAGGGAGGATCTTATAGAAATATATAAAATTATGAAGGGAATAGATAGGATAGAAGTGGGCAGGTTGTTTCCACTGGTGGGTGAAAGCAGTACTAGGGGGCATAGCCTCAATATAAGGGGAAGTAGATTTAGGACTGAGTTTAGGAGGAACTTCTTCACACAAAGGGTTGTGAATCTATGGAATTCCTTGCCCAGTGAAGCAGTAGAGGCTCCTTCATTAAATGTTTTTAAGATAAAGATAGATAATTTTTTGAAGAATAAAGGGATTAAGGGTTATGGTGTTCGGGCCGGAAAGTGGAGCTGAGTCCACAAAAGATCAGCCATGATCTCATTGAATGGTGGAGCAGGCTCGAGGGGCCAGATGGCCTACTCCTGCTTCTAGTTCTTATGTTCTTATGTTCTTATTCTTACAGAGTTCTTGGCAGCTAATTTTACAGCAACATTGGCAGTCCAGCAGATTGTCTATGGAATGGTGTGTGGCAGGAGGAAGTCCAAAGAAACAGGAAGGGGAGGAAATGATTCTCAAAATCATGTCACGTCATTTAACATCATGTGCATCACCTAATTTAACTGCTCTGCAAAATTGCTTCCAAATATGTTTTTCAAATATTAATTAATACTGCAACAATATAAAGAAAAAGTCAACACTCATATCTTACATGTTAATGAGCAGGAACAATTTTGCATGTGGGATATTGTATTCAGTGCAAACATAGGCTGGAGAGAAACACGGATGCTACCCAAAAAAGATAATTATGTTGTGGAAGTTTCAAACAACAATATCGCCAAAGCACCGAAGTTGCAATTAACTGTGAACTGCTGTCAAAATAACTGAAGGACACACTTAGTAGAGGTGAAATGGTGAAATTAAATAGTTCTTCATTAGGAAATGGTTCTTCAAAGGCGGCACAGTGGTTAGCACTGCTGCCTCACATCTCCAGGGTCCCAGGTTCAATTCCGGTCTCGGGTGACTGTGTGGAGTTTGCCCTTTCTCCCCATGTCTGTGTGGGTTTCCTCCGGGTGCTCCGGTTTCCTCCCACATTCCAAAGATGTGCAGGTTAGGTGGATTGGCCATGCTAAATTGCCCCTTAGTTTCGAAAAGGTTAGATGGGGTTATTAGGATACAGGGATAGGGTGGAGGCGTGGGCTTGAGTAGGGTGCTCGTTCCAAGGGCCAGTCCAGACCCAATGGGCCGAATGGCCTCCTTCTGCACTGTAAATTCTATGATTCTATGAAGAGGATGAACAGGAATCATTTAGGAAATAGCTGGATGCTGTAATGGGTTGTTTTTGGAGCAAACTGAAGTGAAATAGACCAAAGGGTCTTGGTTCTCTGAGCCTATATTAGGGGCTTTAGTGATAATTCTTTGTTTCTTGTCAGAGGCATTATAAACAGTATAAGTATAATTAATCATATGCAAAATCACAACCAGTATACAGGTAAATGAGTAATAATTCAAAATACAATGTACCAACCATCGCTGACGCTGCTAGGCAGAAAGGCAGGCATGAGAAAAGGATAAACAATTATTACAGCACAAGTCTGCAAAGACTGTAAAATATTAATACTACAGAAATAAAACTACACTTTTAGCTAATTGAAAATAATCACAACTTATCATAATACTTCAGTTTACAAATAAAGAGCTTGCCTTTGAGGAGGTTTCCTGATACCTAATTATGAAAGAATAATATAAACCTGCACAGCTTTAAGTGCAGTCCTCATCATCAGTGCATTTCTTAAAACCAGACATGCTTTCTATGTACCTCTGCCAAACAAAAGTGGGATTTCGGACATACTATTTGCAAAAATCACCCAGGAACAGTGCATCATTAAGAAATTTATACCATATGCGCTAAAGCAATCTCCAGGATCCCGCTGCTCAAAAATAGATTTAGACTGAAATTTTCTGGTCGTGCCATGGTGGGACCTGCCGTGGGGGTTGCAGTGGACCAGCCGAAGGTCCATTAACTTTTGTCGGGACCTGAAAATCCCAGCCTTATTCAGAATGCACCTTTTAATTGACTTCATGTCAAAAAGCCCATCTAAGCTAACCCCATTTGCCTGCATTTGGCCCATTTCCCTCTAAACCTTTCCTATCCATGTCTCCGTCCAAAGTAAAATCATTATCTGTCCAAAATATTACATAAGCACGTAAGGAAACAATTTTAGAGTTCTGCTTAACGAGAATTTAAACAACAGGTAAGATTATTGAAACAAATATAGTTTAAAAAAAATAGTTTCAAGCCACATTAGACCAGAAGCAGAGAAAGAAAATGAGCATGAGGGAGTTGTGTGTGCACAAGTGAAATGTACTTTTAAAAGAATGAGAAATATTATACTTACAGGGGTATATAACACTTTTCCTTATTAATTAAACATCAACATACACATATACAGGGAAGCAGAAATAATGTGGTGTAGAAACTAATGGTGTGACAATTATTATAACACAGCTGTAACAAAGCTGAGCTACCAGTTATTATTCTTAGCTGTCAAAACAAATAAGCATGCAAATTCATTCAGGCAGCTAATTTGCGAATAACCTTGAGAGGAATTGAGCTTATATTCAGCCCATGTACCAGCCTCTGCAAGAGTAGAGTGAAATCAAACTTCTCCTCGTAGGTGATCCTACTTGGGACTGAAAAATGTTTACACTTTGCTTTAGATAATACTTTCTCCCTATCCCTGCACTTTCTCCCTCTCCCCACAACATGAGCAGGGTAGGTGGATTGGCCACGCTAAATTGCCCTTTAATTGGATAAAAAATTAATTGGGTACTCTAAAAATAAAGATAATACTTTCTCCAAACATGCCAGCAAGCAGAGATTGCAGTTTGGCCAGTATTATATTATGGGGGATGTGTCTGCAAATATTTCCTGCGAATACTTAGTTGCCAAACTAAACAGAAAGTTGAGCTTCAGCGCTAAACGCAATATAAGAGGGCTCATTTTTATGTCCATCACACCCCTGTGTGCCCTAATTCAGGGTATAAAGGACTGTGAAAATAGGTGCCTGATTTGCACCGGTAGGTATTTCATGCTTAGCTGTGGACTATGTTTGAAAGCGAGTGGGAATCTATTACCTACATCAGCCTCCCAATGATCACAGGATCCATCCTCTCAGGGTGAATCAGCAGAACCATCTACTGGAAGGACACCTCCAACTACAACGGTGCACTGGGCAAGCAGAGACAGTGTGTTCTGAAACTTGTGACACTGACCTTTACTTTTCTTAGTCCTTTAAATTAGACCTACAGACAATTTTCGTCTCCCAAAATTGGTATCTACCTAAGATTGCATGTGGTGCTGTGAATAATTATGCAGACTAGCTGAGACATAAAATTCAGTTTTGCTGATATCCGGACACTTTGGGTGACATTCTCATCAGTGCTCAAGTTCTAAGTGAGTATGAAAATTGTCCCTCTGTGGTGATTGGGGTAGTGAGTTTTTGCATCCTTTTTGCCACAATAGCAACAAAGAGAATACAAGTGGTTGCACATTTTGTGCTGAATTTCAAGAAGATTAAAGACTTTAAAATGCAAAACAACATTGGAAAATGGCAGCTGTTGTCTGTTTTGGTCATCGGGTGCGATCCAAAAGATTCAACGTTTAATTGCAAGAAGCTGTAATATATTGATCGACATAATTACTTGTTTCCAACAGGTTCCCACATACTGTGAAGTTTAAATTCTAAAGTGTACGGCATTTGGCCTCGACACTATCCATGTCTGGAATTCAGCACGATTGAGAGGACTCCAGGGTAGGCCACAGGCCCAGGTGGATCTGATCCCTAACCCAGTGGTCTTTGTATTTGGGCAGGAAGGGAGGAGGGGCTCCCCTACTCCTCCTGACCCTCAAGCAGTGCTGTTAAGGCACTTACTTTCTTTCTGATGGCATGCCATCACCTATGTGGTTTTCCCAAGGCTTAAGAAACCTGTCTGACCACAGATAACCCTGTAAAATAATCAAATCAGAGCCTGGTAGCTGCATTAAAATATTCAAAATCTCAACTTCTCTTTGGGTAGCTGGTCAGCTGCTCGAAAGCAGGAGTAAGCCATTCAGCCCCTCAAGCCTGCTCCGCTATTCAATACAATCATGACTAATCATCTACTTCAATGTCGTGACCCCACACTATACCCATATCCCTTTATATCATTGTGATTTTAAAATGTCAATCTCTGTCTTAAACATATCCAATGGCTGCTCTTCCTCTAAGGTAAAAAATTCTAAAGATTCACAACCCTCTCGAGTAGGAACATTTCTCTTCATCTCGGTTCTAAGTGAATTCCCTCTTATTTTGAAATTGTGCCCACTGGTTATAAACTCCAGCTAGGGGGAAGATCATACCTGCATCTACCTTGTTTATCCCTTTAAGTATTTTGTAGGCTTCAATGAGATCACTTCACATTCTTCAAAACTCCCGAGAATACTCCGAAATCTCTCTTCATAGGACAGTGCTACCATCCTGGGAAGAAGTCTGGTGAACCTTCACTGCATCCCTTCCCAAGGCAATAAATTGCTTCCTACGATGAGGAAACCAAAACTGAACACAATGCTCCAATTGCCAGTCTAACCACGGTTCTATACAATTGAAGTAAAATTTTGCTGCTCTTTGTGCCACCTCCATGAAACTCAGAAGTCAGTGGGCTGAAGTTGGGATTAGGATTTTGAAAACATTTAATCTCTGATCCTATCTCAACCCACCTACCTTTGGATGCTGGAATCCATCTCAGTGTCTCCAAATCACTGTTAAACATAACATGGTATTCATATTTGAAATTATTATATTGTAACTATGTTTAAAGAAGTATGATTCTGTGGCATAAATATTCTGTAGGTACCACTCTAGACCAATGGGGAGCAATTACGAACCAATAGACCAGAGTTTTATTGCTGTCACACTATGACTAGACTTTATTTGGGGATGTGGAGCTTAATAGCAAAATGTCAGTGTTCCCCATCATATTGCCACTGAAAGTGACTGCAACCTCAGGATGTCAGGCATGCGCGGATTAGCACAGAAACCCGCGATTCAGTAGACTGAAGTTAGAGTCCGTTCAACGGTGCATTTAGCGGGATTTTCTAGGAGGCTGCAGCAGCGAGAAACATCCTGCCATCCAGCGGCATTTTGCTGTTGTTTTTTCACTTAGAGTGATTTCTTGTAGGAAAGGCTCCTTGCAGATTGGGACACCATTTTGTCCAGCAGCCCCAATCTTCCCCCCACCCCCCCCCCCTGCCCTTTGAGGCCCCCTGCTTTTTTGATCCCAGCCCCCCCCCCCCCCCCCCCAATTCTGACCCCCTTCCCACTCGCCAACTACGGGGCGGCCCCCAGGACCATCCCTTCTACCTTGCAAGGCCTCCACCCCAGACCGGCCCCTGGCAGTGCCAACCTGGCACCTTCTCACCCTGTAACTGCCATCCTGGCACCCTGGCATTCCTAATAAGGCACCGTCAGGGTGGCACTGCCAGAGTGCCAGGCTGGCAGTGCCCAGTTGGCAGGGAGTGTGCCAGGTTGCCACTGTGCCCTGCCCCCGATCACCATGGGGTCTCCAATGGCCTGGAAGACCCCCCTGTGCGCCATTATACCTCAGTGGGCTAGACAGCTGGTTTATGATGCAGAACAAGGCCAGCAGCACGGGCTCAATTCCTCTGCCAGCTACCAAACAGGCACCAGAATGTGGCGACTCGGGGCTTTTCACAGTAACTTCATATTTGTCACAATAAAAGGTTATTATTACTATGCCTGATCCATGTTTGTGCAACACGGTCACTGAATCACGCCCATAGGCTTTCACCCAGGCTTTTAACGCAGGCTGCACTTCCCTCCCTGGAGTCAGTATTTATTGAAATCAATGAAAATGACAACTTTCCTGCCCTACATTGATATTCCAAACCCTATAAAAATGAAAAGTTGATGAAGAACAGAACTGGCCATGAAAAATAATTCTTACATTCGTGGGATTGATACCAAGTGATTCATTAACAGGGGTGGGATTCTCCGACCCCCCCGCCAGGTCGGAGAATCGCTGGGGGGGGGGGGGGGGGGGGGGGCGGCATGAATCCCGCCCCCGCTGGGTAAGGGAGAACCCCGGCCCAGGTTTCTAAATTTTGTTTTTAAACTTTAACATTTTTTTCTCAATATTTTACCTTTTACCTTCACTGCATGAGTATGTTCAAAAATGTATTTATGTCATGTGAACATTTTTTAAACATAATTTCATTTTAGGGCTTTTTGTTTGCTGGTTGGGTTCCAATGAAAATCTTTGAACATAGTTGGCAGCTTGGACGACCTGATGACATTACTGCAGCTTCATGTTGTGAATGCTGAGTGCTACAGTCAGTTGGAGTATCACTGCACAGTGATAGAGGTGAAATTCTCACCAGAGAGATGGCTGGAAATAAGCAGTGAGCCTCCAGACTTCGCCACTGATCGCAGACTCTGAGCCATCGGAGAGAATACAATTGGAAAGGAACCTTTCAAATTTTACTCTCCGGCACTAATTACTTAACCATGAAATACAGTCTATATTTTATGTAGGTGTGAAGACAAATGCATTTTGCAATCACATACTAGATGCTGCAACTCCCTTTTAGTAAGACTGCATGCTTCTTAAAAATTCAGAACATTCATTCACTTTCTCACAATTTACATCTTAAAGGTCACATGTCCATTGTTATTATTATGAAATATGTGCACGTTTTATTTCTCTGCTCCAGGTACTGGACCGATTCTTTTTACAAAAAAAGGTTCAAGGTTGAATTGATGATGTGCATGCAGTCTATCATGGATTTGTGATAAGTGTTGACATATACTCATAACCGTCCACACTCTGGAGTATTTGAACTTGTCACATTTAAGAGCTGCAGCACATAAAAAGGTCCTCTTGGTAGTTTTGACTCCAGATCTGAATTTTAACTTGCAAAATTATACTCTAAATGACTAAAATAAAAATATGAATTGTTCAATGCATGACTAGATCAGTTACCTGCATTTCATCCAGTTTGGATTGAATGTCCGGTGGAAAGTCTCCCCCACCCGAGATGAAAGGGTCAAATGGCTCAGCACCAAAAATATCTCTTCCTGGAAAGGATATAATAAAAAATAATTTCAGTCCTTGCAAAACCAAATGAAGTCATCATATAACATGGAAAAATTCATAATTACCATAATTACCATTACATTTGCTGATCAAACTTACTAATTTGTTCTGTCGTAAACAATGAATATTTTGGACTAACTGCTGACACCACCTTTGGAAATCCTTCTGCTGGTTTTTCTATGCAAAATGTTCAAAACTAAATTACTTTTGAAGTCTAATTTGACTCAACCATGGAAGATGTATAATTCACTTAAACACTCAGTATATGCAACAAGTCCAGAAAGAAACTTTGTTCCATTAAAAATCTCAGCAATTTATGTCAATTATCATAATCCAATAACTTGTATATTTTACTGCAAACATATACATCATTCCAAAACCATTCAGGCTGATGAGACGAAAAGAAGTATTTCAAATAATTGAAAAGTACAAAAGGAGGACTGGATGTTAATGCAGTTTTAAAGAAAAACTCACTGGTCTCAGAAGATCTAACAGGTAAAGGAGGAAGCTCTGTGCCATTACTGGATGGTGTAGGTAAAAGAGACGATGCTGGTGAAAACGGAACCATGTCAAATAGATCTGTGCTTGGAGACTGAGGTGCGATTCCGCTCTACAATGCAAGTGAAGCAAGACAAAAGCAGAGATGTAAAATAATGATCACTACCAATATCGCGGATTTTATTTTGGGTAAATATGTAATTAATATTTAATACTTTATGACAAAAAGAGCATGCTGTAAGCTTTTGTTATAGCAGTACTAAACACAAAACACAACTCCAATAAAAACTTAAAATATTCTTCACCTTGATGGATGAAATAAAATGCACAGGAGTGATGCAGCATTGTGTGGGTATAGAGTAAAAATGATAGAAATTTTCACTTAAAGTTGTTTTCATTTTGTATTTCAGAAATATCCTGAGGAAGACTCTAAGTTCTTATTTGTGAATCTAAATTAATCAGTATAGCTTCCTTCTTTATAAAGAAAGATTGAATTTATCGCCTTATATTCCTAAAACAGTCAATCGAGTTTAGCTTTTCCATGCCACTCTGTGTAAGGCTCACAATAGCTTTTTCTTTGATTAATTATGTGTTGAAGGTCCATGGGAAGGTTGAAGGTAGCATTTTTCCCAACGGCTTTCAAAACCCTAACCTCAGGGTCATGTGGGTCAGAGGCCTGCACTATGTGAGGACCAGTCACCCAGCAGTGATTTTCCCTGAATTGGTCAATTAGTAACCATCAGACATAACACTGTCAGATCAAGGACAATGGGCAGGCGTTCAACACTGGAGGATCAATAGGTGGCTCTCCAGAACCGAAGGAGCAGCAGCTTGCAGTTCTGATGGCAAATTCAGAACACGAGGATTGAATATTAAATTTGGAGCGATACCAGTGAAATCAGGTCGTACTTGTTCACACATAGAGCATTATCAATCTGGAACTCTCCTCAAATGGCTGTGGACGTTGAGGCAGATTCAAAACTGAAAGATGCATGGTTATTTTAAGGAAAGCACGTAAATGATAAAAATGGGTAAATAGTGTTGAGGTATGTCCACACAGACTCTTAACAATTTTTACAGATGCACCATAGAAAGCATCCTATTTGACTGCATCACAGCCTGGTATGGAAACTGCTCAGCCCAAGACTGTAAGAAACTTCAGAGAGTTGTGGTCACAGCCCAGTCCATCACGCAAAACCACCTCCCATCCATTCACTCTGACTACACCTCCCGCTACCTTGGGAAAGCGGGCAGCATAATCATAGATCATAGAATTTACAGTGCAGAAGGAGGCCATTCGGCCCATCGAGTCTGCACCGGCTCTTGGAAAGAGCACCCTACCCAAGGTCAACACCTCTCCACCCTTTCCCCATAACCCAGTAACCCCACCCAACGCTAAGGCCAATTTTTGGACACTAAGGGCAATTTATCATGGCCAATCCACCTAACCTGCACATCTTTGGACTGGGGGAGGAAACCGGAGCACCCGGAGGAAACCCACGCACACACGGAGAGGATGTGCAGACTCCGCACAGACAGTGACCCAAGCCGGAATCGAACCTGGAACGCTGGAGCTGTGAAGCAATTGTGCTATCCACAATGCTACCATGCTGCCCCTTCCACCCGGGTCATTCTCTCTTCCAACCTCTGCCATCGGGCAGGAGATATAAAAGTCTGAGAACACGCGCTAACATATTCAAAAACAGCTTCTTCCCCGCTGTTACCAGACTCCTGAATGACCTCTTATGGATTGAACTGATCTCTCCACACATCTTCTCCACTGAGTAGTACTGCACTCCGTATGCTTCACCCAATGCCTGTGTCCATGTATTTATTTTATGTCCTATGTTTTCTCACGTATGGGATAATCTGTCTGGACTGTATGCATTGCAATACACTTCACATGTAACAATAAACCCAAATCCAAATATATATCAATAATGATCTTTGTGAAAGCAAGCACAAGATTATAGGGAGAAAAAAAACCCTCAGCAAGGTTCCGTATTCAGGGAAAGACTTTTGAGAAATAGAAGATATTTAACCTCAATATCGTTCCATATTATTGTAGTTTTACAGAATATATCTCCATATACAATCATGATTTCATTTTTATTCAATTCCGCAATTTCCAAGAGCAGCAACAGTTTGCAATGCAGATGACTCTCAGGTACGAGAGTGAGGTGGTTACTGTTATTGTTGCTTTAACCATTGATTTACAAGAGATGTACTTCTAGAAGGCTGAATTTTAAAAAACAATAATCGAACATTTCTCATTTTAATTTCAAGTGATGGAGAAATATCAGGAAGGCCATTACAACATGAAGACTGTTTTCATAGATTTAGAGAAGGCTTATGACTGGTTGCCTAGGAAGAGAACCTGGAGATATGCCAGAATTGGTGGAGTTCCTGAGGAGTATGTGTGACTATTACAGGACATGTATAAGGAATGCCAGACAAGAGCAAATAGCAATGTGTGGAAGAGTGAGAGGTTTAAAGCCTAAGTTGGATTGTGCCAAAATTGGCCACTTAACACCCACATCTTTCTGATCACCATGGATGTTCTACTTTAGCAAGTTAGACAAGTGGCACAGTCAATGATGCTTCCAGATTACATGATGTGGTCAGAATGATGAGAACATAACTGAGTATCTGCAAACTGGAGAAAACACTCAAAGGCAGAGGGATGAAGATCAGCAGATCTAATATATATGGGCAGTGAGTTTGAGTCCAGGGAAGAGAAACAGGCAAGATGTAAAGATTTGTGTAAAGACTTCAAGAAAGTAAGTAATTTCAAGTACATGGGTCGAGGTTGCAGAATTAGCTGTTTGGAATAAGTGGAAAAGATGCAGTGGTGTTGCGAGATAGAACAGAATCTCTGAAACTGAAAGGAAGAATCAACAAACAGTTCTGAGAATGGGTGGCATGGTAGCACAGTGGTTAGCACTGTTGCTTCACAGCGCCAGGGTCCCAGGTTCGAGTCCTGGCTTTGGTCGCTGTCTGTGTGGAGTCAGCATGTTCTCCTGTGTCTGCGTGGGTTTCCTCCGGGCTCTCCGGTTTGCTCCCACAAGTCCCCAAAGACGTTGAATTGGACATTCTGAATTCTCCCTCAGTGTACCGAACTCGGTAATTGTAATGTGGCGACTAGGGGATTTTCACAGTAACGTCATTGCAGTGTTAATGTAAGCCCAATTGTGACAATAAAATTATTATTATTATTAGATTACCCTGGTCAAGTAATGCAGAAACTTGCGAAACATCAAGAGGAACAAAGACTGAATGCTAATGATCTGAAGGTGCTCAGATGGATGTGTAGAATGAAGATCAAGTAACGAGTACATCGGGGACTGAGAATCTGTGAAGACTGTGGGAGCATCAAAGAAAATAGCCAAGGTGAGATTGAAATAGCATGACTATCTGTTACGGAGAGAGAATGGAAGTATGTTGAGGCATGTGATGGAAACAAGGCTGCCACGAAGGAGCTGTTGTATCCAGTCGTGGCCCAGGAAATTGGGGCCACCACCACAATCAGGGGCAAACAAGCAGACTGCTGCCCATAGACCACTGGGGTCACCGTGGTCCCCGCTCTGACCAGCGGTTCTCAGTTGTACATGGTCAACCGAGCCTCGTTGTCCCAAAATGGCAGGGGGTGCATTCTCATCCTGACCCTCTTAAAAGTGTTGCGTTGGATGTTCCGATGCACAAATGATCCAACACGGCTGTAGATGGTACAACTCTGTTTTAGTGTCTTAAACAACGACAACTGGGTCCACAGCTAACCTGTGGACCCAGCCCTATCACTATCTTGGTGAGGCACTCAGCACATGGACTATGTCTGAGGGGCACGCTGTGAGCTCTGTGCTTTGAGCTATCTCCTGGTAGAATGAGTGGGAACTGTGGTGTTCCCTGTTTTATAGTGCGTGTGCTCTCACTGGTGATTGGCTGCGATGTGTGTGTGTGTTGGTTGGTCCAACTGCCTGTCCATCAGTGTGTGTGTGATTGCACCATGATATGCTGATGTGGATATCATGACAAAAAGTGTGCCTTCTGACAACTGAGAAGGCGGCACCTGTATCTAACTCCACTAGCAATGGGTGGCCATTGACCTGAACTATGATCTAATGGGGGCTGCCTTGGGCGATGCAATGCAGTTCAACTGCAGGCAATCATCGTGGGCTCTACCACAAAATGTGTGAAACCAGGGCAGGCAGCCAGGACTGGCGGAGCAGTGGGCGGACCGACCATCCCGAGGTCACTACTGCTTGTGGCCTTTCCGACCGCCGTCCCACAACTCCTGGGGTCTTACGCTTAAGGATTGGGGGAGGAGTACCACCTGATCATCAGGGTACTAAGCCACCGGCCTGACCCCCGGCAACTGCTGTCTTGGGCAGAGAACCAGAGCTACTCAGGTGAGGGGCTGCTGTGTACCGGGGAGTATCACGTCCCAAGCTGAGGATTTCCCTCCTTTGCAATTCCTATATGCCCTGCTCTTCCTCATGACAGGGTGATTTCCATGGCCCTTTTGAGGTCCAGCTGTAGCTGAGAGAGCAACTTTCGCTGAGTGGCCCTGTTATTCACGGCGCAGACCAATCTAACCTGCAACATTTTGGAGAAGCCGGCGCCATATTTGCAGAACTCTGCAAGCTTCCTGAGGCACGCCAAGAATTCCGTTACAGGCTCCCCAGGAATGCTTTCGTTTGTATTGAAACAGTAGCGCTGGACGATGATCGATGGCTTGGAGTTGTAGTTCTCTGCCACTAGCGCTACCAGACCTGCACAGGATTTTGAATCTGGGTGGCGGAATATGCCAGGCTCTTGATCACACTAAAAGTGTGTGCCCCAGAGGCTGTCAAGAGGATCACAGTCTGGCACTCATCCCCAACTATGGTGTTGGCCTGAAAGAAATAGCACATCTGCTCGGTATATTGGGATTGATCATTTATACCTGCATTGTGATGAATGGTTACTGTACCCTTAACACCATGTAGGTGATGCCCCTTTAAGACCGGGTTTGGAACCCTGGAGGACTCCGCCTCCGGCTCTGCCCACCAAGGAGCCGTATATAAGCTGACGCTCTGTAGGCGGCACTCAGTGAGCACTCATCTCCGTAGCTGGCTAGTTCTCTGCTTATTAAAGCCTTCATTTACCATTCCACATATTTGTGTCGTTATTGAGGGTACTACAATTTAATCAGCAGATTACGTTAGGATGGACACCGGTCTCAAGCCTGAAAAGCTCAACCTGGAAGCACGGACACCGGAGGCCAAAGACGTTTTTAAGTACTGGCTCTGCTGCTTCGAGGCCTACCTGGAATCCTCGGAAACTCCCGTCGAAAGGCCTCACAAGCTGCGTCTACTCCACGCCTGGGTGAGCCATAGAATCTCTGCCATGATCGAGAAGGCGACCACTTACGACGAGACAATCGAGATCCTGCGAAAGCGTTTCGTTAGACCCATAAATGAGGTACATGCACGGCACCTGCTCCTACCTGCCGGCAGCGCTCAGGGGAAACGCTGGACGAGTATGTGGAAAAGCTCACCGCGCTTGCCAGGAACTGCAACCATCAGGATGTGACGGGGGACGTCCTCATGAACCTGCACATCCGAGACGCCTTCCTGTCCGGCATCCGTTCGACCTATATCAGGCAGAGCATCCTCGAAAATGGAGCTAAAGACCTTCAGGACACGGTAACGCACGCCACCTCACTGGAAGTGGCCCGCCACAACCTAGGCACGTATCCCGCGGACCCTGCGAGCCCACCTCGGACTTCCCCAGAATCGGCCACGCTACGGACCTGTGTCGCGAGGCGACCCGCCCAGACCGGGGGCACACCGTGCTATTTCTGTGGGCAGGGCCAGCATCCACGTCAACGCTGCCCAGCCCGCTCTGCCATCTGCAGCGACTGTGGAAAGAAGGGGCATTTCGCGAGGGTCCGCCTGGCCAGGCCCAAGGCCCAGAAACAAAAAGCTCACTAGGCCCGAAAATCGAGCTCACAGGCCCGCACGCCCCACAACGCGGCGGCGCACTGGCCGGACACGCCCCTTTCTGATGCGTCATCGGCCACGTGCAAGTCATGGGGGTGGCCATCTTGGCGGCGGACAGCTTCTAGACCCGACACGTGCGACCGACGGCAGCGGTCATTTTGTGAATACGACTCGGCTGAGGACTCAGACTACCCGCAACTGAGAGCGAGCACCCTATACCAATCGCGGCCAAAGCACCTGCGGAACTCCATGATGCAGGTCCAGATCAACGGGCGCAACACTCCCTGCCTCTTCGACTCCGGGAGCACGGAGAGCTTTGTCCGTCCAGAAACGGTAAGGCGCTGCTCCTTGCGCACCTATCCCGCTTCCCAAACCATAGCCCTCGCCTCTGGGTCCCACTTGGTCCAAATCAAGGGGTATTGTATTGCGAATCTTGCGATCCAGGGCGCCGAATACGCTCGTTTCAAGCTCTATATCCTCCCTCACCTCAGCGCCCCCCTGCTGCTCGGTCTGAATTTCCAATGCAGCCACCGAAGCCTGACCCTGAAGTTCGGCGGACCCTTGCCCCCCCTCACGGTATGCAGCCTTGCAACACTGAAAGTTGCACCCCCCTCACTATTCGCGAACCTCACCTCTGACTGTAAGCCCTTTGCCACCAGGAGCCGGCGGTACAGTGCCCAAGATATGACTTTTATCAAGTCAGAGGTCCAGCGTTTACTGGGAGAGGGGGTCCTCGAGGCTGGCAACAGCTCCTGGAGAGCACAAGTGGTCGTAGTACGGTCCAGGGAAAAGAAACGGATGGTCGTGGACTACAGCCAGGCCATAAACCGCTTCACGCAGCTCGATGCGTACCCACTTCCCCGCATTGCAGAGATGGTCAATCGGATCGCTTAATACCACGTATTCTCCACTGTCGACCTAAAATCTGCCTACCACCAGCTCCCTATCCGACCGGAAGACCGCCTCTGTACTGCTTTCGAAGCAGCCGGCCGGCTTTTCCACTTCCTCAGGGTCCTCTTCGGCGTCACAAATGGGGTCTCCGTCTTCCAGAGGGCGATGGACCAAATGGTGGACCAGTACGGCCTGTGGGCTACTTACCCGTACTTGGACAATGTCACCATCTGCAGCCATGATCAGCAGGACCATGACGCAAACCTTGAGAAGTTCCTCCAGGCCGCCCGCGCCCTCGACCTGACCTACAAGAAGGAAAAATGCGTTTTCCACACAACCCGACTAGCCATCCTTGGTTATGTCGTGGAAAACGGGGTCCTAGGTCCCGACCCCGACCGCATGCGGCCCCTTAAGGAACTCCCCCTCCCCCATAGCCTCAAGGCCCTCAAATGGTGCTTGGGGCTTTTCTCCTATTATGCCCAGTGGGTCCCCAGATATGCGGACAAAGCCCGCCCATTCAATGACCACGACATTTCCCCTGACGGCTGAGGCCCGGTCGGCCTTCAGTCGCATCAAGGCCGACATCATCAAGGCCACTATGCAGACGGTGGACGAAACCATCCCTTTCCAGGTAGAGCGCGATGCGTCAGACATCGCCCTGGCTGCTACCCTCAACCAGGCAGCCAGGCCAGTAGAATTCTTCTCGCGGATCCTCACCGCCTCCGAGATTCGGCACTCTTCAGTCGAAAAGGAGGCACAAGCCATTGTGGAGGCTGTGCGGCACTGGAGGCACTACCTAGCCGGCAGGAGGTTCACCCTCATTACCGACCAACGGTCGGTAGCCTTCATGTTTGATAACGCACAACAGGGCAAAATTAAAAATGATAAAATCTTGAGGTGGAGGATCGAACTCTCCACCTATGCGTACGAAATTAAGTATCGTCCAGGGGAGCTCAACG
Source organism: Scyliorhinus torazame (assembly GCF_047496885.1). Classification (NCBI taxonomy): domain Eukaryota; kingdom Metazoa; phylum Chordata; class Chondrichthyes; order Carcharhiniformes; family Scyliorhinidae; genus Scyliorhinus; species Scyliorhinus torazame. Next base: position 146,814,197 of record NC_092708.1, on the reverse strand, counting down.
AGTCCCCAGATGCCCTGTCCCGCGCACGCGCGCCAACACGCATGAGGATCGCCTGCGGGCTATCCACGATGACCTCTGTAACCTGGGGGTTACAGGCTCGCCCACTTTTATCAAGTCCCACAACCTACCTTATTCCACCAAGGAGGTCAAGGCCATGATCAGGGCTTGCCAGATCTGCGCGGAGTGCAAACCGCATTTCTACCAGCCAGGCAAGGCTCGCCTTGTAAAGGCCTCGGGGCCCTTTGAGCGACTAAGCATGGACTTCAAAGGCCCCCTCCCGTCCACCAATCGCAATATCTACTTCCTAACCATCATCGATGAGTTCTCCCGCTTTCCATTCGCCGTTCCCTGTCCCGACATGACCCCGGCGACCGGGGTACATCGTTCATGAGCGATGAGCTGCGTCAGTATCTGCTCAGCAAGGGCATCGCCTCGAGCAGAATGACCAGTTATAAACCACGGGGAAATGGGCAGGTGGAGAGGGGGAACGCGACAGTTTGGAAGGCTGTCCTTCTGGCTCTACAGTCGAGAAGTCTCCCAACTACCCGCTGGCAGGAGGTCCTATCCGATGCTCTCCACTCCATTAGGTCGCTCCTCTGCACGGCCACGAATGAGACCCCTCACAACCGCATGTTTGGCTTCCCCAGGAAGACCACCTCTGGGGTCTCGCTTCCACCTTGGTTGACGACTCCGGGACCTGTTCTTCTCTGGAGGCACGTGAGGAGCCATAAGACGGACCCCCTGGTCGAGAGGGTCCAACTGCTACATGTGAACCCCCGATATGACTACGTCGCGCACCCCGACGCAAGGCAAGACCCGGTTTCCCTCCAGGATCTGGCACCCGCTGGTTCCTCCACTGACGCCCCCCACCTCGCGGTTTCCCTACGGGATCTGGCACCCGCTGGTTCCCCCCACTGATGCCTCCCCCTGGGCCCCCACACCGCCGGTAGACACCGGCCGGGCACCCCCCCAACCCCCTCCACACTCCCCGCCGGCGCCGGCGCCACTACCTCCAGCTATTCCCCCTGCCCCTCCGACCCCCTACCCCGACCCGGACGAAGGCTCCGACCACCGTGCACCCGGAATTCCATTACAGACTCCCCAGGAATGCTTTCGGTTGTATTGAAACAGTAGCGCTGGACGATGGTCGATGGCTTGGAGTTGTAGTTCTCTGCCACTAGCGCTACCAGACCTGCAAAGGATTTTGAATCTGGGTGGCGGATTATGTCAGGCTCTTGATCACACTAAAAGTGTGTGCCCCAGAGGCTGTCAAGAGGATCACAGTCTGGCACGCATCCCCAACAATGGTGTTGGCCTGAAAGAAATAGCACATCTGCTCGGTATATTGGGATTGATCATTTATACCTGCATCGAATGTGTCAAGCTTCCCGATGTGTGTCATCATAACAGCGGGCGAACCGTCCTCCAAAGGCCCGTGGAGAGGGCACAGCGAAAACTGTACCATCGGCAGCTCCAGTGATGCTCGTCACGAGTATTGGGTTCACAAATGCAGCCACACGGGAAGCGTTGGGAACAAAAGGTTTATTTACAGAGATACAAAAAGATTATGTACACAGGCCTCAGGTGGGACTACCGTGCTGGCTCACATTTGGGCTGAGTTTAAAAACTCTGATTTCCTCGCCTGCTGATTGGGGGCTCCGTTACTCAGCGAGGAAGCTCACACTTCACGAGACTCACGGGGAGCCTGATCAGTCTGGCCCCATAGATCCTTGTGGGTTACAGCACTCACTTTAGCTTTGCTTACTGCAGCTGCCTCTTTCACTTACACTTTGTCTGCTTCTTCCTTGAACACTCCTAAACATTACTTTGGTCTCTGTTCTCTTAACTTCAGTCTTCTTAAGACATTCTTTCTGTCCCAACCCCTAGTTATTTGGACTGTCTCTGGTTCTTTGGAATATCTGCCTCGTTGCAGCTCCCTTGGCCTGTCCAGCTTCTCCTGGAAGAGTTGAGATGTTCACCCCTTTGTGTCCTTCAGCTGCCAACAAATTCAGCTAAAAACTAAAACTCAAAAGCTTTCTTACCTTACAAGGCCCTAAGTTGTGAAACAACTACTGCTACATTTGCCAATCTCTATTAATCTTCACGCTCTAACTCTCTCTAAACATACTAGAAGCACAGTTGGAACTGAACCAACCTCCACGCATACGGACATCTTTGTCCAGCACAAATCCAACTATCGGTTTCACCCTTCCTTTCATAGAAACATTAAATTAACACCTTAAAACTATACCTTGGAGCAGGGAGTTTCCTGCACCTTCCGCAGCGTGTTTCTCGGTATTGGGAAGCAGCCCGATATTGGCCGGTGGCAGGAACTTCTGATCCCGCCACTATCAATGGGATTTCCCATTGAATCCACCCCCCTCCCTCCCCAACCACCGCCGGGAAAGCCACAGTGGAGGTTTGTCGCCAGCATGACCAGAAGGAACGGCAGGAAAATCCGTACCCTTATTTCTAATGTTTACCAACACAATACAAATCCCTTTAAACTACCTTTGTTTTCCATACTTTGTTTTATTATTGTCATTATGTGACTATTTTTGTTATTATTATTGTCTTATGTAATCTGAACCTCATAATTGTGAATGAACCCAAACACATGTTTGTACACAATATGATACTGAAATAAAATGTCTTCAATAACTAGAAACACATTGATATGGAAATATAAAAATATAAAAAGTTACTGGTAGTGCTTAAAAGAGTTTCAATTACTACACCACTGCGTCGTTTATTGTTTCATGGAAATCACAATCTCAAGCTTAAAAGGAAAACATTAAAGTACTTAAAAGTAGTAAAAAATTGTACACTATCCAAGGTTGTGCACGTACTTAATGTGTGCCTACATGCTTGGACACATTACTGTAAACACTTACATAAGCTGTTAGTCTTGGTTGGAAATTAATTGTAGCGAAAAATATTAAAATTGCAAAACTGCGCAACTTTAATGATCAAGATGACCATGTACAATCCCCAGACACTCCTCCGAGGATATGCCTCAAGTCAGTTCCCATGAACATCTTATAGTAATTTTCTATTTTCCAAGCTGTTGAAATGTTGAGCCACATTGTGTGGGAGTATGAGTGCTGTGAATAAAGCACTATTTGGCATATTGCAGCTGTTTGACTTGGGTTTGAACAGAATTAAAGACAATTTTGTAACCAATTACACCACTATTCCTCTTTTAAGAACTGTAATGAGCGACAGACAAAATATTTAAAAATGCTAACCAGTGTCTTAAAAAAAATAAAACTGTCATTTGCTTTTAAAAATAACTTTGCTAAACAGCCTATTGTAAAGATAGTGATTTAATTGGTCTATTGAAAAGATTTTCTTGTATTTTGAATCAACTAGCTGTGCAAAGCTGGATATTGCAATCCCTGATGCACAGCACCTCTTGCCATCATGCACAATTGGGTGTGTTAGCTTCTGTGCAGTGAAGGTGTGTAAAAGGGGTGCAAACGAGTCTGTATACTGACTTTGGAATTATTCAACTGTGTGTTTGCAAGCCCACATATTTACATTGCATTACTGGTTAGCATTCCTCTCATCAAAAGATGAACCGCACTACATGCACAGACTCAAATCAAAAATGTCAAGCTATTAGGAAACTGTATAAAATAAGTCAGTAAACTAGCAACTCTACATTTCTTTTGCCTTACAATTGACTTCATGACGCATGCATTACAATTCTATAGCATTGCTTATTTTAACTAGTAGAAAACATGCATGTTAAAATTACACGAGGTCGTGGAATACTAAATCCATTCATTGCTCGTTGATGGATGTTTTTTGGCGAAGGTGGTGTTAGTAAGCTCTCTGTTAAGCTGGAGCAAGAAGGACTTGTCGGGGTAAGTGTAAAAGAGGCTATTTCAGGAAATGTCATGTTTTCCATATTATGGGACCAGAAGAAAGTTGATGATCTCTGACATAACTGCAGTTGGCTGCTGGAACTGATGTGCAACAGCTGTGAAGAAAGTGACAGAAAGAGAAGGAACTGTTGATTGTGTGACATTAACATTTACTTTTTCACTTGGTACAGTTTTCAAGCTCTGTTCATTGCAGTTTTATGCTCTATTTAAACATGCATTAGATAGTTGGTGAAAAAACTTGATCAACTTTAATTGGTTCAATAAAATAAGAAACATAGCGATGTCTTGCAGAAAAATGTTAATAATTCTTTCTCCAATGGTTTACGTACCCTGATCCACTCATTCCAGATCCACCCTGTAGAAAGGTTGAGAGAAACTTTGTTATCCTATCGAGGGAGTAAGCTAGTAAGGTTAATTATTATATCCAATTCTAAATCCTGTTCCCAAGAGAAATTGCTGGACCTCAAAAGGTAAATAATTTGATTCCTCTTGGTATCATTTTAAACGGGGACTAAAGCACATTTATCTTCTGCTATTAGAATAACAGGCGCACTGGTGTAGTGGTGTTGACACTGAAATAGTAATTCAGAGGGCCAGGCTCAAACTCTGGGGACATGGGTTCACATCCCATCAGGGAGCTGATAGAATCAATTAATAAAAACTTTGAATATAATATAATCATTGATCTTTGTAAAGAAACAATCCTTACTCGGTCAGGCATACATGTGACTCTGGACCCACAGCAACTGCCCTCTGAAATGGTTCAGCAAGCCACTCAGTTCAAGGGCAATTAAGAAAACAGTGATGCCTACTTCCCATAATATCCAAAGTATAAAGAATGTATCATTAATGGTTGTGCTAGCAAGCAGCAAGAGTGTGGTGGTATGTATTAGGGGTAATACGGTACAGCACGTGTCGACAGGCTATTGGTGGAGGGATGCCAGGTCCTGATAGGATCTGCCACCTACTGGACTCCACCCAGAAATGCCGGTATAAGAACCCAGCTTTTCCCTCCATTTCCCTCAGCAGCTGCATTCTGTAACCACGCTGCTGGGGATACAGTTCTGCTTAATAAAGCCTTCAATTGACATTACCTCAACCTGCCTCGCGCCATATTGACGGTGCTACAATTTATTAAGCAGAATTTAAATTGAAGAAAACAACGTGGTAACATGGAGCTCCGAATCACCCCGGAGTGCCTGCGCATCGCACCCCAAGCAGCTAACTCGACATCTATTTTCAAGCACTGGCTGTCATGCTTTGAGGGCTACCTCCGAACGGCCCCCAGCACACCGACAGACGAACAAAAGATGCAGGTCCTCTATTCCAGGGTGAGTCCTGACGTCTACTCCCTCATCGAGGACGAAGACGGTTTCACCGGTGCCATCGCCGCGCTGAAGGATATCTATATCCGGCCCGCCAACCAGGTTTTTGCTCGCTACCAGCTCGCCACACGACGGCAATTTCCGGGGGAATCGCTGGACGAGTTTTATAATGCCCTGCAGATCCTGGGTCGAAACTGCAACTACCCGGCGGTAACAGCGAGTTAACACACAGAGCTCCTGGTCCGCGATGCGTATGTGGCAGGTTTGGCCGCTTCCCAGATCTGCCAGAGGCTTCTGGAGAAAGAATCTCTGGGACTTACAGAAGCTCGGGCCCTGGCGGCATCCCTCGATATGGCCTCGCGTAACGCCCGCGCCTACGCCACGATCGCACTACAGCCCCTTGGGCTCCGTGGACCCCCGCTGCGGTCGACTCTCCGACACCCCCCCACCCCCGCAAACCTGCGCGGCCAAAACACCAGACCAACCAGGGGGGCCCCGCTGCTATTTTTGTGGCCAGCTGATACACCCTCGGCAGTGCTGCCTGGCCCGCGCGGTTACCTGCAAAAGCTGCGGGAAGAAGGGCCACTACGCGACAGTGTGCAAGTCCCGCGGGGTCGCCGCTATCTCCGGGGAAGAAACGGGACCACAGACCCAGCCCCCCCAGCGATCCACGTGTGACCAACGAACGCCGCCATTTTGGACCCCGGACGCCACGAGGGAGAGATGGGCGCCGCCATTTTGTCCACCCCCCGACTGCACTCGATCCGTGGACGCCGCCATCTTGGCTGAAGGACCCTGACACAGACGGCCACAAACTGCCTGATTACGATGCTCAACTTCAACAACCACGTCTGGCTTCGCGACCCTCGTCCAGTCGCGACCCCGGACGCTCCAGACTGCAACCACTACAGTCCTAGTGAATGGCTACGAGACGCCGTGTCTTATCGACTCTGGGAGCACGGAGAGCTTCATTCATCCGGACACGGTAAGGCGCTGTTCCCTCGTAATTCGGCCAAGCACCCAGAAATTTTCCTGGCGGCGGGATCCCACTCCGTTCAGATCACGGGGTTCTGCATCGCTAACCTAACGGTGCAGGGGAGGGAGTTCCGAAATTACCGGCTATATGTCCTCCCCCATCTCTGTGCGCCCACACTTCTAGGGTTGGACTTCCAATGCAACCTCCAGAGTTTAACATTTAAATTTGGCGGCCCTATACCTCCACTGACTGTCTGCGGCCTCGCGACCCTCAAGTTTGAACCGCCTTCCTTGTTTGCGAACCTCACCCCGGATTGCAAACCCGTCGCCACAAGGAGCAGACGGTACAGCGCGCAGGACCGAGCATTTATCCGGTCCAAAGTCCAGAGGCTGCTGATGGAAGGCATCATTCAGGCTAGCAACAGTCCCTGGAGAGCCCAGGTGGTAGTCGTTAAGACCAGGGAGAAACAGAGGATGGTCATCAACTATAGTCAGACCATCAACAGGTACACTCAGCTAGATGCGTACCCTCTCCCCCGCATATCCGACACGGTCAATCGGATTGCACAGTACAAGGTCTTTTCTACCGTGGACCTCAAGTCCGCCTACCACCAGCTCCCCATCCATCCCGGTGACCGCAACTATACTGCCTTCGAAGCAGACGGGCGGTTATACCACTTTTTAAGGGTTCCATTCGGCGTCACGAACGGAGTCTCGCTCTTCCAACGAGAGATGGACCGAATGGTTGACCAGCACGGTTTACGGGCCACGTTCCCGTATCTCGACAACGTCACCATCTGCGGCCACGACCAGCAGGACCACGACGCCAATCTCCAAAAATTCCTCCAGACGGCTCACGCCCTGAACCTCACTTACAACAAAGAAAAATGCGTGTTCCGCACTGATCGTCTAGCCATCCTGGGCTACGTAGTGCGTAATGGAGTGAGAGGCCCCGACCCTAAATGCATGCGCCCCCTCATGGAGTTCCCTCTCCCCCACTGTGCCAAAGCCCTGAAACGTTGCCTGGGCTTCTTTTTTTATTACGCCCAGTGGGTTCCACAATACGCCGACAAGGCCCGTGCGCTAATCCTGTCCACTACTTTTCCCCTGTCGACAGAGGCATGCCAGGCCTTTAGCCGCATCAAAGCGGATATCGCAAAGGCCACGATGCGCGCCATCGACGAGTCCTTCTCCTTCCAGGTCGAGAGCGACGCATCGGATGTAGCTCTGGCGGCCACCCTCAACCAAGCAGGCAGACCCGTGGCCTTCTTCTCCCGAACCCTCCACGCTTCAGAAATCCGCCACTCCTCAGTGGAAAAGGGGGCACAAGCAATAGTGGAAGCTGTGCGGCACTGGAGGCATTACCTGGCCGGTAGGAGATTCACTCTCCTCACTGACCAACGGTCGGTTGCCTTCATGTTCGATAATGCACAGCGGGGCAAGATCAAGAACGACAAGATCTTGCTGTGGAGGATCGAACTCTCCACCTTCAATTATGAGATCTTGTATCGTCCCGGAAAGCTGAACGAGCCATCTGATGCCCTATCTCGCGGCACATGTGCCAATGTACAAGTGGACCGTCTACAACCCTCCACGAGGACCTCTGCCACCCGGGGGTCACTCGTTTCTACCACTTCCTTAAGGCCCGCAACCTCCCTTACTCCGTCGAGGACGTCCGAACAGTCACCAGAAACTGCCAGATCTGCGCTGAGTGCAAACCGCACTTTTTCAGGCCAGATAGAGCGCACCTGGTTAAGGCCTCTCGACCCTTTGAACGCCTCAGTGTCGACAGGCTATTGGTGGAGGGATGCCAGGTCCTGATAGGATCTGCCACCTACTGGACTCCACCCAGAAATGCCGGTATAAGAACCCAGCTTTTCCCTCCATTTCCTTCAGCAGCTGCATTCTGTAACCACGCTGCTGGGGATAAAGTTCTGCTTAATAAAGCCTTCAATTGACATTACCTCAACCTGCCTCACGTCATATTGACGGTGCTACAAAGAGAAAAACCTGTTCCTCCCAACAGCTGAAGTACATAATGCAATATTAGAAGTTGAAGGTACACAATGCATATGCTGCCCGCATCATGCCCATATGGGGGAAAATGTGTTGTTCACTTTGGCAGGAAGAATAACTTAAACAGAGAACGACTGCAGAATTCTGAGGTGCAGAAGAATCTTGGTGTGCTAGTGCATGAGTCACAAAATGTTAGTCTGCAGGTATAGCAAGTTATTAAGAAGACTAAAGGAATGCTATCCCTCCTTAAAGAAGAATTGAACATAAAAGTGACAATGTTATGCTTCAGTTATACATGGCATTGGTGAGACCACGGGCTGGAATTCTCCGGCTGTTAGTTGGCGGCAGGATTGTCTGTTGCTGCATGCAGCACGACCCCTGCCCACGGGTTTCCCTGCAGCATGGGGTGGTTTCAATGGGAATCTCAATTGACAGCAGTGGGAATAGAGAATCCCGCTGCCAGGGAACGGCGAGCCGCCTCCCGCTGCCCAGAAACACATGGCTGGGAGACCAGAGAATCCAGCTCCACATCTTGAATATTGTGTACAGCTTCAGTCTCCTTATTTAAGGAACGATGTAAATACATTGGAGGCCGATCAGAGGAGGTTCACTAGATTGATACCTGGAATGAGCGGGTTGCCATATCAGGAAAGGTTGGACAGACTGGACGTGTTTCCACTGGAGTTTAGAAGTGTGAGGGGTGAGTTGATTGGAATATACAAGATCCTGAATGGTCTTGACAGGGTGGATGAGGAAAGGATGTTTCTTCTTGTGGGTAAGTCCTGAATTAGGAGGAACTGTTTCAAAATTAAGGGTCCCCAGAAAGGGACGGAGAGGAGAATTTATTTCTCTCAGAAGGTTGTATAATTTTGAAACTCTCTGCCTCAGAAGATGGTGGAGATGGGGGTCATAGACTATTTTTAAGACAGAGGTAGATAGATTCTTGTCAGACAAGGGACTCAAAGGTTACTGGATGTAAGCCGGAATATGAAACTTGAAACATAAACAAATTAACCATGATCTTATCGTATGGCGGAGAAGGCTCAAGGGCCGAATGGCCTACTTTTACTCTGGTTTCATATGTTTGTATGTCAATGATATTGATAAATTCCACAAGCATTGCTTGTAAGTGATTCTTCCCATTAAACTTTAACCTGAGATCACCAGTGTAAAACTTCAGTCATGGTCCAGTATGGTGAGTTGGTGAAGTGATCACCCAATAAATCAAATATAACTGGATCAGCTAAGCCATTTGGGTGCCAAACAGGAAGCTTTGATACACATTTCCTACTGCGTATTGGAAAACAGCAATCAAACCAGTAGGTGCAGAAGTAATATTAATAAAAACTAACAGCACTCAGGGACTGATTACCCTTTTCCAACTCGACTGAGGACTTCAGGCTAATCGTTATTTGGTGGTAACCTCTTGGACCTGAACATGCGTGCATATATATGTTGCAGTCATTTAGTGTTGCCGTGACTTTTTAAAGGGTCATGTGATGGGAGCTCAGGAGTTCTCCCTGGAGTGTGTTCAGAGTATAAGCATGTAGAGCTGCTCAGTCTAGCGAATAAACTATTGTTGCTCTAATTCCTTGGTTGCCAATTATTGGAAGCCAGCACTTCAACAAATAGGTTTAATCTTCCCTGGTGCAGGGCACTCGTTTGTCCCCTGATTTGTCACCTATAAATCAAAGCAGGGGAAAATCAGCTCTCAAATATCCTCACTGGACCGTCTCGTGTCTCTCCCTTTCAAAATACATTGCATAAATTCAATAGAAAGTGAACAAAAACTACGATACAGCAGCCAACTGACTTCAACCAGAATTGTCTGCACTGAAGCTACTAAGAGTAGACATGTAGTTTCTTAGGCTCCAGTTGCTTAATGCTGTCTTGAGCAACAACACCCCTTGAGATATCAAACTTTGCACATAGCTATTGAAAAGGTCAGGGTGAACATTTGGACATGCAGCTTGCCTTCCAAGGTTGCTAAATTCACTCTAATTTGTAATTTACTTACCATAATCGAACTTGGGAATATTAATGTTGCTGAAAAATTCAAGTCCTATTATTTTTCCAACTTTCAGCCCACTCTAATTCCCCAGCTTTAAATTGAGTACAGCTGTTTTTTCCACTCTTTTCACTTTTAACCATGTCAAGACTGCAGGAAATAAAAGTTTTAAGTAGAAAAAAAAACAACTGTTCTTGAATAATTGCAAAATGTGCTGTGTTAAGGAGAAATATATAGAAATGGGAATTATTGCAGTGTCCTATTAAAATTATATTTAAATTGTTCGAAGTGCTCATTAAAATGCTTTGAAGACCATAATATGAATAGGGCAAATCAACACTGCACATTGATCACAATTTGTTTTTTCGAGAGAGCTTTTAAGTTCTTGGGAAAGCAAATTCATGTTCATAAATAAATGAATAGAGCCAGTAATTTAACACTGTAAATAACACCAGAAATGGAAGATGCCCACAGCTACTAATCTCCACAACGACTCTCCTTCGGACTGATCTGCTCCCTATAAGAACACTATTCACGACGCCCTATGCTGCTCTTGCTCATGTATTTGCTTTGTTTGGCCCTTTTCTGCACTGTGACCAATCACTATTGTCAATGTACTTTGTTGATTATTCTTTTTGTCTACTATGTACATACTGTGTACATTCCCTAGGCTGCAGAAAAATACTTTTCACTGTACTTCGGTATGTGTGACAATAAATCAATCAATCAATCTTACAAGCTTTAATATTGAAGTGTACCATAAGGATAATATTTTCAACTGGCCAAATTTTGTGTTGATAATGCTGAGGCTAAAGGCATTCACTCTTATTAGAGAGTAAATCCAACAGTAACTTCTGCTTTTGCATGAGCAATCCAGAGGTTGGTGTCAGAGATTCCGAACTTCTTCAGAGATTGTGTTGTAACAACCCTCACCAGATTTGCATTGACATCAATGCAATAGATCGACTTTCAGTTATTTATCAATTAGTTAGCAACAAAATATACCAGGAAAACCTAGAGTTGATAGATTCAGAAGTAGATGCATTTTTAGTGCTGCATTAAGTAATAATTGATGTCAAACAGCCTCACTGGTCATGAAAATTCAATTTAATAAGTGTGAACTTTCATTCCTTCACTATTCAATTAATGTTGGCGATTTTTAAATAATAATTTTAAAAACTTTATCTGTATCCTTGATCTCCTGTTTTTAATCCCATGAACTCTTTCCCAAACTTTATTTTACTTTCTGTACATGATTTAAATCTAACTTATTCTTCCTGGTTTAGATTCTGTACATTTCAATGAGGATTCTTTAATCTGGGCGGGATTCTCCGGACCCCCAGTCATGTGTTCTCGGCAGCGCGCCGTTCGCTGGTGGTGGGATTCTCTCCGCCTGACAATGGGATTTCCCATTGAAGCCATCCCAGACCACTGGGAAATCCTCGAAAATAGAATCCCAATGGCTGGAGAATTCCGGCCCTGGTTTGTTGAAAAGCCATGCTGTTGTTTGTCTGGCTCACAGATAGAACACGTCCCCTGTTAAGATTGCTACACTGGATCAAATGCTCAATAACAGCAAATCTCTAATGAATAGTCTGTAGATACTATGAGGGTTGCTGCCACATAGTGAATGCATTTCCTTGCCGCTGATCATAAAATTGGGCCAGTACTATTTCCTGATTGCCTCTGATTGATTCCTTTACCGATTAAATTAACAATAAACAAAACCTGCTTTGAATGATCATTTTTGCCACGATACATCTGTTTGTACAGTTCTGAAACTAATTTATTAATGTTTTACAATTATTCATCAAATGTATTCACAAAAAGGAAGCTTGCGAACTGGAAGTTTAAATGGGCTCTCCAGCACTTTTAATTCTCTTGCGACTCTCAATAGTGGCAAATGTCTGTTGGGACTGGAAAATATCGATCTGTGTCTGCAAAAATTGTGGACATGACATAACTTTTGGTTATACAATATTAAACCAACATCAAAAATCTGCTTATATTTGAATCGGCCAACCCGTTTTGCACATACATACAAAAAATGAGCAGGAGTAGGCCATTTATCCCTTGAGCCTGATTTGAGAAGATCATGGCTGATCTGATAATAACCTCAAATCTGCATCCTGCCTACCCATGATAACCTATCACCCCCTTTGTTTACCAAGAATCTATCCACCTCTGCCTTAAAAATATTCAAAGGCCTGCTTCCAGACTCTTTTCAGGAAGAGTCTCAAAAAGGCTCACGATCATCAGAGAGAAAAAATTGTACCTCATCGCTATTTTAAATGGGCAACCCCTTAATTTAAAACAGTGACCCCAGTACTAGATTCTCCCACAAGATGATACAACCTTTCCATATCCCCTTGTCAAGACCCCTCATGATCTTATATGTTTCAATTTCATCACCTCTTACTCTTCTGAATTCCAGCAGATACAGCCTTGCCTATCTAACCTTTCCTCATAAGACAACCTGCCCATACCATGTCAAATTAAAATTTGTTCCATTCTGTCAGTTTTGCTTTATAGTTCGACAACCCAAATATTAGTGCCACCTTTTTAGGGTTTATCTAAACCTACTCTTTTGAAGCAGGGGACTTGAATGTGTATTCGGTACCCGATCACATTGTGCCAGGGACAAATAACCAAAAGTGAGGCTGTGATCAGCAGAATAATCCAGCTTTCTGATTTACATCATGAGCATTGAATCAGGGTAGTTTCAGTGGCTGCACATAGTTGCATTAAAATTACATTCACACAAACGTCCCTGTGTATTTATCTTTTTGGTTTTCTTTTTATCTTTCATGGGGTGCAAGCATCAATGACAAGGCCAGTGTCTGGTGCCATTCTGAATTGCTGTTGTGATGGTAGTGGTGAGTCGCCTTCTTGAATCCACATTACTGCTAGGGAGTTATTTTAAAGGTCTGTTTAAAGATTAAATACTAACTACAATGACATGAGGGAAACTAGTGGACCTAGAGTAGTTACTCCACCCAGCAATACAAGGTTGTTAGATCAAGATTCTGGAACTCGTTCCTTAACAATCCTGTGGGTGCATTTTCATCAAATGTGCTGCACAGTTCAAGAAGTGAGTTCACTATTACCTTCTTAAGGGAAATTACACTTGGGCATTAAATGATGGCTTTGACAGCAATGCCCAAATCCCATGAATGAACTTAAAAAAGTAAAAACAGAGATGGCGTGATCACTAAAGATACCCGGATTAGTGATTGTGGGATACATTCTCTGCAGATCTATAGTCAACAAGTGGCAACTCTATTAATATCAGCTGCTAGAAACTAAAATATAAAAACACATTTTCCCCTTTCAGTATGGCATTTATAAATACGATCAATGTAATATTTATACTGTGTTGAGTTTTTAATATTGAATCATAGAATCCCTACAGTACAGAAGGAGGCCATTCGGTCCATCAAGCCCGCACCAGTCCTCTGAAAGAGTACCCTACCAAGGCCCACGTCCAATCCCCGTAACACTCCCCAAGCTTTGGACACTAAGGGCCAATTTTAGTATGGGCAAATCCACTTTTGAACTGTGGGTGAAACAGGAGCACCTGGAGGAAACCCATGCAGACACGGGGAGAAAGTGCAAACTCCACACAGGCAGTCACCCAAGGCAGGAATTGAACCCGGGTCCCTGGCGCTGTGAGGCAGCAGTGCCGCCCTGCTCCCCCAAAGGATATGCTGAGGAGAATTTGTGTAATTATTTTACTAGATCATTACTTTTTGAACGTATTACTTCCTTTGGAGTGTAAAAAGTGAGTTAATGACCTGGTTTTGCTGTTTCCTTTCTTCATGCCCAATCTAGCCAAGCACAATCAGTGTCATTCTCTTCTCTCTGCTGAGATTCAATATTCTGCGTAAAAGACTTCAATTGAGGTTTCTTTGAATAGTTGGTTCCTTAGGGCTTTTCAATTCAAGATACCTTCAACCAACTGTTTACCAGTTATCAGGGGTGCAATTCAGCAGCATCGCTGCGCCCAACCTGGTGTCGGGACAAGGCCGTTGAATCTCACGAGAAGCGTCTCGTGATATTCATGAAGCCTGAAATGTCTTGTGAGATTTCATGGAATCTCCTGAGATATCGCGATCTGGATCTCGGTCTTGCTGGGAACCTGGGGGGGTCACCCAGGCCATTGGAGTCCCCCGGGTGGTCGAGGACATGGCAGGGCTGCCACTCCCCCTGGCACCTGGGCAATGCCAGCATCCACCCTGGAAGGAAATCATTCTAAGAATCTCCCCAAAGCCCAAAGAAACAGCAAAGTGTTGTTGAATAACGAGTCTTTAACTCAAGTCCGCTGAATTGCGCCCCAGATTTCTGTGAATATTGCTGTTGAGCTAGTTGTTGGACTGTTTCTACATATCACAGAATCTTGACAATTTAGGAGGCTATTTGGCCTATTGAGTCTGCACTGGCTCACTGACTGAACATTCTCCTTAATCCTACTCTCCAGCCTTCTACCCTTATCTTGTACATTCTTTCTTTTCAGATAGCAATCCAATTACCTTTCGAATACCTCGACTGCACCAGCCTCCACCACCCTCTTGGGAGGTTTGTTCCAGACTCCAACCACCTTCTGGTTGAAAATCTTTTTTCTCACATCATTTCTATTCAGTTTACTCACTCCGTTGAATCAGTTCCCTCTAGTTCTTGATATAAACTGGAGTTTACTCTGTCCATACCCCTCAGGAACTATCAAGTATTCTCTCAGCCTTTTTTTCTCCAAGGAAAACAGATCCGACATCTCCAATCTATACTCTTAGTTGCATTTGTTTATTCCAGGAATTATTCTTGCGAATCTCCTTTGCACTCTCTCCAATGTCTTCACGTCCTTCCTCAAGTATAGCGGCCAGAACTGGATGCAGTACTCTAGATGAGGCCAACTATTGTATTTCAATGGGGCTGCAATATCTAACACCACCTTGGGGCACCACAGCTGCTCCTCCCAATACTCAGAGATCACTTATGCATAAACACACACATGGTGAACTGCTGTACGACTAAAAGACCCTCTAATGTACTTCACATTTTGGACGTACATTCCTCTATCCAAGCTCACCAATGCTGCAGTAACACAGGATGCATGTTCCTTCATTTAAATACGTAGGGGGCGATTCTCCGATATGGAGGCCAAGTGTTCGCACCGTCGTGAACGCCATTGCGTTTCACGACGGCGCGAACAGGGCCTGGACACGACCTATTCTGGCCCCTGGCCAGCAGGGCGCTGGAGCGGTTCACGCCGCTCCAGCGTCCTTATGCGGCGCCAAATGGGCGCCGCACCAACCCGCGCATGCGCGGGGAACGTCTTACGCACGCCGGCCCCTCACCAACATGGTGCCGGTGTTCTGGGGCCGCGTGCGGAAGGAAGTAGGCCTGGGGGGGGGGTAGAGGCCGGCCCGCCAATCGGTGGGCCCCGATCGCAGGCCAGAACCAATCGGAGGCCAACCCAGTGACGAAGCCCCCCTCCCTCCCCCACAGGCCGTCCCCCCAGCGTTCCCGCAGAGTTCCCGCTGGCAGCAACCAGGGATGGACGGCGCCGGCGGGAACCTGTCGTGTCGAAGCAGCCGCTCGGCCCATCAGTGAATCGCCGCTCGCCGGTTCTCCGAGCGGCCCGGTGCGAATCGCACGCCGCTGGTTTCCGGGGGGGTGGGAGAATCGCGTGCGGGGGTCGGGGCGGCGTGGCGCAATTCGCGCAACGCCTCGCCGATTCTCCCACCCGGCGTGGGGGGGTGGAGAATAGCGCCCGTAGTCTGTAAGATGTAGATCACTAGCTTCTTTGGTGATGCCAAGTTGTCTAACCCTTTTGCCATTATTATCCTTCTTAGAGGCCACTATTGACAACATGTCACTACCAATCCCACATTTCGATCTGTGGTGACTACTAGTTTTCAAACCTGCTGGAGCGCTAATATAACGAATAGGAGGGGGGTGGGAGTAGGCCATTTGGTCCCTTGAACATTCCCCACCAGTCAATAAGACCATTGCTGATCTGATTATGGCCTTAACTCCACTTTCTTGCCTTTGCCTCATTTTTCTTCACTCCCTTGATCAATCAAAAATCTGGATAACTCGGTCTTGAATATTTTCAACGACCAATTTTCCTTACTGGCTGGGACAGAAAATCCCAAACACTAATTGAACTTCTGAGAGAAACAAATTCCTCCTCACCTCGATCTTAAATGGCCGGCCCCTTATTTTGAAATGGCGCCCCTTAGTTCTAGATTCCATGACTTAAAGTACAAAACTAATTTTTTCCAATTAAGGGGCAATTTAGCGTGGCCAATCCACCTATCCTGCACATCTTTGGGTTGTGGGGGTGAAACCCATGCAAACATGGGGAGAATGTGCAAACTCTACACGGACAATGGCCCAGGGCCGGGATTGAATCTGGGACCTCGGCGCCGTGAGGCAGCAGTGCTGACCACTGTGCCACCGTGCTTCCCCTAGATTCCCTGATGAAGGAAAACATCCTCTGAGACTCAACCCTGACTTGTCCATCAGAACCTTAGTATTGGTGCAATCTGCTCGTGTCATCAGACAATTCGTTCATCCAGAAATTAGCCCAGTGAATCTTCTCTGAATGGTCGCTAATGCAGGTATGTTTTTCCTTTAGTAAAGAAAACTACACACTGTACTCTAGGTGCCACATAAGGATGGATGTGTGTGTGTGTGTGTGTGTGGGGGGGGGGGGGGGGGTCAGATGATCAAAAGTTTGGTCAAAGAAGTAAGTTTTAAGGTGTGTCTTAAGGAGGAAAGCAAGGTAGAGAAGACACATACTTTAGCTGTGCAGCCTGTTACATAAATTACATTTGAAGATCATTCATTATAGAATATTATGTATGGTAATGTTTTGAATGAACTTTGAGAAGAGATTTCAGTAATAGACTAACTATTTAATTCACTGAACTTTGACAAGGTAATCTATTCACTGTCATGCATGGTGAGTCCTCTCGACAGTTTAGTATTCTTTTCTGATCACAACAGATTAGTTTCAGGTACTGAAATAAGAACTCTGTTTAAACAAATAAAACCAGTAAAACTTCAAGTTCAGTACAGCCAGTGTAGACTCAATGGGCCAAATGGCCTCACTGTAAAGATTCTCAAGAAAATATTATGATCAGAGATAAAGAGAACAGCGAATGTTGGAAAAACTCAGGATGAAAGGAAGAAGAGATTAAAGGGTAAAAGGGACAATGGTACGAGTCAAAAAGGGGAGGTAATGGTACAAATTAGGAAACAATCTTTGGTCTAAAGGGGTATGGCAACAGCAGAACATTACCACCACCTGCTGTCCAAAGAAATGGGGAGCAGTAGTCGTGATCTCTAATTGCTGAACTCAACGTTGAGCTTGCACTGTTTCAAAGTGCGTAACTGAAAGATGAAATGCAATTTCTTGAGCTTCTGTTGAGCTACATTAGAACAGTGTAGGAGGCCATGAGCAATGGGCGGCAGCGTAGCACAGTGGTCAGCACTACTGCCTCTCAGTGGTAAGGACACAGGTTCGATTCTGGCCTTGGGTAACTGTGTGGAGTTTACACGTTCTCCCACTGTCTGCGTGGGTTTCCTCCAGGTGCTCCGATTTCCTCCCACAGTCCAAAGATGTGCAGGTTAGGTGGGGTGACAGGGATAGGGTAGAGAAGTGGACCTAGATAGGGTGCTCTTTCAGAGGGCTGGTGCTCAAATGGCCTCCTTCTGGAAAGTAGGAATTCATTTTTTTAAAATAAATTTAGAGTACGCAATTCCTTTTTTCCCAATTAAGGGGCAATTTTAGTGTGGCCAGTCCACCTACCCTGCACATCTTTTGGCTTGTGAGGGTGGAGACAGTGACCCGGGGCCGGGATCGAACCCTGGTCCTCAGCGCCGTGAGGCTGCAGTGCTAACCACAGCACCTCCATGCCACCCCTCAAAGTAGGAATTCTATGGCTCAGTGAGGTCAGACTGAGGGCATGGTGTGGAAAGGAGGATTAATTAGGCAAGTGACCAGAAGCTTGGGACCAGAGTTGTGGATTGGACAGAGGTGTTCAGCCAAGAGTAGCTACACCTCTCTCGATTCCTTTACTTGTCCAAGTAGCACCTGAGAACTAGTTCAGTCTTGGGAATGACAGGTGGACTGACAGAAGCATCTGGCAATTATTCCCGTACAAGCTTCCCCGAACAGGCGCCGGAATGTGGCGACTAGGGGTTATTCACAGTAACTTCATTTGAAGCCTACCTGTGACAATAAGCGATTTTCATTTAATTTTTTCATTTATAGATAAACTGTGGACACTAATATTTTTACATCTCATTTTTAAGAATGGCTGCAAGTGTAATTAAAATCAAAAATCTTAATATTTTTGAATTACGCAGTTTGTACATTCGGAATGTTGTACCTGCATGTTCCTGCTGCTCGCGCTAGTGAACACATGAGCCTCTGTTGGTTCACTAGCACCACTGGGAGGCACTCAGTAGTACTACAACTATGGGTAATTTAGAACTTGTAAAATGTAATTTTTCTTGGCTGTTTGAGGGAACACATCATTTTGGATTGAATAATTTATTGAATTTCTATTTTCCACAGTGCCCTTGGGTTCAAACATCAAAGATTGATAGTTGATCTGTTGAAAAAATGGGACCATACTGTATCCTGTAATAAGGGTTCAAATCCACAGCTCGGCAATGCAAAGATCATAGGTGGAAACACTTATTTCTTCGGTGTAAAGGCCACACATTGATGACTTAATATGCTGTGTCAATTCGTGAACACTATTTTTCAAATGTAATAACACAAATTTGCATTTAGATAGTGCTTTTAACATCCCAAAGTGCTTCACAGGTGGAATATCGAAGATAATTTGATGCTGAGCCACATAAGGAGATATTCAGTAGCACAGTGGTTAGCGCTGTTGCTTCACAGCTCCAGGGTTCCAGTTTCAATTCCGGCTTGGGTCACTGTCTGTGTGGAATCTGCACATTCTCCCTGTGTCTGAGTGGGTTTCCTTCGAGTGCTCCGGTTTCCTCCTACAAGTCCCGAAAGACATGCTTGTAAGGTGAATTGGACATTCTGAATTCTCCATCTGTGTACCCGAACAGGCGCCGGAATGTGGCGACTAGGGGATTTCACAGTAACATCATTGCAATGTTAATGTAAGCTTACTTGTGACAATAAAGATTATTTATAAGAGGAAGTGACCAAAAGCTTGGTCGAAAAGTTAAGTTTAAAGAATCATCTTGAAGAGAGAGAAAGGTCTAGGGTAAGAACCCTCGAGCTTAGGGCTTGGGCAGCTGAAGGATGGCCACCAATGGTGGAACAATATAAATTGGGGATATACAAGAACCAGAATTGGAGGAACACGGACTTCTCAGAGGTCTGTAGAGCTAAAAGAGGATACAGAGACAGGTAGGACAAAAACATGAAGGGATTTGAAAACAAGGATGAGAATTTTAAAATCAAGGCGTTGTCAGGCCCGAGGCCAATGGGATCAAAGAGCATATGGGTGACAATTGAACAGAATTTGGCGTGAGTTAGGATCCTGGCAGCAGAGCTTTAGATGAGTTCAAGTTTAGGGAAGATAGAAGATGAAGGCCAACAGGAGAGTCATTAGCAACAGTCATGAAAATTAAAGCTATGAGCCAAAAGGTGGTAAGGTGATAGGCCAGTGACATTTTTAAATATTGCATTCTGACAGAATTCACTGTCTTGCTGGATGACTATCTTTCAGGCTCTTAACAATAAGATTATTGTAAGCATTTCAGAAATTAAGATGATTATACTATCGTATTAACTTGCAAACATATACAAGTCAATAATAATAGTATTCATGAGTAGTAACCACTATGTTAAGGTTTCAACATGAAGTAGCAAGAAAATAGTTGTAAATTTCCTGGGTTAGTTCTTTGAGCATGTAAAGGATTCTGTAGAATGAATATCTTATTTACCCCATAATTCATGTTGTTTAACTACATTTTTAAGCTTTTTAGAATACCATTGACTTACCAGCATTTCGTCATTTATCTCAGGCGCAATTGGCTGAGGGGTGAATCGTGGAAGAGGTCCAAATCGGGAAAACGCGTGTGAGTAACCCGACTTAGAAACTGGGGCACTCTTTCAAAATGGTGCCTCGATTCCGGAGGAGCCGGTCTTGCCGGCAAGTTCAGTTCCCCACACTACTGAAAAGATTTCTAAGTGTGGGCTAGACCGGGAAGAAACTTCCCAAGGCTCAAAAACATGACACGTGTACGTGGATACCGATGTGGACCTCACCCAAAAAGCCGGTGGGAAACACCCCGCCAAACTAGCCTAAAATGACACTTAGAAACCTTTCCGGAGAATCAAGCTCGAAATGTGGTAGCGAGCGAGAACTGCCACAAGCTTCCAGGTGCTCGGCCCGGTGAGGCCGGCAACACTATTCAACTTTAATTGCTCCACTAAACGAGGCCCCACGGGCTTCTTGCCACAAATGAAGGCTCGCCAGCCGATTCGCCAGGACCAAACAGGCCAGCGCCCACTCTCGCTAACAAGGTCGAGCAGCACTTAAACAGCAGTTGCACATCCAGCCCCATTCAGCTCGTAGCCATGGTGCAGAGAAGACCGGCCCCAAGATTCAGGAATGCAGACCTGGGGAGGCTCCGTGATGCAGTGGAGGCCAGGAGGGATTACATAGAACATAGATTACGTAGAACATACAGTGCAGAAGGAGGCCATTCGGCCCATCGAGTCTGCACCGACCCACATTAATCCCTCACTTCCACCTTATCCCCGCAACCCAATAACCCCTCCCAACCCTTATGGACACTACAGGTAATTTAGCATGGCCAATCCACCTAACCTGCACGTCTTTGGACTGTGGGAGGAAACCGGAGCACCCGGAGGAAACCCACGCGGACACGGGGAGAACGTGCAAACTCCGCACAGACAGTGACCCAGCGGGGAATCGAACCTGGGACCCTGGCGCTGTGAAGCCACAGTGCTAATCACTTGTGCTACCGTGCTGTTCCCCCCAATGGTCCAGGAGGGGTGAGCCACAGGGCATCCAGTGCCATCTGGGATGATGTGGGAGTGGCTGAGAGCTTGGGGAGTGTGACCAGGGGGACTGGCCTCCAGTGTCGTAAGAAGGTCAATGACCGACACCGTGCAGCACGGGTGGGTTGACACCAAACCTCCCCCCCCCCCCCCCCCCCGAGACCTTTCGAGCATCCACAACCCCAACCCTCCAACGGCCCACAACCCTCCCTTTAACCTCCCTCTCGTTTAAACCCCTCTCCAATACTTCCTTCACCCCCCCCCCCCAACCCCCGTGAACTGTGTGTGCAGCTATCGATGCCCTCTCTGTGTCTCCGCAGGAGAAGCTCTCCCACAATCACCGGGAGAGTGCCCAGACCAGTGGAGGGGTGCTGGACATACGAATCCTCACCAACTTCGAGGAACGAGACCTGGAGGTGACAGAGGACAGATCAGTCACCAATGCAGAGGTTGGCGGACGCCACAGAGGTGAGGAACCGTCCGCCCAACCTGGAGGACCTGTCACACGAGTTGTTATTGACTTACTGACTGACCCATCCCTTCTCCTGACCACGTGTCCATTCTCCTGCAGGTCCCCCAGCTGACGGTACCAGCCCATCCCGGGTGGCCCCTCTCCTGCCTCCCAGGAGAATATGTCAGAGGATAGCTCCCTGGATGCCACGATCGAAGCATCACAGCTGTCATCCCCAGCCTCCACTAGCGCAGATACACACACCTTGGTGTGAAACGTTAGTGGACAGGCTTCTGGGGCACAATCTGGTGAGCACCACACAGCTGCAGATGTACATCTAGTAGCGACTTGAACACGCAGGCGGGGCAGCAGTCGGAGGTCTGCTGGATTCTAGGTCCCAGCCTGATGCTGAGCCTCTGGTACAGGTTTACCCGGAGCTGATGGAGATGTTATGGTGCTGCCGGAACATTCAGAGCGTGATGTCAGCGACACTCCAGCAGTTCCATAGCTGACTGGAGGAGACCCAGAGGCGACGGGTGCAGGAGATGTTGCTGGCAATGCGTGGCACCGAGGCCAACATTGCTAGTATAGCGACCGCTGTGGAGATCCTGATGCACAATGTCAGCAGCATGAGTGAAGATGCCCAAGGCGTGGCGTAGTTGGTGACGGCCGTGGCTGAGGGCCTCGGCAGAATGTCCAACTCTCTGGGGGATGTTACCCAGTACCAGGCTGACCTTGATGAGTTGCTGCAGGACATGACCCGATCTCAAATGAGAATGGTCGAGGTGCTACAGAGCTTGTCCCAGTCACAGGTGGGCATTGCCAAGGCGCTGCAGAGCATGGCCCAATCACTGAGGAGCATCAGCGAGGGTGTCGACACCGTGGTGCAGGCATCGGGGAGCCATCAGGGCTGGCAGAGCCAGATGATGCAAGGGCAGCCAGGGCTCAAACCAGCTGCCCCTCCATCCCAAGGTAAACCCATGGGCATCAAGCAGGAGGAGAGGGTGCTGGATATCAACCCGGACCTGTCCTATAGAGTGGGGATGGTGGCCACCAGTTCCCCCGCGTTGCACCCCTCTAATGAGCTGTGTCGCGAAGTCAGCACACTTCCGGGTAAACCTGTACCATGGAGGTACGGATATGCATGTGCTATCGACAAGTGTTCCAGGGGCAGTGAAGGCCATGGGAAGCAGCTGGCTGCCTCCATCTCAGATGTGCATCCTGGGGACACATCTAGATGTAGTGGTAGAGCTAGGACGGTTAAGCATGTTGAGCATCACTGGGGGAGGGAGGAGAGGGGAGTGGAGATAGGCAGGGTGGGGCATTGTTGGACACCTGTGACACATTACAAACCCATAAGCAGTATGACGCCTCTGTCACTTTTTTCCACAATGAGGCCCGAACTCCGAACCCTTGAACCATTACTCCAGGCATCCCCCTCCCTGTAGCGCTCACCTCTGGCTGTCCCCGGAGCTGTGATGCATTCTCTGGGTGATCGGATGTTGGCTGCTGCGTGTGTGGTGCTGCCTCCCGCAATGTTCGAGCACAGTGCCTGGCATCATGTGTGGTGGTATGTATTAGGGGTAGTACGGTACCTGTGATGCCGAGAGGCTTTTGGTAGACAGACACTGGGTCCTGATTGGATCTGCCACCTGCTGGCTCCGCCCACTAAGGCGGACTATAAGAGCCCGGGTTCTCCCAGTAGCCGCATTCTGTAACTGAGCTGCTGGGGAACAAGTCTTGCTTAATAAAGCCTTCGATTGACTTCATCTCTTCTCGTCTCGTGAGTAATTGATTGTGCCACAATTTATTAAGCAGACTTAAAAAGACTATGGAGCTCCGGATCGCCCCAGAGTGTCTGCGAATCAGCCCCCATGCAGCAAACTCAGCGGCCGTCTTTAAACACTGGCTAGCGTGCTTCGAGGGATACCTCCGAACGGCCCCCGGCCAGACCACAGAAGACCAGAAAATGCAGGTCCTGCATTCCAGGGTGAGCCCGGAGATCTGCACGCTCATCGAAGACGCGGAGGATTTCCCGACAGCGCTCACCATGCTGAAAGGGGTCTACATTCGGCCCGTAAACCAAGTCTACGCACACCACCAACACGCGATGAGATGGCAAGTCCCCGGAGAATCGCTGGGCGAGTTCTACAGCGCTGCTGATATTGGGAAGGAACTGCAACTGCCCATTGGTGAGCGCAAACGAACATACGGAGCTCCTAATCAGGGATGCTTTTGTGGCAGGTATGACCTCATCCCAAATTCGCCAGCGACTGCGAGAGAGAGACTCACTAGGGCTCACAGAGGCACGGGCCCTTGCGGCCTCCCTTGACGTGGCCTCCCAAAATGCCCGCGCCACGGCCCCGACCACGCGGCAGCCCCTTGGGCTCCGTGGACCCCCGTTGCGACTGACTCCCCGGCACCCCCCCACCCCTCCGCAAGCCTGCGTGGCCAGAGCACCAGACCACCCGGGGGGGCCCCGCTGCTATATTTGCAGGCAGGCGAAACACCCCCGGCAGTCCTGCCCGGCCCGCTCGGCCATCTGTAAGAGTTGCGGCAAAAAGGGGCACTACTCAGCGGTGTGCCAGTCCCGGGGGGTCAGCGCAATCTCCGGGGGAGAACGGGGACAGCAGACTCAACCCCCCCAACGATCCATGTGTGGCCAACGGGCGCCGCCATTTTGGGTCCCGGACGCCACGCGGGGAGGATGGACGGTGCCATCTTGTGACCCCCCGGCCACGTGCGATCCATGGGCGCGGCCATTTTGTCCACCCCCGACCACGTGCGATCCATGGACGCCGCCATCTTGGCTGATAGCCATGGACCCCCGCATAGACGGCTCCACGGGGTCTGAAGAAAACACCCCGATGCAACAACCACGACTGGCTTCGGTGACCCTGGACCAGTCGCGGCCCCGGACGCTCCAAACGGCAACAACAACGGTGCTGGTCAACGGGTACGAAACGTCATGTCTGATCGACTCTGGGAGCACGGAAAGTTTTATCCATCCGGATACGGTAAGACGCTGTTTTCTTTCAATTGCCACGATCCGAGCACCCAAAAGATTTTCCTGGCAGCGGGATCCCATTCCGTAGAAATCAACGGGTTCTGCATCGCGAACCTAACAGTGCAAGGGAGGGAGTTTAAGAATTATCGGCTTTATGTCCTTCCCCAACTCTGCGCTCCCACTCTCCTAGGGTTAGATTTCCAATGTAACCTTCAGAGCCTAACGTTCCAATTCGGCGGCCCTATACCCTCACTCACTATCTGCAGCCTCGCGACCCTCAAGGTTGAACCGCCTTCCTTGTTTGCGAACCTCACCCCGGATTGCAAACCTGTCGCCACTAGGAGCAGACGATACAGCGTCCAGGATTGAACGTTTATCCGGTCTGAATTCCAGCGGCTGCTGAAGGAAGGCATAATCCAGGCCAGCAATAGTCCCTGGAGAGCCCAGGTGGTAGTTGTAAAGACCGAGGAGAAGCAGAGGATGGTCGTAGACTATAGTCAAACCATCAATAGGTACACGCAGCTAGATGCGTACCCTCTCCCCCGCATATCTGACATGGTCAATCGGATTGCACAGTACAAGGTCTTTTCCACCGTGGACCTCAAGTCCGCATACTACCATCTCCCCATCCACCCGAGTGACAGCAAGTACACGGCCTTCGAGGCAGACGGGCGGCTCTACCACTTTTTAAGGGTCCCATTTGGCGTGACTAATGGAGTCTCGGTCTTCCAACGGGAGATGGACCAAATGGTTGACCAGCACGGTTTGCGAGCCACGTTCCCATACCTCGACAATGTAACCATCTGCAGCCATGACCAGCAGGACCACGACGCCAACCTCCGCAAATTCCTCCAGACCGCTAACGCCCAGAACCTCACCGAAAATGAGGAAAAATGCGTGTTTAGCACAAACCGTCTAGCCATCCTCGGCTACGTAGTGCGTAATGGAGTGATAGGCCCCGACCCTGAATGCATGTGCCCCCTTATGGGATTTCCCCTCCCCCACTGCTCCAAAGCCCTGAAATGCTGCCTGGGCTTCTTCTCGTATTACGCCCAGTAGGTTCCCCACTACGCAGACAAGGCCCGCCCGTTAATTCAGTCCACGACCTTCCCCCTGTCGACAGAGGCCCGCCAGGCCTTCAGCCGCATCAAAGCGAATATCGCAAAGGCCACGATGCACGCAATCGACGAGTCCCTCCCCCTCTTCCAAGTCTAGAGTGACGCATCCGACGTAGCTCTGGCGGCCACTCTCAACCAAGCGGGCATACCCGTGGCCTTTTTCTCCAGTACCCTCCACGCTTCAGAAATCCGCCACTCCTCAGTGGAAAAGGAAGCCCAAGCCATAGTGGAAGCTGTGCGACATTGGAGGCATTACCTGACCGGCAGGAGATTCACTCTCCTCACTGACCAACGGTCGGTAGCCTTTATGTTCGATAATGCACAGCGGGGCAAAATCAAGAACGACAAGATCCATGCGACCCACCACCCGCCGGGTTCCTTTTTAACAAGGGGTGAATGTGGTGGTATGTATTAGGGGTAGTACGGTACCTGTGATGCCGAGAGGCTATTGGTAGACAGATACTGGGTCCTGATTGGATCTGCCGCCTGCTGGCTCCACCCAGTAAGGCGGAGTATAAGAGCCCGGGTTCTCCCAGCAGCCGCATTCTGTAACTGAGTTGCTGGGGAACAAGTCTTGCTTAATAAAGCCTGCGATTGACTTCATCACTTCTCGTCTCGTGAGTAATTGATTGTGCCACAGGATGCTAGGCAATGTTTCCCACATGACTCCCACATGCTCCATGGCACGCCCACTCATGGGAATCCACTTGGGTTGTGCCAATTCTCTATTAGCAGTCGCTTTCAGCCGCACGGCCAGAGGCCTCGGCAGTTGGTGGGGGCTATGGATTATCAGTGGGGCAGACGGGCAGGGCCTAGGGTTGCCCAGGAATGGGTACATACAATCCAGGGGATGGCACAGTGGTGCCACATGCAGTTGCCTCCCCAGCGCCTTTCCCCATCTCCATTCTCACCCCTACAGTGCGTCTCCCCCCCCTACCCCCCCCCCCCACTAGCTGAGGGTCCCCCAACCCCGCCGAGAACTGGGGCAGCAAGCCCAACGCTCCCGGGTTCTTCGCCTGTGAGCACAGATGACTAATCACCCCCTCAGATCCCGCCGAGGCCACACTTTAGAGATTTCCTGCTGAGGTCATTTTGATCAGCAGCCCCGATCTTTCCACCTCCTTTTCAAGATCACCCACCTCATTCCCAACATTGTTGCGGCCTCTGGGAACATCCCTCACCCCTCCTCAAATTGGCAAGGCCCCCCTCGACCTGACCCCTTGGTGTGGACCATTACTAAATGGCGCCTTGAGGTCTCCCAAGCGCGGTTATCCCAGTTGTATCTTCTGATTGATTATCGGGTCCAGAATGAAAACTGATTGTACAATAGTTCAGGCTCTGCCAACACAGCTTGTCAAGGTCCAGTGCTATTAAAATAGAGATGATGTGGAGATGCCGGCGTTGGACTGGGGTGAGCACAGTACGAAGTCTTACGACACCAGGTTAAAGTCCAACAGGTTTGTTTCGATGTCACTAGCTTTCGGAGCGCTGCTCCTTCCTCAGGTGAATGGCCTCAGCATTCACCTCAGCATTCACCTGAGGAAGGAGCAGCGCTCCGAAAGCTAGTGACATCGAAACAAACCTGTTGGACTTTAACCTGGTGTCGTAAGATTAAAATAGAGAGCAGCTATTATTAGGGCAGCACGGTAGCATAGTGGTTAGCACAGTTGCTTCACAGCTCCAGAGTCCCAGGTTCGATTCCTTGCTAGGTCACTGTCTGTGTGGAGTCTGCCTGTTCTCCCCGTGTCTGCATGGGTTTCCTCCGGGTGCTCCGGTTTCCTCCCACAGTCCAAAGATGTGCGGATTAGGTGGATTGGCCATGCTACATTGCCCTTAGTGTCCATAAAGGATAAGTAGGGGTTACGGGAATCGGGTAGATACGTGGGCTTGAGTGGGGTGCTCTTTGTAAGGGCCGGTGCAGACTCGATGGGCCGTGTGGCCTCCCTCTGCACTGTAAATTCTATGATCGATGATCTATGATTCTGGAGTTCTAGTCATTGTAATGTTAAAATTTCATATCCTGTTCTTCAGTCCTGTTGTACTCTACATCATAGCTCCTCTCAGCCTTGTTGGCTTCTAGTTTCTCATACTGATGTCTGCTCTGATACCCACACTGTGCACTGCGTCATGGCTTGGTAAAGAACATCACTATTTCAACATTAACCTCAGGTTAATGTAACTCCTGAATAGTTTCCAAAAGCAGTTTTGGAAATATGATTTATTATTTTAGAAACACTTTATTTTACGCATTAAATAAGTGAATTTGCTGCAGAGTGAAAACAATTATGCTTTTAATTTTAGGTCGATGCATCATAATTGTGGATTAATTGGTCATATTCTCTATTAAACTTTGTAAATGCTTCATTACTCCTTTGTAAATGCTTCATTACTCCTTTGACAGCACCTTACAAATGTGCAACTTCTACCATTTGAAGGACAAAGGCAGCAGATGCATGGGAACAGCATCACCTTTCCGTTCCCCGAAAGGTCAAACACCATCCTGACTTTGAAGTATCTATGAAGTTTCTTCATTACTGATGGGTCAAAATCCTGGAACTCATTTCCTAACAGCACTGTGAGTGTACCTACAACAAATGGACTGCAGTGGCTCACAAAGATGGATTCCCCTAACCCCGTCCATCGGGCTTTGCCTAAACCTGTCCACAGGGCTTTCCCTAACACCCCCTCCATGGGATTTCCCCCAAACTCTTGTCCCATCCCCCCACCAGGCCTGGTGTGACCTGAGCCCTGACTAGCCGACCCTCCTCCATCACCCTCACCCCCCGCCCCCCAACTCCCCCTCCCTCCGACCGACTGGCCACTCACCTGCCCTCCTCCCGACTGGCCAACCCCCCACCTCCCCTCAAACTGGCTGACGTTCACCACTACCCCGACTTGCCACCACAAATTCTAACCACTTTCCTGACAAACCTGCCTTCTCCCTGGCTTGTAGCTGGCGGGACCTTTAAACTCACCTGATTTACGGCCATTACTCAGATTGTCACTCAGAAGCTCAGGCCCAATAATATTTTTACTTCAGATCAATTGAAAATGAATGCAAACTATTCAGAACAGACTCATACAATCACATGATGCTATTAGGAAGTTACAGTGACGCCTTGTGGCTGTACACAAAATAAAAGATGACATTTTAAAGACTGCACTTCTCGGATGGGCCGTCTATAAATTGTATTCAAAATTCCAATTTTCACGGATGCCTCAAGATCAGATTTTAAAAATGCAAATAGACCAGTGTTCTGTGCAACTAGATATAAATGGTATGATGCTGATTTCAGAAAATCTACTCAAAGGAATTTGGAGACGAGCCGAAGTGACTAAACAAAGTGATTTAAGTTAGGGTCTCTTACCTGAGGTGGGGGTGGCGTAACTAAAGTCCAAATGCAAGTTATTTTTAAATAGAAAACATTGAATATAGTATGTTTGGTCAAGAGAAAACTTTCCTGAAAATTCAACAGATACAACAGGGAGAATTTAGATAGCACTGCACCCTGTCAGGCATAAGCAGGACAACAAAGGAGGCATTATTATAGAAAGGTTGAGTTTGGTGATTCTGCAACTGCAAAGGGCACATTTCCTGCAACCTGCATCAACCATGGCACAGGTCTAATGAAGTCAGAGGGACGGAGTCTCAATCGAACATTTGTCCTTCCATATGCATTGTCCATTTGCATTAACTGCTGTCTGCTGCTCTGCGCCACATAAATACTGCTTAAGTATTTGTTAGAAAGGAGCTATAATAGTAAATTACAACTTAACGAAGTGCCGTTAATAAACCTACTTTGCCCATGAAAGACAAGAATTAATTGTGCACTATAGCACACTGGAAATCACGAGCATTTAATGCACAAATATGTGCCTTAAGGGTCATTTCTGCCTTCAAGCAATCACTCAAGCACTCCCCAATATAGGAAAACTGCTTATTCAAAATTACACTCGAGAGATGCTTTAAAATGAAGTGTTATATTCAACAGCGCTGAAGACAAGGGGCATTGAAATTTGATCAGGCTGCACATAATTCTCAGGCACAAATTGGCACCTAATCCTGGTCACAGTGGTGCATTGATCAGCGTCCTGAGAAACTCTGTTTGCACCGATGGGTGCAGCGCGAGCCGGGTATAAATGTACAACTGGTCCTGGCTCCTGGCTGATCAGTCTCATGATTTACAGTGCTGTAGAAATTGGAGCTTGTGACGTTCGAAGGGACAAGAAGGTAGGATCAAGACCTTGAGAGCACAAACAAGCACAACTATAACCATCTATTTGGCAACAACTATTTTCCGGATTGAAATAATAGTCAAGTTTATCTTGAGTGCAAAAATTTATAATTCCCTGTTCATTGATTGTTTTACAAATAGCAAATGCCATATGCTGGAATGTGTGTTTCACTTTTGAAATGCCCCCACGGTGTGAAAAAATATTTGAACTGTTTCTCCAATTAAGCTTGATCAAGAATTTCTCAGAAATCTGTTATTATAATGTATCTGTGCACAGGCCGACTTAGGGCACTCAAGTCGCAGAAATTTGTGGGATAAGTAAATTCCACTATTACTTAGACACGCCACTGTTTCCTTTGCTGAAACAGTTGAATAAAAGAATTATTACAGCTGTGTCATCAATAAAGTGAACAACGATGTTGAATTTACTGAATAAAAGCCTAAGATTACTGCTCCAAATATTTGATTATTGCAAAATTGCATGTGTGGACTAAGTATACAGGAATTTTAAACAGGAATACACTTAAAAGATGCAACACTGTACTTTAAAACAATTGTTATGCAAATTATAAATCTTCTGGATCATATTGATCAAAGCTCACAATTTTTGCAAATATGATGTTCTTTCTATTTATTTCTTGCATTGTTAAATCCTGTAGTCGGTTAAAAAAAACTTGGGTAATCCTTGAAACATTGTGAAATTGGGGTGACTGTTTTCTGCGTTGGTTCCAAAATATATTTTCTGATGTCAATCAGGGGAAAAGTATTGCAGTCGTCTTAAAATCAGCAGTACCCAGCTTCAGCGCGGTATTGATAGCTTTTACCAATTTTCTGCTCCATGTTACGAAAGGAACGAATACGTTGTGTTGAAATTCCCACCAAAAACAAGTGAATAAATAAATGTTTAACTATCCATTGGCTGCACTGCTCCCACTTTCTCACTATCTGGGTGGTGGCAAATTCAGATTATTTATTCATCTAATTGTAAATCACAAAGCATCAGCCCTTATAAGAGAAATTAATCAAATCAATCCAATCTTTTCTAGCTCCCAAGTGGTAACAAGAATACATCTTCAAAACTAATCATGTCACTTAGTCATTCTGTCCCCCCACCCCACACCCGGGGCGCGATTCTCCGACCCCCCACCGGGTCGGAGAATCGCCGGGGGGCCGGCGTGAATCCCGCACCCTGAGATTCGGCGGGGGTGGGAATCACGCCGCGCCGGTCGGCGGAAATCACGGCGGTCGGCGGGACCACCCCCGGCGATTCTCCGGTCCACGATGGGCCAAAGTCCTGCCGCTGTCAACCCACGCCAGCCGGCGTGGATTGAACCACCTTTCGAAAGGCGGAACAAGGCGGCGCGGGCGGGCTCCGGGGTCCTGGGGGGGCGCAGGGCGATCTGGCCCCGGGGGGTGCCTCCACGGTGGCCTGGTCCGCGATCGGGGCCCACCGATCCGCGGGCGGGCCTGTGCCTTGGGGGCACCCTTTTCCTTCCGCCTTCGCCATGGTCGTCACTATGGCGGAGGCGGAAGAGACCCCCTCCACTGCGCATGCGCGGGGATGCCGTGAGCAGCCGCTGACGCTCCCGCGCATGCGTTGCACGGCAAAGTCATTTCCGCTCCAGCTGGCGGGGCGCCAAAGGCCTTTCCCGCCAGCCGGCGGGGCGGAAATCACTCCTAGCCCCTCAAGGTAAGATGCAGATGGGGCGGCGTGATGCCGGACTAATTCGCGCCGTTTTGGGCGCCGGTCGGCGGACACCGCGCCAATTGCGGAGAACCCCGCCCCTGATTTCTTTGAGCAGACATACCGAGCAAGTTAGCGTGGACAATTCACATACCCTGCAAATCTTTGGGTTGTGGAGGTGAGACCCACACAGAGATGGGGTGAATGTGCAAACTCCACACGGACAGTGACCCGGGGATGGGATCGAATCTGGGTCCTCTGCGCCATGAGGCAGCAGTGGTAACCACTGCACCACTGTGCTGCCCTTACCAGAGTAATTTTTGCCATCACTATTTGAACAATAAGCGGATGATTTGGACAATTTCTATCAATGCAAGTAAAAATCAGGTTGTTTCTATCATGGGTGAGTAATCTTCCCATAGTTTTGCCACCCAAATGCAGAAGGTGAAAATGATCCCCTCTCTTTCCTCAGCCAGCCAGTTCCACATGCACTTAAAAATAACAGGTGAAATCTGAAGGCCATGCCAGAACCGGGGTGCGATGAGGCCGGTAAATCTTGCGAGAGGCCTCTTGCGGGATTTACGCAGGTCGCCACGCCTCGCGAGATCTAACGGGATCTGGATCCTGCCCACCATGGGTGGGGCCCAGATCCAGCTAATCTGCATATTAAAGTACTGCAGTAAGCATCACTTTGTTGTACACTCGCCAGAATCTAACCCCTATGCCTCAGAGACCCCGAGTGGGCGTCGGTTACTACTGGTCTCCTCAAATGGGGACCAGGTGTCCTGGTACTTGACTGGTTTCCCAGGGGAACTGGCCCCAGGGTGCCCTGCCCTTATTAGGTTGGGGGTTAATGACCCCTTATAGCTGAGCTGAGGTGTTAGTAGAAGGGGGGAGGGTCTTGAGATTGATCTCTTCCTACACTGGCGAGTGGAGCTGCTCAGTGCAGGAAATAGGACTAAGTGTGGCCTCGATGGAGCGTTCCCTGCTGAGGCCCCAAAAAGAAACAAGAGTCCCGTTAGATAGCGAGCACCGAGGGACACCCAGCTAAACGCCTTCAAGACAGGACTCTGTTTCACCTCCGTTAAAACGCATCCAACATCGAGATAATATCAACAGTAGCAAGTCAACTATTCAGCAAAATCCCCTGACTCATATAGGAATTCTGTTCAATACATTTTCACTCACTCTCCTTTCAGGTGTGAGCCCTGGTACAGATGTAGCACTCTCGTCTCTGATTCAGCAGGTTGAGGATTCAATCCCCACTCCAGATATATAATCATATAATCTAGTTTGACACTTCAGCGCAGTACTGAGGACATTTGCACCATCAGTTGTGCCATCTTTTGGATATTAAGCTGAGGCCTTGCCTGCCCTCTTGAGGTGGATATAAAAGATCCCATGGTACCTTTTGAAAATGTACAGGGTGTCTGACAACATTTATTCCTCAATTTGACCAGAACACATGTATCGGTTCATCAAATGCACAGTTACCTGTGGGGCTTTGCTGTGTGTAAATTGACTGCTGAGTTACATATATACCAACAATGGTTACACTTTATTTAATTCGCTATAAGGCACTTTGCAACCTGCTGAAATTGTGAAAGGCATTATGCAAATCCAAGCTCTTTTTTGCTATTCCCTCTCAGAAATTTCAGGTTGAACTTCGCTTTATCCCCCTCACAATACTTTTTGTGCCTCTTCCCTTTATTACAGATATTTTCAAAATTGCCTTTGATCTGGCCGGAGAGTTTCCTGACTATCTCTGATGCAAGTTCATCAGGAACTAAACATATAATACAATGTACATATCTCAGAAAAAAAATCACAGCCAAATCACATTACTTTCAACAGAAGGTAGAGCTTCCACTACTAATTCCAGGCATGTTGCATATTTTGCATTTGCTGCAGCTGAAAACAATTATTAACTGGAATTTATTAAACTGACGACAAACTTAAAATGCTTTGACCAACAACCTTAAAAGTGACTTCAATGCTAATGGATAATGGTTATAACTTTTTGATCAACAGAAACGATTGCCAATTTTAAAAGTGGATGTTTTAGTGGTGGATACTTAACAATCAACACACTCACAATTTTTTGAGATTGAGGTTTGTATTTCATATTTCCAGCATTTGCAATATTTTGCTTTCGTATGATGAATTCTTGCATTCTCATTGAAAATAGAGAATGCCAATGCAAACTCATCAGGATGTAATTTCACTCTCCAGCCGCTGGAGGCTTGCAGTGCCATTATAATTGTGGAAATGAGAATTTATAAAGGACAACATTGAAAACAAGTGGACACCCATGAGAATACTGTATGCATGTGTGTGTAAATAAATGAGTTGGACTCAAGAACTGAGGATACAATATCAGATGACACAAAATGGTGGCCAAGAATATAACTGTTAAGAGGATGGTAAACAACAGGAGGGTAAAAAGGTCATACAGTAAGCAAATAGATGGTGCAAATGAAACTGAAGTGCAGGGAGATCCAAGTAGACATATTTTGGGAGAAAAATGAGAGGAAATAAATATAAGAGGAAATGGTCAAACTTTAAGTGGAGCAGAAGGCAGAGATACTTGAGGGTTCAGATACAGAGTTCAAAAAGGAACCCAAGGTAGCCTAATAAGTGCTATGTTTTCTTAATTTCAATCTGCAGAGATACACCAGCATGGAAAGATTCCTTCGATACATACATTACTCGAAAGATGCAATTCGATTTAAGTCTAAATATTCATTTAGTATTTTGATTAGCACACCCATCCAAATGAAAAGCTCTAAGCACCCAAGATGATGCACCAACATGCTCTCAAATCCATGCCATCAAATTGAGAAAATAAAAACAAAGGAAATGCAAAGGCTATTGGCTTCATTGAAGTCTTTGCAAACTACTTTCCAAGACATGGGCAATACTAGCTGTGTAGAGGTCTATATGGCATCACACAAGAGGTGGTGAAAATAGCAGAGGACAATCTGTTGAATGGTACAAATCAGTTCAGAGCAAACATTTTTTTAAAAATAACAAAACATGCTCAAAAGCAGGATTGAAATTTTAAAGCGTTTTCATGAAATATCTTGTCTCACACAAGGTATTAGGTTTATCGAATCATTACTCTTGAGCTAACACTTGTAATTGGCTCTGAAATTGACTCATCACTTTAAAAGGAGTTCGCATTATTTAAAAAGATGGTGAAAACATTCAAATGAACTGCCAGATCAGGTCAAATATTTTACAAAAGACCTGCAACCAGTAAACCAATATTTTAGGCCCTGTAGTGTAAGGTTAACTATGAACAAGACATTTTTTTTAAAGCTCTTCCTTGATAAACTGCATCAAAATAGCACCACAGCAAAATGGTAAATATAAACCAATTCATTATTTTAGTAACCTACAGTTCAACAATAACTGTAGGAACAGAGTGTTGCATCGTTAAAAAAAAACATTGATTACAGGTTTTGCAAAAGATTCTGAAAGGGCCAAAAGGTTTGTGTAAGTCCACTGCAAGAAAGCATTCTCTATTAGAATGAACATCTTTATGTTGCAAGACTTTTTATACTATCATTTATTAAATACTTCAATGAAAAAGAAAAGGGATAAGTAACCACATTTCTTTGTACTTACTGGTGATGATGAACCTTGAGTTACCTTGACATTAATTTCCATCTCCTGAACTTTCTTTTTCAATTCAATATTCTCGGTTTCCAATTCCTGAATCTGCAAAATAACTTTATTCTTGAAACTGTACAACCATGGTCTCAAAAATGTTACAATGTACACATGCCCGTGTGTACAAAACAGACTGTAGAACTATAACTGTCTGAACTTGCATTGGAGGAGACTCAATATACTTGAAGGACTGGGATACGCCATGATAATCAATAATAATGAAAAGACCAGTGTTTTCTATTTCAAATAAGTCAATAACACTACTGTAACCAATACCAGAAATAATACACTACTGTCAGAAGATATGGACTTGGCGAACTGTGGCAAGACCGCGGAGACCAAACCAAGTTGAAGCCATATATTACCTGAAGGTTTGAGCCATCCGTACAGGCTGGTTGTCTCCTCCATTGTTAAGGGAGCGTGTCCTAAACCAAATTCATGAAGGATATTGTGGGATAGTAAGAATGCTGAAAATAGCCAGTGGCTATTTTTGATAATTAGGGCTCAATAGTGAAATCGAGAAGGTGGGCACGTGTATGGCTTGTGTAAAGTTGTGAAACCTGCCGCCACTATTGCCATGGATCGCCCATGAGAATGGCCAGAAGGGTAAAGAGTTCATATAGATTATGTAGACCATTCGAAGGAGCAACATTTTCATTTTGGTTGGTGTGCACTCGAATGGCCTGAAGTCGGCATTATGAAGACTATGTCCTCGGAGAGAACAAAAGAAAGACTGGATGAGATTTTTGCAAGATTTGATTACATTGAACCACTTTTTAGCGACAATGGGCCACAGTTTATTTTGCAAAAACTGACCAATTATCTAAAGGGGAATGGAATCCAACACATCCGATCCACTCCTTAACATCCTGCCTCAAATGGGCTGGCTGAAAGTTTTATTCAAATAATGAAGCATTCATTGAAGGAAATAATGAGCAAAGATCAATGTCTAAATGACTAAGTGAATTCCTGATGACATGCCGGATTCGACAACCCAAGTTCTCCAACATTATTCATGGCAAAATAAAATGTCAGTTATGCACAGCTTTTGATCTACTGAAGCTGCCTAAGACGAGTTAAATTGTTGAGAGGAAACAGCAAAGTCAGGTTTTGCAACGTGAGAACAGGGCTAAATGCTGTTTTCAGAAAGATCAGGAAGTATTGGCAAGGAATTATACCACCAGTGAGAAGTGGATACCTGCCATTGTTTAGCACAGACCAGTCTCCTACACTGATCAACTTTCAGCAACTGGAAGTACTTTACCAGAGACCCGAGAGTCAGCGACAAATTGTGCCAAGTGAAGGCCTAGACGTTCCTGAGAACCTGACACTACCAAAACAACTGCGCAAGAAAGTAGCCCAGTTGAGGACACTTCAACACTGAATCAATCTGCAAACATGACATTGACTCCAGCTGAGATAACTACGAACGACATCTAAACTAAACCAAAAACACCAGAGGTTGCAGTCAACATGAAAATACAGATGCCTGAGGTTCGCCAACAACCACTTAGAAATCAACATCCTCCAAAATGTCTAATTTATTGACTGTTGCATTTATAAATTGTTCATATTGTAAATTTTGACTGTGA
This sequence comes from Scyliorhinus torazame, assembly GCF_047496885.1. Lineage (NCBI taxonomy): Eukaryota > Metazoa > Chordata > Chondrichthyes > Carcharhiniformes > Scyliorhinidae > Scyliorhinus > Scyliorhinus torazame. Next base: position 146,777,195 of record NC_092708.1, on the reverse strand, counting down.
ACATTATGCTGTGTTTCATTGCAGGAGCCTCTAATGCAAATAGGGAGGAAAGTTGGAACTAGGGGCGAAATTCTCCGGAAACGGCGCGATGTCCGCCGACTGGCCCCCAAAACGGCGCAAATCAGACGGGCATCGCGCCGCCCCAAAGGTGCGGAATGCTCTGCATCTTTGGGGGCCGAGCCCCAACCTTGAGGGGCGAGGTCGGCGCCGGACGAATTTCCGCCCTGCCAGCTGGCGGAAAAGGCCTTTGGTGCCCCGCCAGCTGGCGCGGAAATGGCATCTCCGGGCAGCGCATGCGCGGGAGCGTCAGCGGCCGCTGACAGCTTCCCACGCATGCGCAGTGGAGGGAGTCTCTTCTGCCTCCGCCATGGTGGAGACCGTGGAAGAGGCGGAAGGGAAAGAGTGCCCCCACGGCACAGGGCCGCTCGCGGATCGGTGGGCCCCGAACGCGGGCCAGGCCACCATGGGGGCACCCCCCGTGGCCAGATCGCCCCGCGCCCCCCCCCCCCCCCCCCCCCCAGGACCCCGGAGCCCGCCCGCGCCGCCTTGTCCCGCAGGTAAGGTAGGTGGTTTAATTTACGCCGGCAGGACAGGCATTTTAGTGGCGGGACTTCGGCCCATACGGGCCAGAGAATCGCGCGGGGGGCCCGCCAACCGGCGCGGCGCGATTCCCGCCCCTGCCGAATCTCCGGTGCCGGAGACTTCGGCAACCGGCGTGGGCGGGATTTACGCCAGCCCCCGTCGATTCTCCGACCCGGCGGGGGGGTCGGAGAATCTCGCCCCAGGTCACTTTAAGAGTCCGATCATTTGATGTATTGATGACTTCATCGGCAGTTTGGGTGGGCTAACAGTCAGCCTATTCTAACAGCCTATTAAATAAATATCTTTACAATAAAGCTTTTGTTTGTTTGTGCCATTGTAGTTTTCAAGCCTATCCTTTGAAAAAATAGCACAGGTTCAAATCAGGGATGCTCAAGAGGCCCGAATTAAAAGAGCTTCTGGGTTGTGGGGATGGAGGCGATTAAACAGATAGGGAGACGTGAGACCATGGCGGGATTTGAAAACAAGTATGGGAATTTTAAAATCAAGATGTTGCTTAATCAGGAGCTGGTGAAGGTCAGTGAAGACAGGGGTGGTTAGGGAAAGGGAATTTGTACGAGGTGTGAATTACCTCAAGTTTATGGAAGGTAGAATGTGGGAGACGAGCCAGAAATGCATTGAAAATGGTCAAGTCTAGAGGTAACCAAGGTAACTAAGACATGAAGAATTGGGTTTCAGCAGTTGATGAGCTGAGGCAGGGGCAATGTTAGGCAATATTACAGATAGGTAGTCTTTGTGATGGCAATAATATGAGGTCAGAAACCAGGCAAAGCAAGTTTGGTTCAAAGAAAGAGTGTAGGAGGTGTAACAGCACCAGGCATAATTAAAAATGAGGTGCCAACCTGCTGAAGCTACATCACAAGACTAGATGTGCACTGAAGAGTAGAAGAAGCATGCGACAGAAAGGGTAAACAGTTCCACAACCAATTGGTCAAATCAAATTCTGCAGCCCTGCCATTTTCAGTCATGATCGAACTAACGGCGGTAGGTTGTTCCACAATAATTTCCATCCTCCATGATTTCAGAACCCAGCAAGTGCAAAACACAAGGCTCAAGTGTTTGCATCTGTCTTCAACTAGCAGTGTCAAGCATATGATCCATTTGCCGGCTGTCCCCAGGACCACAGACGTCAGTCTTCAACTAAGCGAATTCACTTCACGTGATATCAAATAATAGCAAAGCACACTAGATATTGCAAATGTTACTCAGCCATAAAATATTGTGGCTGTGTGTGAAGAACTTGTGCTCCAGAACCAGCCAGGTATCTATAGCTAAGCTATTTCAGTGACAGCACTGTCATCTACTTGACAAAATGGAGAATTGCTCCATTATGTCCTGTCCTCGAAAAGCAGAACTATTCCAATCTAGCCAATTACATTTCCATCAGCCGAATCTCAAAAACCAGCAAACTGGTGGAAGATGTCATTGACAGTACTGACAAGTAGCATTTACACAAAAATATCTTGCTCACTGATGATCAGGATCACTTGGCTCCTGATGTCATTACAGACTCAATCTAAACAAGAGCTCCAGATATGAGGCGAGAATAACTGTAATTGATGTCAAAACATCACTTGACTGAGTGTGGCATCAAGGAGTCTGGGAGTGGGGATAAAGGGGTCTTTTTCAGGGTGGCAGCCGGTGACTAGTGGTGTACCTCAGGGGTTGGTGCTGGGACCACAGCTTTTCACAATATACATTAATGATCTGGAGGAAGGAACTGAAGGCACGGTTGCTAAGTTTGCAGATGATACAAAGATCTGTAGAGGGGCAGGTCGTATTGAGGAAGCAGGCAGGCTGCAGAAGGACTTGGACAGGCTAGAAAAATGGGCAAAGAAGTGGCAGATGGAATACAATGTGGAAAAGTGTGAGGTTATGCACTTTGAAAGGAGAAATGGAGGCATAGCCTATTTTCTAAATGGAAAGATGCTTAGGAAATCAGGAGCACAAAGGGATTTGGGAGTACTTGTTCATGATCCTCTTAAGGTTAACGTGCAGGTTCAGTTGGCAGTTAGGAAGGCAAATGCAATGTTAGCATTCATGTTGAGAGGGCTAGAATACAGGACCAAGGATGTACTTCTGAGGCTATATAAAGCTCTGGTTAGATCCCATTTGGAGTATTGTGCGCAGTTTGGGACCCCGTATCTAAGGAAGGATATGCTGGCCTTGGAAAGGGTCCAGAGGAGGTTCACAAGAATGATCCCTGGAATGAAGAGCTTGTCGTATGAGGAACGGTTGAGGACTCTGGGTCTGTACTCATTGGAGTTTAGAAGGATGAGGGGGGGATCTTACTGAAACTTACAGGATGCTGCGTGGCCTGGATAGAGTGGACGTGGAGAGAATGTTTCCACTTGCAGGAAAAACTAGAAGCAGAGGACATAATCTTAGACTAAAGGGACGATCTTTTAAAACAGAGATGAGGACAAATTTCTTCAGCTAGAGGGTGGTGAATCTGTGGAACTCTTTGCCGCAGAAGGCTGTGGAGGCCAAATCACTGAGTGTCTTTAAAACAGAGATAGATGGGTTTTTGATCAATAAGGGGATCAGGGGATATGGGGAGAAGGCAGGAGAATGGGAATGAGAAAAATATCAGCCTTAATTGAAAGGCAGAGCAGGCTCGATGGGCCGGGTGGCCTAATTCTGCTCCTATGTCTTATGGTCTTATAGTTACCGGGCAAAACACTGCCTTTTGGCCAATTCGTTGGCCACCAGCCAACCAATCGAACCGAGCCCCACTGATCTCTCGGGTATCAAAAAGTCTGAGTTCTGCTGTGCAAAGCTAGCACTGTGTTCACTTTTGTGACTTTTGAATTCCTCACTCGCCTACTTAACTTAAAGATATATGTCCATTAAGCATCCATAGATCAAAATAATTCAGTAAAAATAAGGAATGGCGAAAAAAGGGAATGAACAGGAAGGACCCTTATATATCTCCCTCGCTGAAGGCATGAAAGATCAGGGCACGGATCCCATTGAGGTATGCAAGACATAAATCTCAAATATATGTCCATTCATCCATCCCCATTATATAATGTGATGTGTACAATTTTAACATTGAATAAACGCCAATGGAATAATTTTGCGTTCTGGGTTTTAAACTTTTCCATCGCAAGTGGATTATGGTTTAAACTAAGCTTTATTTATTGTCATGCTGGACATATACTTCAAAATACTGAAAGGCTACGAGCAACATTAAGGCTTCCTTTTCAACGGTACAATACTTTCTTTGGCACGGAATTGTTTTTTTGAAAAATATCCCACTGACCTCTCTATTCCTGCATCAGTGTCTTGTAGTGTCACTGCCCCTACCCCCCAGGTCACTGCCATCTGTAGTCATTTTAAGTGGTCTGGAAAAGGTCCGGGGAGTACAGCACCAGTTCGCCCACTCAATCTGTCAAACTCTACTTGGCATTCTGTGGACCGCAGCATTTTTGCTCGTTTCCGCAACATATCCAACATGCATTGTAATTCAGTCTTTAACTGAGCCAGTCTCCATGGCTTTAGTTGAAATGTATATTTGATTCCAAGATTCCTGCGCCCACATCATGATTGGTGTAGCCATCTGGGATGGCCACTTCCCGATTTCAAAATGGACACTTTGCAAAGATTGGACAATACTGAGAAAACAAGCAGGTTCAGGGTTTGTCTGCATATTGGAGCCGCAGCTCCCAGACAAGACCAAAACTGTAGACCCATTAGCATACTAATGGCCCATCTCCGGAAACAAAAGAGGAACATTTGAGTAACTGATACTAAGGCAGACACTCCGGCGCCAGAGGAGACCCGAACAAAGCAGGCCAACGGCCACCTAGGGCACACCCAGCCATCAGGGCACCCACCCCATTATTGGATGAAATCGACCGGAACGATCAAGAAACGGGCCAATTGATTGGGGCCAAGTTCAAGGCCCGCCCAAAAGAGCGCGAAGCCCCTTTGGGTATAAGAAGGAGCCCCCAAGAGAGAATCGTTCTCTTGGATCCGGCTCTCACCGAGGAGAGACCTGTCCAACAGCTGCACCAGAAACGAGTAAGTCCAAGGTCAACGCACGCTATCAGACAGACGACCTTAGCTGTTGTCCCGTACCAGTTCCACCCCAGCAGCCTCAGAACCGAACAACGGCCATTGCTCCTCTGACTGAATGGGCGCCCGAAGCTAAGTGTAGGCTTTAGCAGTAGTGATAGTTTAGTCTGTAGTATTTGTGCAGGAGTATATTTAACTGTGTGTGTAAATAAATAAGCATTTGTCTTTGAACTAACTAACTCTTGTATCGAGTCTTTGATCAGTATTCGGTTTGAACCTTGTGGCGGTATTGAAAGATACCTGGGAACTCTAGAGCAAACGTAATTAGAATTAAGGAAGGAGATCATATTGACCGCCATATTCAGAGCCAACAAAAGAAATATACATTTAGCAACATTTACTGGCGACCTCTGACGGGACTCGACCTAGAATTGGAATCCAATTGGAAACAGAAAAACCACAAGTGTGAGAACGATACTGGTCAAACCTCTGAGATTCGGAAGTGTGTTAATGCATGCGTACTAACAGGGATATAAGGTAAACCTGAGAGATTTTGTTGCGTAAAACTGTCGGGAGTTTTGTAGGCCGGAAATTAGCGTAAGCCGTACCCGTGTTTACATCACCACTTTATCACCCACTGTGCCAAATTCAGTAGAGAACCCAGAGATAGAGAGAAAATGGCAATGAAGGCAATGGAACGCCTTATGAACCCCCAAGAATTCGAGGTCGCAGCGACCAGTAGAGTAGGACAGTGTCCCGTATGGGAAGAAGAGATCAGAAAATATCTCAAAGGGAAAGGATGGCCCCTTTGGAGTGAATCCTTTGTCAATGACGAAACAGGTCCCAGAAGTGAAAGTTTAGTCTGTAGTATTTGTGCATGAGTATATTTAATTGTGTGTGTAAATAAATAAGCATTTGACTTTGAACTAACTAACTGGTGTATCAAGTCTTTGATCAGTATTCGGTTTGAACCTTGTGGCGGTATCGAAAGATACCTGGCGACTCTAGAGCAAATGTAATTAGAATTAACGAAGGCGACCATATTGTCCGCCATATTCAGAGCCAACGAAAGAAATACACATTTAACAACATTGGTTACGGTGTTGACCCTGGTGAGTCTCTACAAATTTGACTATACTTTTCAGTATCTTCATCAGATATTCTCTCTGTTCGTCTGCTGCTCTATAGGTTTGCATCTTTGGTTTTAGAATTCCATCGAATATTTTTCAAACAGTGCCTTGTTTTCACTCTCTTGATCAAAATGAAAGACATCATGCTTCCCATTGTCAGGTTTCTGACTGTCCAAATTTGTCTCTTTCTGTCTCTCATGTAATGCAGCCAGTCTTTTCTGATTGTCCAATAAATGTTTATCCAAATTTCGAGGACCTCCTGCAGCGAAACTACAAGCAGCAATGTCAATGCTGAGGGAAATATCTGGTTTACTTTTAATCAATAAACACTTTTCAACCCTCCAGCTTTACATTCTTTCTTTTCCTTTCTATGGTTACTTTCAGTAACACGTAATGCTGAGGGTTCAATCTTCTAGAGCTGGTTGGCGTCATATGCACCATTCTTTGTTTTACAGTTTTTACTCTTATCAGAGTCTTCGTAATCACAGCATTTATCTCCATTTAGTAACACAAACTTATACAATTTGTGCTTTCCAATATCAACTTTTGTTATTTACTTTCAAATATACCAAGGTGAAACCTGTAGCTAGGAGTGTCCATGGTGGATGTGTTGAATTGAAGAGACATTGTTCCTTTAAGTGGTGGTGGCCAGAAACTACTTTTCACATCATTATCAGAATCAGAGGATAGGACGTTGTTGGTTCCATGAACTTCCCCTGGCTCTCTAAAAATCATCCCACTCAGGCAGGATCCAATCACCACCCATTACAGGGCAGAATACAGCCTTTTAGGCCAATTCACTGGCCATCAGCCAACCAATGGAACAGAGTCCCGCCAATCTCTCAGGTGTTGAAAAGTTTGAGCTGGTAAAGCCAGCACAGTGATCTCTTTTGTAACTTTTGAAATCCTCACTCCCTTGCTCGACTTAACGGTATATATGTCCATTCAGCATTCATGGATTAAAATGATAACAACAGAAATAAAGAAAGGGGAGAAAGGGAATCAACAGGAAGCGCCCGTTGATTCGTAACAAAACCTCCAAGTTCTCCTCCAAGTCACACACTGTTATGACAGAGATTGCTTTTCTTTCATTGTCCCTGGGTCAAAATCCTGGAACACCTTCCCAAACAGCACTGTCAAAGTATCTTCACCACATAGGCTGCAGCATTTCAAGAGGGAAATTCACCACCACCTTCCCAAGAGCAAATAAGAATGGACAATAAACGTCCTTGTCAGCAACAGTTACACACTGTGAATAAATAAAATTAAAAAGTCTGCAAATGCTCGACATGTTAGTTTGCAGCAGCAGACCTGGCGGTCCGTCCTTAAGTTGGGAGATGCAACTTACAGCTCATCCCTCTCAGGCAAGTAACTGTTAATGACTCCATCCATTTAAATTTTCTGAGGTCCTACACAGGAAACAGTCATTTGTCTATTGGACACTCACATAATACTCAAAGGCTGCGATTAACAAATGCTTCAATCCTCAAAAGGGTGTGATGATTATGGAGTAGACTTTGTAGGAATTGGAGAGACTCCATTTTTCTGTTTTCATTCATATTAAACTTGTGAATAAATAAGGTGTGTTTGGCTGTTGGGTGTGGTGACTGTCTCTTTTAAGGGCAGCACAGCCGAGTTAGAGTCACATGGACTGCATGACCAATCGGCAAAGTGTGGAATCACCCCATAGTGAGAGATTGGATTGGATTTGTTTATTGTCACGTACACCGAGGTACAGTGAAAAGTATTGTTCTGCATGCAGCTCAGACAGATCATTCCATACATGAAAAAAAATACATATCAGGGCAAACATAAAATACACAATGTAAATACATAGACACGGGCATCAGGTGAAGCATATAGGAGTGTAGTACTACTCGGTAGATTAGATGTGTGAAGGGATCAGGTCAGTCCATAAGAGGGTCATTTAGGAGTCTGAAGTCATGTGAGGGTACCTTTAAGAAATGGGTGTTTTTTATAGAATAACTGTAGTGGGTGTACCTTTAAGAAATGGGTGTTTATTGCTGCAGTGATGTCAGAGTGTGGGTGGAGCTGGAATGGCTGTCAGCTTTTACTTTCGCTCTGGGCTCGCAGCTACAGGGTGTGTTTAGTTTCGTTTTAGTTTTGGAGAAGCTGCAGTCACAGCAAGATGTGTATGAATCTCTGCAAGCTTATGAATGCTCATTTGGTGATTTCAACGTGGTAACCGTTCTCAGTAGTGAAGTTAAACCTGATGTCTTTCTGTACAAAGGGTTCTTTTTGTCTTATGGATGTTGCAAGGAAAGATTAAGAGTTACTTAGAGAGTACTGTATTCTTTGGGGGATTTATTGGTGTTGATAGTTGTTAAGATGTTTACTGTGGGTTTATAAAGTGTTAACTGGTTTCATAAATAAACATTGTTTTAATTTAAAAGTACTGTAAGGTTCTGTTGCCTCACACCTGCAGAGTAGGCCCGTGTGTTCCCCATAACCACAATCTATTAAAAGTTGTGGGTCAGGTGAACTCCATGATACACTTTGGGGTTCTCTAAACCCTGGCCCATAACACTGATAACAACAGGGAAGAAGCTGTTTTTAAACTTGTTAGTGCATGTTCTCAGACTTTTGAATCTCCTACCCGATGGAAGAAGTTGGAAGAGTGAAAAAGCCGGGTGGGATGGATCTTTGATTATGCTGCCCACTTTCCCAAGGCAGCGGGAGGTGTACACAGAGTCAATGGATGGGATGCGAGTTTGTGTGATGGGCTGGGCGGTGTTCATGACTCTCTGTAGTTTCTTACAGTCTTGGGCCAAGCAGTTGCCATACTAGGCTGTGATGTAGCCAGACAGGATATGCCGAATTTCCTTAGTTTCCTGAGGAAGTATTGGCGCTGTTGTGCTTTCTTGGTGGTAGCGTTGACGTGGGTGGACCAGGACAGATTGTTGGTGATGTGAATATCCAGGAATTTGAAGCTGTCAACAATCTCCACCTCGGCCCCGTTGATGCAGACAGGGTTGTACACGATACTTTGCTCCCTGAAGTCAATGATCTGCTCTTTAGTTTTGCCGACATTGAGGGAGATATTGTTGTCGGTACACCACTCCACTAGGTTCTTTATCTCCCTCCTGTATTCTGACTCATCGTTGTTTGAGATCCGACCCACTTTGGTCGTGTCATCAGTAAACGTATAGATGGAGTTGGAACCTAATTTTGCCACGCAGTCGTGTGTGCATAGGGAGTATAGTAGGGGGCTAAGTACACAGCGTTGCGGGGCCCCGGTACTGAGGACTATCGTGGAGGAGGTGCTGTTGTTTATCCTTACTGGTTGTGGTCTATGGTCAGATAGTTGAGGGTCCAGTTGCAGAGTGAGGAGCCAAGTCCTAGGTTTTGGAGCTTTGATATGAGCTTGGCTGGATATGAGAGGCTCTGAAGCAGAGACATTTTAGGAGTTAGCTACAGGGTGGTGCACAATTCTTATTTATAAATACCTTTTGTGTTTACTAATGAAGTCTGTGAAAGTGCATCTCTGTACCTGGCAATGATGGTAAATTATCCTGACACTGTCTCTTCTTAGAATCCAAGTGTGCCCGACTACTGATCAGTTAGTAAGCTTCTGGATTTAATGAAGGCTCAATTGCAACCTCAACCATCAGTCATATTCCAGATATTCTAATCTAATTTGAAGGTGAAAGCCTCAGGCGAATCGATTGTAACTTACATTGCTAAACTGAAGCAATTATCAGGATCACTGTGATTTTGGAGCCACTCTAAATAAGATGTTACAGGATATGTTGGTCTGAGGCATGAAGAACGACATTATTCAATGTAGATTGCTTGCAGGAGTTGACATGAATTTTAAATGGGCAATAGAGATAGTGCGACCATGGAAAGTGCTGAAAAACTATACAAGGGATGTAGAGCACACAGAATGGCCCCATTCACCAGTTAGGGACGGAAACTGCAGCCAGCTGTGGTGCCAAGACCGCTGAAGTAGCCTTGAAGCGGGAAACCATTTCAGCCACCAACAAATCAAAAAGGTACAGAATCGGCAATCAGTCAATAATGCTTAAAGTGGAATTTTACCGATGTGGCGGAGACCACACTCCTGAATCATGTCCTTTTAAGGAGGTTCAGTGATTTTATTATCACAAAAGAGAGCATTTGATCAAGCAGAGTGGAGCTAAATCAAGATCTCCCAGCAATCAATCCACTAAGCTGTTACAAGTATACAACGTGGAATAGCCTGGCATCTGTGATTGTGGTATTCATTCAGTTAAATGTAAAGCAGGCAAGATAGACCCTATTACAGTAATACACTGGGTAAATGGGAAATGTCTTAAGATGCAAGTAGGCATCACCACTGTGATGGCCAAGCATTCATTTCAATGCCTAAGAGAGGGATTTCACCATTGAACATGGTGAGCACTTCTGCCAAGTTGAAAACTTATTCAGGAAAAGCAATAAAAAATAAAAGACACAACAATGGCACCTGTAAACTGTGAACAACAGTCTACCCCCTCCCAGCAATAATCGTGATTGGTGAAAGACCAAGCCTTCTCGGCCGTGATTGACTGTATGAAATCAAGTCCAATTAGGCCGAGATTTTTCAAGTGCGGGAAGAGGGACTGCCCACACGGATAAGAAAATACGAGAGCTGTGATGAATTAGGCAAAATCAAAGGGCTATAAGCTAAGATTTATGTGGATTCAAAGGCAACTCCCCAATTCCTTAGGGCAAGATGGTACCATATGCCTTACGAGAGAAAGTGAATAAGGAGTTAAATAGGTTGGAAGAACTAGACATTATCCAGTTAATTCCATCCTCAGAATGGGCAGCACTTATAGTCCCCATATTGAAATCGGACGATACCAGCTCCCTTTGCGGCAATTATAAGCAAACAGTTGATCAGGCCACCAAGTTGGAGAAATGTCGAATACCAAGAATTGAAGACTTGTACGCAAAGCTGGCTGGAGGTCAATCTTCCACAGAGCTGGATATGAGTCACATGTACCAGCAAGTCCAATTAGATGATACTTCCCTGGGGGTGTATCACGGTAAACACACACACAAAGGCCCATTCTAGTACATGGACCTGCCTTTTGGTTTGTCTTTGACACAGACAGTCACCCGAGGCTGGATTTGAACCCGGGTCCTTGGCGCTGTGAGGCAACAGTGCTACCCACTGTGTCACCGTACCATTCCACATACAACAATGGGAGTTCCACCAGCACAACTGCTAATAAAATGTCATCTCAGAGTGAGACTGGGTCTCGTGTTTCCAAATTTGCCTGGGAGGGTAGAAGCCAGACAAAATAATCTGAAAGCAAGCCATGATTCGCATAGTACAGCATGATCATATATGGCAGATGAAGCCTTGTACGTAAGAAACTTCGGCAGTGGATCAAATTAGATTCCCGGAATTATTGTCTCAAGATCGGACCACTTTCATATCAAGTGGATATGGCAGGACGGATAGGTCATAAAAATGAGGATTACTTGAGGAGCAGAGAGATGCTCCTACTATCAGCGTTACCATCAGGAAATGTTTTCGAACCCGTAAGAACCGATCTGATCGACCTGTTATCGACATAACTGATGTCTCCATGGAAACAAATATTGATGAATCGCTTGTGCCGGAAGAGGTACCCATTATTGCAGTTCCTGTTAACGTTGATCAGCTCAGAGAACAGAATTATACCACTCTCCAAGGAACAGAAAACGCCTCAAAGACTCGATTTCAAATTATCCAACTCATGTACATTATGTTTAGTTAATACTTACGACCAAGTGAATTAGTTTTGAAGATTATATATAAAGGGCTTAAAGGGTGATTTAAAGGTCCCTTTAAGGGCAATACAGCAGAGAAAGAGTCACATGACCCGTGTGACCAATCGGGAGTCAGAATGTGGAATCACCCCATGGTGAGAGAGGCACCTAGGCAGGGACATTTCGGAAGCTAGCTACAGCCATGAGACTGCTGTCCAATTCTTTAAAAATAAATACATTTTGTGTTCCTTAATGAAATCTATGAAAGTACATTTTTACACTGGGTGACGGAGAAGAAGCATTCTTCAATATTGCAGAAAGAAGCTGCCATGAATATAAAGGACTGGTTTTCCCACAAAAAAACTAAATAAATCAGAACATTCCTTCTCAGGAGATGGCAACTATTGCATGAGGATTTTAATGTTTCTTGTCCCAGACAAACAAATACCTTGACATCAGTACAGGTGATTCAACGCTCTTCATTCACTGAGCCTTGGGTCCTCCTATTCTGAATTGGTCTGATGCAAGGAGGGTAGATAACTGAAACTCTGTCTGTTGATGTCATCCCCCTCACTTGTATGGCCTACACTGATCGAGTGGCTGGCGTGCACTGTGCTCCTCTTAGGGAATTACAGAATAGGTAGAAAAATCATGTGATGCATGGGTGAAGATTCATAATCTCACGGCACTTTCCAACAATTCTTGCCACATTCATGCTACTTTTTCAGTGGGGTGGGGCACGGTTAATATCCAGGTCAAAATGTTTTGACTACTTTTGCAGAATTTTAAACATGCCCGTTTAGCCTTTTGTCACAATGGATCTGTCCCATGGGTATACACCATGAAGCTTTAGGTGTCATATTTAATGTTTACGTCAATGTCAACATCAAGCTGCATACATTTCAATTTGGAAGTACTAATGTGCACTGACATAGGAACTTTAACAAGGTTCTAATACAAGTGTCTTGTTCACCAATTATATAACTGTGCTAAAATCAATCAATTCTAAATTTCTAAACAGAGAAATATGTAGCATAGTGGTATTGTCAATAGACTAGTAAAGCAGAGACCCAGAGTAATGCTCTGGGGTCCCAGGTTCAAATTCCACCACTACAGGTGATGAAATTTGAATTCAATAAAAATCTGGATGAAATCATTGTCGAAAAAATTCCATCTGGTTCCTTTGAGGAAGGAAATCTGCCACCCTTACCTGATCTGGCCTACATGTGACTCCAAACCCACAGCAACATGGTTGACTCTTAACTGTGCCCTCTCAAGAGCAATTAGGAATGGGCAATAAATGCTGGCCCAAGATGCGACGCCCACATCCCATGAACGAATAAAGAAAACCAATATAAGTGCAAATTTGACCAAGTTGTCTTGGTTTTGAGGGATGCACTGCAAACATACAATGCTGTGTGGTCTTAGAGGCAGACGTTGGGAACTCCTGTATTAATGTATTTTCAAACTATCGCTTGTTTCAATTTATTCTATTGCCGAAGCTAATAGAAGCTGCATCAAGTCTTGATGATTGAGTTGTGAGGTGAAAAGTGAACTGGGTTTATCAAGTCCTTTGCATTCAGATCAAATTGAAGGGATATCAACAAAGATCAATGTCTTTAGTAACCCTTTTGTGTTTACACACAGCAACATTAATAATGTATCATTATATAATAATGCATTCAACTGCATCATTGATTATCAGCATGTAAAAAACCTATAAAGTTAACTCCTATGAAAATTGCATTATAAAATTACATGCTGAAGCATGAACGTTCATTCGAGCCTATAGTGGCTATAAAACGGCGGTTTTGCATTAGGTTACTTCAAGGACGAAACATAGCCTAACAACTCGCAAACACACGTGATGTCTTAGAACTGTCCTTTTGCCCTGCTTGAGTTTAAAGGACATATATCTGCATAATCACGTCTGACAAAAGTTGAACTCCCTTCCTCTGTTGTGCTACAATATTAAAAATTCTGGCATGCAGAAGAGGTGGCTCAACGATCATTGAGATAGCTGTATAAGGTAAAACGGACAGGGAGTGCAGCCATTATTGTGCTGTTAGTATGTTTCGATGCCAGTCCACAGAGAAAATAACACATAAAAGGACACAGACTCACATGGTGGGCAGGATTTTCTAGCCCTGACTCTGGCAAGGTCTGCCTGCAACGATGCCCGCTGGTGTCAGGGCTAGAAAATCCCACCCCATGTCTCTGCAACATTTTTCTCAAAGCAAGCATTTGTGACTGGGTTGTGCATTATTGCAAATCACAAGGAAGTGGAATGAATCAACAGTCCTCAGGCTATTTCTGTTGTGTTCTTTTTCCCTGCTGACCCCTGGGTTTTCATGAGTCTTCATCCCCACTGGCGGATTATTCAGTTTGTCTCCACCACCACAATCACAATTTGAATAATATGTAAATACTTGACTTACAAATAATGGCCTGGATTTTACGGTCAGCAGTGAGCATCACCATTGCACCAATGACATTGAATAAATTTCCACATAAACCTAGATCCGTGGCTAGAATTTTGACTGCATGAGGGAGGATTCTCTCCCTGTGTGGGTTGGTGTGAGGCCCCAGCAGCGCAGGCTGGTTTTGACAAAAGTAAAAACAGCCGGTTGTGGGCATAGCTTTCAGCTGCACGTAAAAAATCTGAAAATAGGTTACTGCAGTAAACAGGCAAAAGGAAAAGAACATTGATAAACTATATTAAAACCAGGTTTGAAAATCGCATTTTAGAAGATATGAATACTTTTACAAAACTAAAAATGTAAACCTATTTTGAAAAAGTGCAATCATTTTAATCAAATATTTTTGAAAAGTGATATTTTCAATGTTTGATGAATCTTGTGAAAAAGTTGTAGGTTTCACTTTTTAACAAGATTTATTTAAAAAGGTTCTATGGAGAGGGAAGTTAAAAAGACATCAGTGTTTTAGAATTTCAAGATGTCGCGGGCCTCCTCATTATGTGTTTGGAATTGATGAAATGCTCTATACACCCGAAAGGTGATAAATTCAAAAGTATAATCACTCTGTAATTAGTGGGAAACTTGACCAAATTTATGTTCAAATTTATGCTGGTTTTTTACATGTCATTTGAAATAGCGAACTCTTGGGAGTAAATGGTTAGTCCACTGCAACTTTTGGATTCGCACAGTATAGACTGCACACATCAGAAGCTATGGGGCTGCTCTGATTTTCAGTACTGGCAAAGGTTAAATATGTTGTCAGTACCGGTACTGTAAAATATCGGCTAATCTATTAGCATATTTTTATTCTAACGATGAAACTGATCTGAGACGTTTAACTGGGATGGAATATTACGCTCCTGTTACGGCATGAGCGGGGCTGGAAAATGCGGTGAGCCATACAAAAGTCTATTTACTGCGGCAGGATTGGAAGGCCTGGAAAATCCTACCGATGGGAAGGCCTGGAAAATCCGGCACCCTCTTTCTCTTTCCACAGATGGTGAGTATTTCTAACATTTTCTGTTTGTATTACTTGTTCTCAACTGTTTGGAACTAATTTACACCAGTGCATAGATTTTCCCCAAATTCTACTCAAGTTAGAAATAACACTTAAAAAATAGAAATGCTAAAAATCTGAAATGAAAGGAATTAAGACAGACCAATCCTTCCCAGGATGCAAGGAAGTAAACACAGATTAATATTTTGGATGCATACCAGTTCTGGTGCAAGGCTTCCACCCAAATTATTAATGTGCCTTTTTGCTCCCAATTTTATTTAGAGTATTCCAGCATTTTGCCCTTTTGTGAAGTATTTTCTCATCCCATTTTAGGAATCATATCAAACTTGCTTAGCCAAGGTTAAAATGCAGTTTAATTGCTGCTTGCCTTCCCCACTCCACTTTCCCCTCCTCCAAAAACCATTCCATCTGCATGTTCTTTACATTTTGGCTTTCATTTGGATTTAAAGGAATTCAAACTATAATCATAACGCCTGATTTATAAACTTGAGTTAGGGAGGGTAATTCATGGAATGGGTGAAAAGTCAATGTTAGATTTCCCACAAATGGCCACAATTATCACTTGGAATTGAATTTCAAGTACATTAATAAAGTGAGCCCTGCTTCATTTTCAACATCAGTCACAGAAGCAGTTTCACACACGTCCTGTAATGATCGTGAAATTATTTTGACCTATCTTCTGCACTACAAAGTGGAACTCAACAGAAGAGAGTAGAACAGAACCAGCCGGGGGCGTGGCTGCCTCCATCTCCTACGTCCATGGAGGAGATAGGCCTCAGTGTCATGCGGCCGGCTGTGAAGAGCCTTGTTGCATCAGACATCAGAGGACATTGAGGATGATGCTATGTTTCGGCTTCTCAATACTCTGCTCACCCTCATCATGCTATCTTACATGTTGATCAAGTTTCAGATGGTGTGAAAATGGAACTCTTGTTTCTTTTCCCACCACCACACTTTCCACACCCCAACCTTCCTCTACCCCCTCTGATTTTCTGTCTTGGCACACCGAGAACTGGCACCTTCTCAACTGCAGAAGCCCAGGTGGAAGGAGAGTGAAACAATAAAGCACTAATGAAAAGGCTACATCATCTGGTCTGACATCTACAGCCAGCAGCTCAGGTGCTGGCACTGCATATACCGTGGAGGCTGGTATAGAGTTGGAACCAGCATGTGCTGAAACATCTGGGCATGTGTGACCTGCAGCCAGGGCAACAGTAAAGGATGATTTATGTATCAGCTCTCGGTGAGGGAGTGATGGTGGTGGTGAGGTCTTGACGGGTTCTGCTTCAGAGGATTTAGATGAGAGCTTTGATGGGGGAGACATAGAGCAGAAAGCCGATGGCATGCACAGTATGTATTGGCTTGCCTGTGAGCAGTCCTCTAAGTCTGGCTCCATTGGCAGAAGGCATAGTGTAGAACTTGCCCTTTCTGTAGCTCCTGCTCAATGTCCCTGTGGCGCTGCAGACTCAGAGGCACTTTTACTGTTGTCCTCATACCTCTGTGTGGACAGTGCAGCAATGCTCTGTCATCCAAAGAAAAAAGAACACAGAAAAGTACAGCACAGGAACAGGCCCTTCAGCCCACCAAGCCTGCGCCGACCATGCTGCCTGTCTAAACTAAAACCTTTTACACTTCTGGGGCCCGTGTCCCTCTATTCCCATCCTATTCATGTATTTGTCAAGATGTCCCTTCAACGTCACTATCGTACCTGCTTCCACCACCTTCACTGGCAGCGAGTTCCAGGCACCTCTGTGAAAAAAAGCTCCTTCCCACATCTCCTCTAAACTTTGCCCCTTGCACCTTAAACCTATGTCCTCTGGTAATTGACTCTTCCACCGTGATAAAAAGCTTCTGACTATCCACTCTGTCCATGCGCTTCATAATTTTGTGAACTTTTGTCAGTCCGCCCTCAACCTCCGTCGTTCCAGTGAGAACAAACCGAGTTTATCCAACCTCTTCTCATAGCTAATGCCTTTTATACCAGGCAACATCCTGGTAAACATATTCTCCACCCTCTTCAAAGCCTCCACATCCACTAATAATAATCTTTATTAGTGTCACAAGTAGACTTACATTTACACTGCAATGAGGTTACTGTGAAAAGCCCCTAGTCACCACATTCCGGCGCCTGTTCGATTACACAGAGGGAGAATTCAGAATGTCCAAATTACCTAATAGTACCTCTTTCAGGACTAGTGGGAGGAAACCGGAGCACCCGGAGGAAACCCAAACAGACACGGGGAGAATGTGCAGACTCCACACAGACAGTGACCCAGCGGCGAATCGAACCTGGGACCCTGGTGCTGTGAAGCCATAGTGCTAACCACTGTGCTACCATTCTGCCATCTGGTAGAATTGTGACCAGGGGCGGGATTCTCCGACCCTCCGCCGGGTCGGAGAATCGCTGGGGGCTGGCGTGAATCCCGCCCCTGCCGGTTTCCGAATTCTCCGGCACCGGATATTCGGCAGGGGCGGGAATCGTGCCGCGCCAGTTGGCGGGCCCCCCGCCCGGCGATTCTCCGGCCAGGATGGGCCGAAGTCCCGCTGCTGGAATGCCTGCCCCCCCCGGCGTGGATTAAACCACCTCTCTTACCGGCGGGACAAGGCGGCGCGGGCGGGCTCCGGGGTCCTGGGGGGGGGCGCGGAGCGATCTGGCCCCGGGGGGTGCCTCCATGGTGGCCTGGACCGCGATCGGGGCCCACCGATCTGTGGGCGGGCCTGTGCCGTGGGGGCACTCTTTTCCTTCCGCCTTCGCCATGGTCTCCACCATGGCGGAGGCGGAAGAGACCCCTTCCACTGCGCATGTGCGGGGATGCCGTGAGCGGCCGCTGACGCTCCCGCGCATGCGCCGCCCGGCAAAATCAGCTTCGCACCAGCTGGCGGGGCACCAAAGGCCTTTCCCGCTAGCTGGCGGGGCGGAAATCAGTCCGGCGCGGGCCTAGCCCCTCAAGGTTAGGGCTCGGCCGCTCAAGATGCGGAGACTTCCGCACCTTTGGGGCGGCGCGATGCCGGACTGATGTGCGCCGTTTTTGTCGCCGGTCGGCGGACATCGCGCCGATTGCGGAGAATTCCGCTCGAGAATTGAAGGCTATGGAGAATTGAAGGCTATGGGCGGGATTCTCCCCTACCCGGCGGGGCGGGGGGGTCTCGGCGGGACGGAGTGGCGTGAACCACTCCGGCGTCGGGCTGCCCCAAAGGTGCGGAATCCTCCGCACCTTCAGGGGCTAGGCCCGCCCCGGAGTGGTTTGCGCCTCGTCGGCCAGCGGGAAAGGGGCTTGGAGCATGCGCGGGGGCGCCAGCGCGTGCTGGCGTCATCCCCGCGCATGCGCAGAGGGCTTCGTTTCCGCACCGGGAATGGCGGACCGTTATAGCCCCCGGTGCGTCAGGATAGAGTGCCCCCACGGCACAGGTCCGCCCGCAGATCGGTGGGCCCCGATCGTGGGCCAGGCCACCGTGGGGGCACCTCCCGGGGCCAGATCCCCTGCGCCCCCCTGCGTCACCAGGTCCCGCCAGTAAGGGACCTACTCCAATTTACGCCGGCGGGACTGGCAAAAGGGCAGAACTTTGGCCCATCGCGGGCCGGAGAATATGGGCAGCCCCGGCGCCCATTGAGTCGCGCTGGACCCCGCTATTCTCCGAGGTGGGCGGCTCGACTCACGCCTGGCCGATTTTTGGGGGGCTGGAGAATTATGAGGACAGTGGGGGCGGGATTCACGCTGACCCCCGGCGATTCTCCAACCCGGCGGTGGGTCGGAGAATCCCGCCCTATATTCCAAGTGCGGCCTAACTAAAGTTCGATACAGCTGCAGCATGACTTGGCAATTTTAGTGGTCAATGCCACGTCCTATGAAGGCAAGTATGCCATATGCCTTCTTGACTCCCTTCTCCACCTGCGTTGCCACTTTCTGTGATCTGTGGGGCTGTACACCCAGGTCCCACTGCCTGTCTACTCTGAAGGGATTTGCCATTTACTGTATATTTCCAACTTGAATTAGACCTTCCAAAATGCATTACCTCACATTTGGCCGGATTTAACTCCATCTGCCATCTCTTCTTCCAAGTCTCTATCTAATCTAAATCCTGCTGTATCCTCTGACAGTCCTCATCACTATCCGCAGTTCCAATAACACTTGTGTCGTCCGCAAATTTACTAATCAGACCAGTTACATTTACCTCCAAATCATTTATATATACTACAAACAACATTGATCCCCGTGGAACACCACAAGTCACATCCCTCCATTGAGAAAAGCACCATTCCATTGCTACCCTCTGTCTTCATCACTTTAGTGAGATGCAACCTCCTCTTCACAAACCATGCTCCCTCTCACTTATACGTCCAGGCTTCCAAATGGGGGTAAATCCTGTCTTGAAGAATCCTTGCCAATTATTTCCCTACCACTGACATAAGGCTCACCGGCCTGTAATGTCCTGGATTATCCTTGCTACCCTTCTTAAACAAAGGAACAACATTAGCTATTCTCCAGTCCTCTGGGACCTCACCAGTGAGGATACAAGGGGTGCAATTCTCCCATCGGGAGTCGAAGTGCCGACGCTGGACTGAAAACCGGAGTGTTTCACTCCGGCGTCGCAGCCCGCTCCCAGCCCCCTATTCTCCCACCCACTGGGGGCTAGGAGTGGCATCGCGTCATTTACGCACGCCGGGCCTTGGCGCTGCGTAAAAGCAGCGTCGCATAAATGACACGGCCGGCGCCGCGTAAATGGCATCACCCGTGCATGCACGGTTGCCATCCTTCCCGAGGCTGCCCCGCAAGAACATGCCGGATGGATCTCGCGGGACGGCAGAGGAAAGGAGGTCCTCCTTCAGAAAGGCCTGCCCGCCGATCGGTGGGCACCGATCGCGGGCCAGACCCCATTTGAGGCCCCCCCGCCGGTGCAGGAACCCCCCTCCCCCCCACAGGCCACCCTCCCAGCGTTCCCGCGCTGTTCCTGCCGGCAGCGACCAGGTGTGGGCGGCGACTGCGGGCACCCGTCGTGTTGGGCAGGCCGCTCGGCCCATCTGGGCCAGAGAATCGCCGCTCGCCCATTGCAAACGGCGAGCGGCGATTCTCCCAGCGGCTAGCCGTGATTCTCGCCGCGCCGGTTTGGGGGGTTTGGGAGAATCACGTGCGGGTGTCGGGGCGGCGTGGTGGGACACGCGCGGCGCCCCGGCGATTCTCCCACCCAGCGTGGCAGGGGGGGGGGGGGGGGGCGAGAATTCCGCCCAAGAATTCCTTACAAGGCCCCAGCAATTTCCTGCCTTGCCTCCCTAGTATTTTGGTGTCGATCCGATCACGCCCTGGGGACTTATCTACCTTAATGTTTGTCAAGACGTCCAATACCTCCTCCTTTTTGATCGCAATGTGACCTAGACTTTTTTACACATCCTTCCTCAGACTCATCATCCACCATGTTCTCCCTTTTGTGAATACTGATGCAAAGTACTCATTAATACCTTGCCCATTTGCTCTGGCTCCACGCATAGATTCACTTCCCTGACCTTGAGTGGGCCAACTCTTTCCCTGGCTACCCTCTTGCTCTTTATATAAAAAGCCTTGGGATTTTCCTTAATCCTGTTTGTCAATTATATTTTATCCGTTTTTTGCCCTCCTACTTTCCTTATATTCCTCACGGGCTTCTTCTGTTTCCAGCCCTCGACTCCTTACAAATGCTTTTATTTTATTTTTGAAAGGCTCACAATATCCCTTGAGATCCAAAGTTCCAGAAACTTGCCATATTTATCCTTCTTCTTCACAGGAGCACTACCCTCAAACATCCGCCCCCAATCTAGATTCTTCAGTTCCTGCCCTATATTGTTATAATTAGATTTCCCCCAATTTAGCACCTTCACCCGAGGACGACTCTTATCTTTATCCAACAGTACCTTAAAACTTACTGAATTATGGTCACTGTTCCGAAAATGCTCCCCTCCTGAAACTTTGCTGGGCTCATTCCCGAATACCAGATCCAGTATGCCCCTTCCCTATATATTCTATCTATATATTCTTTCATGAAGCCCTCAAAGATGCTCCTTACAAACTATGCCCCATCCAAGACCCTAGCATTAAATGAGTCCCAGTCAACATAGGGGAAGTTGAAATCACCCACCACAACAATCTTTTACACCTTTCCAAAATCTGCCTCCATATTTGATCCTCTATCTCCTGCTGGCTGTTGGGAGCCCTGCAGTAAACCCCAACACTGTGACTGCAACCTTCCTATTCCTGCGCTTTACCCATGTTGCCTCATTGTATGAGCCCACCCGCAGTACAGTAGTGATATTCTCCTTAACCAGTAGTGCAACTCCCCCAGCCATAAGACCATAAGACTTTTACATCCTATCAACTGACATTTGAAATCCTCCCACGTGCCAGATGTTGATTTACCCTCAAACATAGGGGCCCAAAATGCTTTTACATCCCCCTCTATCCTGCTTGAAACATCTAGGGCGGGATTCTCTGACCCCCTCACCGGGATTCACGCCACGCCGCTCGGGGGCCGTTGGCAGCAGCCCCCCTGGCAATTCTCCGGGCCCCAGTGGGCTGAGCGGCCCCCCGTTTTTGGCCAGTTCCGCCGGCATGAATCACTCAACTCACATACCGGCGGGACCTGGCAGGTAAGTCGGCGGGGCGGTCCTCGGAGGGCTGCGGGGGGATCCAACCCTGGGGTGGGGGGCCCTACGGTGGCCCGGCCCGCAATCGGGGCCCACCGATCTGCGGGCGGGCCTGTTCCGTGGGAGCACTTCTTCCTTCTGTAGGGCTCCGCCATGGCCGGCGCGGAGAAGAGAACACACGCGAGATCATGCCGTCCCTTCGGCGCCGGCTGGAGCGACGCCAAACCGTCCGGCGTCCACCTAGCCACTGAAAGTGTCGAGAATTCCGCACTTTCAGGAGCTGTTGATGCCGGCGTGGTTGGCGCCAGTTCTCCCGCCAGCGTGGGGACTTAGTCGCCAGAAGGGAGAATCCCGGCCCTAAATCCTAGAACATTTAGCTGCCAATTCTTTCCCTCCCTCAACCAATTCTCTGTAAGGGCAACAGCATCATAGTTCCAAGTAGTAATCCAAGCTCTACCTGCTCTACTTCTGACATTGAAACAAATTGGATTGGATTTGTTTATTGTCACGTGTACCGAGGCACAGTGAAAAGTATTTTTCTGTGTTGCCCTATTATGTATTTTCTTTTATTCCCTTTTCTTCCCATGTACGTAATGATCTGTTGAGCTGCTCGCAGAAAAATACTTTTCACTGTACCTCGGTACACGTGACAATCAACAAATCCAATCCAATTCAACCTGCACGTTAACCTTAAGAGAATCTTGAACAAGGACTCCCAAGTCCTTTTGTGCTTCTGATTTCCTAAGCATTTTCCCTTTTAGAAAATAGTCTATGCCTCCATTCCTCCTTCCAAAGTGCATAACCTCACACTTTTCCACATTGTATTCCATCTGCCACTTCTTTGCCCACTCTCCTAGCCTGTCCAAGTCCTTCTGCAGCCCCCCTGTTTCCTCAATACTACCTGTCCCTCTACAGATCTTTGTATAATCTGCAAACATAGCAACACAGTGCCTTCAGATCCTTCTTCCAGATCAGGATGTTAATGTATATTGTGAAAAGGTTGTGGTCCCAGCACAGACCTATGTGGCACATTACTAGTCACAGGCTGCCATCCTGAAAAAGACCCCTTTATCCCCACTCTGCCTTATGCCAGTCAGCCAATCCTCTATCCATGCCAGGATCTTATCCTTAACACCACGGGCTCTTAACTTATTTAACAGTCTCTTATGCGGCACCTTGTCAAAGGCCTTCTTGAAATCTAAATAAATCACGTCCACTGGTTCTCCTTTGTCTAACTTCCTTGTTACCTCCTTAAAGAACTCTAACAGATTTGTCAGACATGACCTCCCCTTGACGAAGCCTGCTGACTTAGTCCTATTTTATCATGCACTTCCAATTACTCTCATCTTTAATAATGGACTCTAAAATATTACCAATGACCGAAGTCAAGCTAATCGGCCAATAAGTTCAGCAACATCTCTCTGCCTGCTCTTCCTCGGAGTCTTACTGGCTCTATTCTCTCGTTCCCCTCAGTTATTTCACCTTCTGATCAATTGCTTCTGTTCCCACCCCTGCCACACTAATTTAATGTCACTAATGTGACATTAGCAAACCTTGCAGTCAGGATATTTATGCCCCTTCAGTTTAGATGCAATCCGTCCTTCTTGTACAGGTCCCAACTTTGCCAAAAGAGATCCCAATGGTCCAGATATCTGAAACTCTCCTTCTTACACCAGCTGTTTAACCACCTATTCAGCTGTATTATCTTCCTATTTCTAGCCTCACTGGCAGGTGGCACAGGGAGTAATCCCGAGGTTACACTCCCACGCCGGTTGGGAGAATCGCCTGGGCCGCTGAAATTTCCGGGGACGCCGGTCCGACGCCCTCCCGCGATTCTCCCAAGCGGCGGGAACAGGCCGGTCGGGTTTCGCGGGCCACAGGCCGGAGAATCGCCGGAGATACCCAAAATGGCGATTCTCCGGCACCCCCGCGATTCTGAGGCCCGGATGGGCCGAGGCCAAAATGGCGGGTTCCCCCCGGCGCCGTCCACACCTGGTCGCTACAGTCGTGGGCGGTGCGTGAACACTGGGGGGGCAGCCTGTGGGGGGGCGAGGGGGGATCCTGCACTGGGGGGTACCTTGAATGTGGGGTGGCCCGCGATCGGCGGCCACCGATCGTCGGGCCATCCTCTCTGAAGGAGGACCTCCTTCCTTCCGTGGCCCCGCAAGATCCGTCCATCTTCTTGCGGGGCGGATTTGGACAGGACGGCAACCACCCATGCGCGGGTTGGCGCCGGCCAACCCGCGCATGCGCGGATGACGTCCGTTATGCAGCGCCGGCCGCGTCATCTATTCGGCACCGCTTTTATGCGGGTGATCAGGCCTGGCGCGGGTAGATGACGCGGCCCCGATACTGGCCCATTGTCAGGGCCTGAATCGGTCGGGACCGGGGCCGTT
This sequence comes from Scyliorhinus torazame, assembly GCF_047496885.1. Lineage (NCBI taxonomy): Eukaryota > Metazoa > Chordata > Chondrichthyes > Carcharhiniformes > Scyliorhinidae > Scyliorhinus > Scyliorhinus torazame. The sequence continues at coordinate 146,753,196 of NC_092708.1, read as the reverse complement.
CCGCGCCGTCGTGAACCTCGACGGCGCGGCCACTTCGGCGTGGGGGTGGAGAATCGCGCCCCCTGTCTTTTAACTTTCTGCCTAACTCCCTGAACTCCTGCTGCAGGACTTCGTCACTCCTCCTACCTATGCCGTTAGTACCAATATGTACCACGACCACTGGAAATTCACCCTCCCCCTTCAGAATACCCCTGCCCATTCAGAGACATCTTGGACCCTGGCACCAGGGAGGCAACATAAGAACATAAGAACTAGGAGCAGGAGTAGGCCATCTGGCCCCTCGAGCATGCTCCACCATTCAATGAGATCATGGCTGATCTTTTGTGGACTCAGCTCCACTTTCCGGCCCGAACACCATAACCCTTAATCCCTTTATTCTTCAAAAAACTATCTATCTTTATCTTAAAAACATTTAATGAAGGAGCCTCTACTGCTTCACTGGGCAAGGAATTCCATAGATTCACAACCCTTTGGGTGAAGAAGTTCCTCCTAAACTCAGTCCTCAATCTACTTCCCCTTATTTTGAGGCTATGCCCCCTAGTTCTGCTACCACCCGCCAGTGGAAACAACTTGCCCGCATCTATCCTATCGATTCCCTTCATAATCTTATATGTTTCTATAAGATCCCCCCTCATCCTTCTAAATTCCAACGAGTACAGTCCCAGTCTACTCAACCTCTCCTCGTAATCAAACCCCTTCAGCTCTGTGATTAACCTAGCGAATCTCCTCTGCACACCCTCCAGTGCCAGTACGTCCTTTCTCAAGTAAGGAGACCAAAACTGAACACAATACTCCAGGTGTGGCCTCACTAACACTTTGTACAATACGAAGTCTTACAACACCAGGTTAAAGTCCAACAGGTTTGTTTCGATGTCACTAGCTTTCGGAGCGCTGCTCCTTCCTCAGGTGAATGAAGAGGTCTGATCCAGAAACACATATATAGACAAATTCAAAGATGCCAAACAATGCTTGGAATGCGAGCATTAGCAGGTGATTAAATCTTTACAGATCCAGAGATGGGGTAACCCCAGGTTAAAGAGGTGTGAATTGTCTCAAGCCAGGACAGTTGGTAGGATTTCGCAGGCCAGATGGTGGGGGATGAATGTAATGCGACATGAATCCCAGGTCCCGGTTGAGGCCGCACTCATGTGTGCGGAACTTGGCTATAAGTTTCTGCTCGGCGATTCTGCGTTGTCGCGGGTCCTGAAGGCCGCCTTGGAGAACGCTTACCCGGAGATCAGAGGCTGAATGCCCTTGATTGCTGAAGTGTTCCCCGACTGGAAGGGAACATTCCTGCCTGGTGATTGTTGCGCGATGTCCGTTCATTCGTTGTCGCAGCGTCTGCATGGTCTCGCCAATGTACCACGCTTCGGGACATCCTTTCCTGCAGCGTATGAGATAGACAACGTTGGCCGAGTCGCACGAGTATGTACCGCGTACCTGGTGGGTGGTGTTCTCACGTGTAATAGTGGTATCCATGTCGATGATCTGGCACGTCTTGCAGAGATTGCCATGACAGAGTTGTATGGTGTCGAGGTCACTGTTCTGAAGACTGGGTAGTTTGCTGCAAACAACCTCGACACCACACAACCCTGTCATGGCAATCTCCGCAAGACGTGCCAGATCATCGACATGGATACCACTATTACACGTGAGAACACCACCCACCAGGTACGCGGTACATACTCGTGCGACTCAGCCAACGTTGTCGACCTCATACGCTGCAGGAAAGGATGTCCCGAAGCATGTTACATTGACGAGACCATGCAGACGCTGCGACAACGAATGAACGGACATCGTGCAACAATCACCAGGCAGGAATGTTCCCTTCCAGTCGGGGAACACTTCAGCGTCAAGGGCATTCAGCCTCTGATCTCCGGGTAAGCGCTCTCCAAGGCGGCCTTCAGGACCCGCGACAACGCAGAATCGCCGAGCAGAAACTTATAGCCAAGTTCCGCACACATGAGTGCGGCCTCAACCGGGACCTGGGATTTATGTCGCATTACATTCATCCCCCACCATCTGGCTTGCGAAATCCTACCAACTGTCCTGGCTTGGTACAATTCACACCTCTTTAACCTGGGGTTACCCCATCTCTGGATCTGTAAAGATTTAATCACCTGCTAATGCTCGCATTCCAAGCATTGTTTGGCATCTTTGAATTTGTCTATATATGTGTTTCTGGAACAGACCTCTTCATTCACCTGAGGAAGGAGCAGCGCTCCGAAAGCTAGTGACATCGAAACAAACCTGTTGGACTTTAACCTGGTGTTGTAAGACTTTGTACTGTGCTCACCCCAGTCCAACGCCGGCATCTCCACACTTTGTACAATTGCAGCATAACCTCCCTAGCCCTGGAGTCTCTTTCACTTGCACACAAGTGTCTATCTGTGCCTCTGATTATAGAGTCCCCTATAACGATTGGTCCTCTGCGCTTTGTCCCTCCCTGCTTAACAATAAAGCCAGCCGGTATCACTGATCTGGCGACTGCTGCTGTTTTCCCCTGATAGCCAATCCACCCCCCCCCCCCCCCCCCCCCACCCCTCCAACAGTATCCAAAACTGTTTACTTGTTAGAGAAGGGGACAGTAACAGGGGATTCCTGCACTGACTGCCTGCCCCTTCTAGTGGTCACCCATTGATTTTCCTGCACCTTGGGTGTGACCATGTCTCTGAAACTCCCGTCTATGACGCTTTCTGCCACTGAATGCTCCTAAATGCATCCAACTACTGCTCCAACTGATCCATGTGGTCTGTGAGGAGCTGCAACTGGGTGCACTTCCTGCAGATGTAGCTGCCCGGAATACTGGAAGCTTCACGGACCTCCCACATCTCACAAATGAAGCATTTTACCCTTCTAACTGCCATTTCCAGAACAAATTAATAAATTTAAAAATAAATACTTACTCAATTAAAATAAGTTAACTGTATACATCCCAGCACTAGATTTCATAAATGACTCACTTTATTATTTAACCATGGTTCCCAAACTGTTACCTTTTTCAGTTACAGTTACTTTGACACAGTCCTTAATATCAGCTACTCACCAACCCATCAGCTTACCGCTCTCCTGTGATGTCACTGATTTTTGGCTTGAATCCCAGAGGGCTATTTGAACCGCTCCTGAGAAGGCTGTCCCTGAACCTCGAGCTATCTTCATATTCTCCGCAGTACAAGATGTCCCTCGCAGGTCCGGTACTGTCCCTGAGCCTTGAGCTGTATTTATATTCCCTGCAGTACAAGGTACCCCTCGCAGGTCCGGTGATGTCCCTGCGCCTCGGGCTGTCTTTATATTGTCCGTAGCACAACATAGAACATAACAGCGCAGTACAGGCCCTTTGGCCCTCGATGTTGCGCCGACCTGTGAAACCACTCTAAAGTCCATCTACACTATTCCCTTGTTGTCCATATGTCTATCCAATGACCATTTGAATGCCCTTAGTGTTGGCGAGTCCACTACTGTTGCAGGCAGGGCATTCCATGCTCTTACTACTCTCTGAGTAAAGAACCTACCTCTGACATCTGTCCTATATCTATCTTCCCTCAGTTTAAAGCTATGTCCCCTCGTGCTAGACATCACCATCCGAGGAAAAAGGCTCTCACTGTCCACCCTATCCAATCCTCTGATCATCTTGTATGCCTCAATTAAGTCACCTATTAACCTTCTTCTCTCTAACGAAAACAGCCTCAAGTCCCTCAGCCTGTCCTCATAAGATCTTCCCTCCACACCAGGCAACATTCTGGTAAATCTCCTCTGCACCCTTTCCAATGCTTCCACATCCTTCCTATAATGCGGCAACCAGAATTGCACACAATACTCCAAATGCGGCCGCACCAGAGTTTTGTACAGCTGCAACATGACCTCGTGGCTCCGAAACTCAATCCCTCTACCAATAAAAGCTAACACACCCTACGCCTTCTTAACAACCCTCTCAACCTGGGTGGCAGCTTTCAGGGATCTATGTACATGGACACCGAGATCTCTCTGCTCATCCACACTGCCAAGAATCTTACCATTAGCCCAGTACTCTGTCTTCCTGTTATTCCTTCCAAAATGAATCACCTCACACTTTTCTGCATTAAACTCCATTTGCCACCTCTCAGCCCAGCGCTGCAGCTTATCTATGTCCCTCTGTAACTTGTATCATCCTTCCGCACTGTCAACAACTCCACCGACTTCAGTGTCATCTGCAAATTTACTCACCCATCCTTCTACGCCCTCCTCCAGGTCATTTATAAAAATGACAAACAGCAGTGGCCACAAAACAGATCCTTGTGGTACACCACTCGTAACTGGACTCCAGTCTGAACATTTCCCATCAACCACCACCCTCTGTCTTCTTCCAGCTAGCCAATTTCTGATCCAAACTGCTAAATCAGCCTGAATCCCATGCATCCATATTTTCTGCAGTAGCCTACCGTGGGGAACCTTAACAAACGCTTTACTGAAATCCATATACACCACATCAACTGCTTTACCCTCATCCACCTGTTTGCTCACCTTCTCAAAGAACTCAATAAGGTTTGTGAGGCACGATCTACCCTTCACAAAACCGTGTTGACTATCTCTAATCAAATTATTCCTTTCCAGATGATTATACATCCTATCTCTTCTAAATATTTCCAAGATTTTGCCCACAACAGAAGTAAGGCTCACTGGTCTATAGTTACCGGGGTTGTCTCTACTCCCCTTCTTGAACAAGGGGACAACATTTGTTATCCTCCAGTCTTCTGGCACTATTCCTGTAGACAAAGATGACTTAAAGATCAAAGCCAAAGGCTCAGCAATCTCCTCCCTTGCTTCCCAGAAAATCCTAGGATAAATCCCATCTGGCCCAGGGGACTTATCTATTTTCACACTTTCCAGAATTGCTAACACCTCCTCCTTATGAACCTCAAGCCCTTCTAGTCTAGTAGCCTGAATCTCAGTACTCTCCTCGACAACATTGTCTTTTTCCTGTGTGAATACTGACGGAAAATTTTTATTTAGCACCTCTCCGATCTCCTCGGACTCCAAGCACAACTTCCCACTACTGCCCTTGACTGGCCCTACACTTACCCTAGTCATTCGTTTATTCCTGACATATCTACAGAAAGCTTTAGGGTTATCCTTGATCCTACCTGCCAAAGACTTCTCATGTCCCCTCCTGGCTCTTCTTAGCTCTCTCTTTAGGTCCTTCCTAGCTAACTTGTAACTCTCGAGCGCCCTAACTGAACCTTCATGTCTCATCTTTACATAAGCCTCCTTCTTCCACTTGACAAGTGTTTCGACTGCTTTTGTAAACCATGGTTCCCTTGCTCGACCACTGCCTCCCTGCCTGACAGGTACATACTTATCAAGGACACGCAGTAGCTGTTCCTTAAACAAGCTTCACATTTCCATTGTGCCCATCCCCTGCAGTTTTCCTCTCCATCCGATGCATCCTAAGTCTTGCATCATCGCATCATAATTGCCTTTCCCCCAGATATAACTCTTGCCCTGCGGTACATACCTATCCCTTTCCATCACTAAAGTAAACTTAATCGAATTGTGGTCACTATCACGGACGTGCTCACCTACCTCCAAATCTAACACCTGTCCTGGTTCATTACCCAGTACCAAATCCAATATGGCCTCGCCTCTCGTTCGCCTATCTACATACTGTGCCAGGAAACCCTCCTGCACACATTGGACAAAAACAGACCCATCTAAAGTACTCGAACTATAGCGTTTCCAGTCAATATTTGCAAAGTTAAAGTCTCCCATAACAACTACCCTGTTGCTTTCACTCCTATCCAGAATCATCTTTGCAATCCTTTCCTCTACATCTCTGGAACTTTTCAGAGGCCTATAGAAAACCCCTAACAGGGTGACCTGTCCTTTCCTGTTTCTAACCTCAGCCCATATTACCTCAGTCGACGAGTCGTCATCAAATGTCCTTTCTGCCACCGTAATACTGTCCTTGACTAATAATGCCACACCTCCCCCTCTTTTGCCACCTTCCCTGAGCTTACTGAAATATCTAAACCCAGGCACCTGCAACAACCATTCCTGTCCCTGCTCTATCCATGTCTCCGAAATGGCCACAACATCGAAGTCCCAGGTACCAACCCATGCCGCAAGTTCACCCACCTTATTCCGGATGCTCCTGGCATTGAAGAAGACTCACTTTAAACCACCTTCCTGCCTGCTGGTACACTCCTGCAACTTTGAAACCTTACTCATGACCTCACTACTCTCAACCTCCTGTATACTGGAGCTACAATTCAGGTTTCCAAGCCCCTGCTGAACAAGGTGTCCCTCACAGGTCCGGTGCTCTCTCCTCCGAAAGGTAAGTGCCATACCCTTTGAGGATGTGGCAACACGCTGGCAAATATATCAAAACACCTCCAAAAATACTCCTGCGTGCTTTCAAGCACTTTGCACTGATAAAAAAAAGTTGCATAAATCTTACCTACCTGCAATGTAGTTAGTGTTAATAGACTGACCTCATTAACGCTACACCCCTGTATGCTTCACCCGATGCTGGTGTTATGTAATTACATTGTGTACCTTGTGTTGCCCTATTATGGGCGCTATTCTCTCCCCCCCCCACGCCGGGTGGGAGAATCGCTGGGGCGCCATGCGAAACGCGCCACGTCGCCCTGACCCCCGCACATGATTCTCCCACCCTCTGGAAGCCAGCGGCGCGCGATGCGCATCGGGCTGCTCGGAGAACCGGCGAGCGGTGATGGGCCGAGCCGCCGCTACGACACGACAGGTTCCTGACGGCGCCGTCCACCCCTGGTTGCTGCCGGCGGGAACTTTGCGGGAACGCTGGTTTGGAGGGGGGGGCCAGCCTGTGGGGTAGGGAGGGGGCTCCTTCACCGGGGTGGCCTCCGATGGGGTCTGGCCTGCGATCGGAGCCCACCGATCGGCGGGCCAGCCTCCCCCCCTCCCCCCCGGGCCTACCTCCTTCCACGCGCGGCCCCAGAACACCGCACCATGTTGGTGAGGGGCCGGCGTGCGTAAGACGTTCCCCCCCCCCGCGCATGCGCAGGATTGGGCTGCCCCAACTGCGCATGCGCGGGTTGGCGCCGCGCCCATTTGGTGCCATTTAAGGACGCTGGAGCGACGTGAACCGCGCCAGCGCCGTGCTGGTCCCCTGTGGGAACCAGAATAGGTTGTGCCCGGGCCCTGTTCGCGCTGTCGTGAAACGCGATGGCGTTCACGACGGCGCGAACACTTGGCCTCCATATCGGAGAATTGCCCCTCATGTATTCTCTTTTATTTCTTTTTCATGTACGTAATGATCTGTTGAGCTGCTCGCAGAAAAATACTTTTCACTGTACCTCGGTACACGTGACAATAAACAAAATCCAATGTGCGTGCTTGGAGCTTTAAATAATAGCAGGAAGTATCTACTACATTCCTTTTTAAAAACAATTCTGGACAATGCAGCCAGGACTTTCACTGCCCAATTTTGGTATCCTGGCGTCACACCATCTTGCTGCGCCAATTGATGTCAGGATAGTGACGTTTTCAGTGGCTCTGGCACCCCCAGGGTGATGCGGCCTAAGATGCTGCCTCTCTTTCCTGGGGCAACCCAGGTAAATCTGTGTAGTACCAATAGAAGCAGATGGTCTTCTTGCCCAGTGTTTTTTTTCCAAATAAAGACTTTTTGTTGGTATACAAAGGTGGATAGATTGCACCATAATATTCCTTACAGATGTGTAGACATAAACAACATTGCAATTTTGTAATAATTTAATTTTCAAATATATGCAAAGACTTTGAGAAGAAAAGTGTTGGAAGCTGTTCACAATTTACAGTACTCTGGATTTATCAATTTAAAGTGGAATCTTTTTCAACATTTGACACCATAACTGTTTAAAACTCACTCGTTTCTGCAAATTGGCAATCTGTTTCCTTGTCTCAACATCTTTTCCTCCTGTTTCCAGAAACTTCTTGTATGCCAAGTCAAAAGCTTGGCCAATAGTTAATGTTATTTCTTCAGCCTAAAACAGATTTAAAGAAATCTTAAGCAGTGTCTAAAAGTTTCATACTTATAACAGTGACTATACTTTAAAGTACGTTATTGGCTGTAAATTGCTTTGGAATCACCTCAGGCTGTTTATTTTCTACTTTGACAGAAATTTCATGATAAGCATATTTATCAAAGACGGGGAGGTCTAGTGGCTCAGTGGGTAGCGTTTCTGCCTCTGAACCGCTAGCTCCGAGTTTGAGTCCGACCCTGGACTTGATGGCCAAGGCGATGGCAGACTAGTAACCTGCCCCATGAAATTCTATCTATGGGAACAGACATGAGGACATGTGTATATGCTCTGTGTGTCTCAAGTGCCTGCAGGTGCAGAAGAGATGGTGGATGAATATTTATTGGAATTGGAAATATCGTAAGTGATTGCATATTCTATTTGATTCAAACAATCAATTAATGTGCACTGAGTGTATATCAGAGTCTAAAAATTTGGGGATTCAACTACTACAAAAGCAAATTACACATTTGTGATACTCCCAATATTGGGAAAAACATATTAATTTAACTCTTATATTTGGCTAAAATTGGTTGATTTTTCTTTTAAGACACATCGATAATCACCAGAAAACCTTACTCATTCAATAGATAAAGTATCTTTTTAAAAACTTTTTCTGACATTTTCTGGCACATTTAGTGCTTAAAAATGAAAACCACAGGAGACAATGATGAAACATAATTGCAAGTGCACTTTGATTATAATTCTATTTTTAACAGTTTTTGCTTCTTTTATGTTCAGTACTTTATACTTCGAAACATCCAGCCTCTAACAACCACTCTTGTATGTTATATTGCTCTTCATTGGTTAATATTAATTATTTTAAATCACAATTAGGTTCGCCCTGAGAATGCCCACAAAGATCCTATTGGACCTCACTATGTGTGTGTCTTTATGGCATGATTTTTGGATGGATTTTGTGAAAAGTGCCATGAAAGAACAAAGAACTATACAGCACAGGAACCTTCGGCCGTCCAAACCTGTACAGGTCACCAACCTTGGCCAAAACCCTCAGCAATTCCTTGTTCCATATCCCGCTATACTCATCCTTCCATGTATTTGTCAAGATGCCTTTTGAATGCAGTTAATGTATTTGCTTCCACAACCTCCCCTGGCAACGCAGGCACTTACCACCCTCTGCGTAAAACACCTGCCTCGCACATCTCCTCTAAACTTTGTCCCATGGGCCTTAAACCTATGCTTCCTGGTGACTGACCCTCCACCCTGGGAAAGAGTGCTTGCCCATCCACTCTATCCATGCCCCTCATAATCTTGTAGACCTCTATAAAATTACCACTCAACCTCCGTCGTTCTAAGGAAAACAGTCCACTTCTATTCAGCCTCTCCACATAGCTATCATCCTCCAGACCACGCAACATCCCAGGTTTGCACTGAGTGCTGAATTTGGTGCTTTTTGAGTGCGATAGTGAGAGTTTGGTGACCGAGGGAGTATAAGGCTTCATTTTTATCTAAAGTTTAGTCTTTCTTTTATTTAGTTAATTAACTTAAAAGTTGCTGTTTGGTTTAGAAGAAGGTGAATTTTCAATCAGCTTTAAACAGCCTTCTACTTCTAGGCACTTGCAGCTGGAGCTTGTTAATTAGTTAATTGGATTAGGCCAGTTTTTCAGAGGCTAGATTCACAGTATAAAAGTGATCCCCTACAGTGCAGACTTTGTTTGCACTGAGTGCTGAATTTGGTGCTTTTTGAGTGCGATAGTGAGAGTTTGGTGACCGAGGGAGTGCTGAATTTGGTGCTTTTTGAGTGCGATAGTGAGAGTTTGGTGACCGAGGGAGTGCTGAATTTGGTGCTTTTTGAGTGCGATAGTGAGAGTTTGGTGACCGAGGGAGTTAGGTGAGGAGGGAGTAAGGTGCTCCTTTCATTTTGTTTCCGACATTTCCGCAAAGAGTGCAAAGAGAGCCAGGTGTTTACAGGAAGTGTAGCTGACTGGGAGCAGAGTCGGAGGGCGGAGATCTAGTTAGTCCACACAGCAGCTATATTCTTTAAGGTAAGAGGGGATGGAGGCTAGGCCAGTTACATGCTCCTCCTGTAGGATGTGGGTGGTGAGGGATACCACCGGTGTCCCCACTGACTATACCTGCGGGAAGTGCACCCAACTTCAGCTCCTCAAAGACCGTGTTAGGGAACTGGAGCTGAAGCTGGATGAACTTCGGATCATCCGGGAGGCAGAGGGGGTGATTGAGAAGAGTTACAGGGAGGTAACCACACCCAAGGTACAGGACAAGAATAGCTGGGTTACAGTCAGGGGGAAAAAAACAAACAGGCAGACAGTGCAGGGATCCTTCGTGGCCGTTCCCCTTCAAAACAAGTATACCGTTTTGGATGCTGTTGGGGGGGATGACCTACCGGGGGAAGGCCCTAGCGGCCAGGTCTCTGGCACTGAGTCTGGCTCTGGGGCTCAGAAGGGAAGGGGGGAGAATACAAAAGCAATAGTTGTAGGAGATTCAATGGTTAGGGGAATAGATAGGAGATTCTGTGGTCGCGAGCGAGACTCCCGGAAGGTATGTTGCCTCCCGGGTGCCAGGGCCAGGGATGTCTCGGATCGTGTCTTCAGGATCCTTAAGGGGGAGGGGGAGCAGCCAGAAGTCGTGGTGCACATTGGTACCAACGACATAGGTAGGAAAAGGGGTGTGGAGGTAATAAACAAGTTTAGGGAGTTAGGCTGGAAGTTGAAAGTCAGGACAGACAGAGTTGTCATCTCTGGTTTGTTGCCGGTGCCACGTGATAGTGAGGCTAGGAATAGGGAGAGAGTGCAGTTGAACACGTGGCTGCAGGAATGGTGTAGGAGGGAGGGCTTCAGGTATTTGGATAATTGGAGCGCATTCTGGGGAAGGTGGGACCTGTACAAGCAGGACGGGTTGCATCTGAACCAGAGGGGCACCAATATCCTGGGAGGGAGGTTTGCTAGTACTCTTCGGGAGGGTTTAAACTAATTTGGCAGGGGAATGGGAACCGGATTTGTAGTCCAGCAACTAAGGTAGCCGATATTCAGGACGCCAAAGCATGTAATGAGGCAGTGGGGAAGGGAACACTGACAAAGGAGAGTATTTGCAGGCACGGAGATGGGTTGAAGTGTGTATACTTCAACGCAAGAAGCATCAGGAATAAGGTGGGTGAACTTAAGGCATGGATCGGTACTTGGGACTACGATGTGGTGGCCATCACGGAAACTTGGATAGAAGAGGGGCAGAAATGGTTGTTGGAGGTCCCTGGTTATAGATGTTTCAATAAGATTAGGGAGGGTGGTAAAAGAGGTGGGGGGGTGGCATTATTAATTAGAGATAGTATAACAACTGCAGAAAGGCAGTTCGAGGAGTATCACCCTATTGAGGTAGTATGGGTTGAAGTCAGAAATAGGAAAGGAGCAGTCACCTTGTTAGGAGTTTTCTATAGGCCCCCCAATAGTAGCAGAGATGTGGAGGAACAGATTGGGAAACCGATTTTGGAAAGGTGCAGAAGTCATAGGGTGGTAGTCATGGGCGACTTTAACTTCCCAAATATTGAGTGGAAACTCTTTAGATCAAATAGTTTGGATGGGGTGGTGTTTGTGCAGTGTGTCCAGGAAGCTTTTCTAACACAGTATGTAGATTGTCCAACCAGAGGAGGGGCAATATTGGATTTAGTACTGGGTAATGAACCAGGGCAAGTGATAGATTTGTTAGTGGGGGAGCATTTTGGAGATAGTGACCACAATTCTGTGACTTTCACTTTAGTAATGGAGAGGGATAGGTACGTGCAACAGGGCAAGGTTTACAATTGGGGGAAGGGTAAATACGATGTTGTCAGACAAGAATTGAAGTGCATAAGTTGGGAACATAGGCTGGCAGGGAAGGACACAAGTGAAATGTGGAACTTGTTCAAGGAACAGGTGCTACGTGTCCTTGATATGTATGTCCCTGTCAGGCAGGGAAGAGATGGTCGAGTGAGGGAACCATGGTTGACAAGAGAGGTTGAATGTCTTGTTAAGAGGAAAAAGGTGACTTATGTAAGGCTGAGGAAACAAGGTTCAGACAGGGCATTGGAGGGATACAAGATAGCCAGGAGGGAACTGAAGAAAGGGATTAGGAGAGCTAAGAGAGGGCATGAACAATCTTTGGCGGGTAGGATCAAGGAAAACCCCAAGGCCTTTTACACATATGTGAGAAATATGAGAATGACTAGAGCGAGGGTAGGTCCGATCAAGGACAGTAGCGGGAGATTGTGTATTGAGTCTGAAGAGATAGGCGAGGTCTTGAATGAGTACTTTTCTTCTGTATTTACAAATGAGAGGGGCGATATTGTTGGAGAGGACAGTGTGAAACAGATTGGTAAGCTCGAGGAAATACTTGTTAGGAAGGAAGATGTGTTGGGCATTTTGAAAAACTTGAGGATAGACAAGTCCCCCGGGCCTGATGGGTTATATCCAAGGATTCTATGGGAAGCAAGAGATGAAATTGCAGAGCCGTTGGCAATTATCTTTTCGTCCTCACTGTCAACAGGGGTGGTACCAGGGGATTGGAGAGTGGCGAATGTCGTGCCCCTGTTCAAAAAAGGAACTAGGGATAACCCTGGGAATTACAGGCCAGTTAGTCTTACTTCGGTGGTAGGCAAAGTAATGGAAAGGGTACTGAAGGATAGGATTTCTGAGCATCTGGAAAGACACTGCTTGATTAGGGATAGTCAGCACGGATTTGTGAGGGGTAGGTCTTGCCTTACAAATCTTATTGAATTCTTTGAGGAGGTGACCAAGCATGTGGATGAAGGTAAAGCAGTGGATGTAGTGTACATGGATTTTAGTAAGGCATTTGATAAAGTTCCCCATGGTAGGCTTCTGCACAAAGTAAGGAGGCATGGGATAGTGGGAAATTTGGCCAGTTGGATAACGAACTGGCTAACCGATAGAAGTCAGAGAGTGGTGGTGGATGGCAAATATTCAGCCTGGATCCCAGTTACCAGTGGTGTACCGCAGGGATCAGTTCTGGGTCCTCTGCTGTTTGTGATTTTCATTAATGACTTGGATGAGGGAGTTGAAGGGTGGGTCAGTAAATTTGCAGACGATACGAAGATTGGTGGAGTTGTGGATAGTAAGGAGGGCTGTTTTCGGCTGCAAAGAGACATAGATAGGATGCAGAGCTGGGCTGAGAAGTGGCAGATGGAGTTTAACCCTGAAAAGTGTGAGGTTGTCCATTTTGGAAGGACAAATATGAATGCGGAATACAGGGTTAACGGTAGAGTTCTTGGCATTGTGGAGGAGCAGAGAGACCTTGGGGTCTATGTTCATACATCTTTGAAAGTTGCCACTCAAGTGGATAGAGCTGTGAAGAAGGCCTATGGTGTGCTCGCGTTCATTAACAGAGGGATTGAATTTAAGAGCCGTGAGGTGATGATGCAGCTGTACAAAACTTTGGTAAGGCCACATTTGGAGTACTGTGTACAGTTCTGGTCGCCTCATTTTAGGAAGGATGTGGAAGCTCTGGAAAAGGTGCAAAGAAGATTTACCAGGATGTTGCCTGGAATGGAGAGTAGGTCTTACGAGGAAAGGTTGAGGGTGCTAGGCCTTTTCTCATTAGAGCGGAGAAGGATGAGGGGCGACTTGATAGAGGTTTATAAGATGATCAGGGGAATAGATAGAGTAGACAGTCAGAGACTTTTTCCCCAGGTGGAACACACCATTACAAGGGGACATAAATTTAAGGTGAAAGGTGGAAGATATAGGAGGGATATCAGAGGTCGGTTCTTTACCCAGAGAGTAGTGGGGGCATGGAATGCACTGCCTGTGGAAGTAGTTGAGTCGGAAACATTAGTGACCTTCAAGCAGCTGTTGGATAGGTACATGGATTACGGGAAAATTATATAGTGTAGATTTATTTGTTCTTAAGGGCAGCACGGTAGCATTGTGGATAGCACAATTGCTTCACAGATCCATGGTCCCAGGTTCGATTTCGGCTTGGGTCATTGTCTGTGCGGAGTCTGCACGTCCTCCCCGTGTCTGCGTGGGTTTCCTCCGGGTGCTCCGGTTTCCTCCCACAGTCCAAAGATGTGCGGGTTAGGTGAATTGGCCAATGATAAATTGCCCTTAATGTCCAAATTGCCCTTGGTGTTGGGTGGAGGTGTTGAGTTTGGGTAGGGTGCTCTTTCCAAGAGCTGGTGCAGACTCAGGGGGCCGAATGGCCTCCTTCTGCACTGTAGATTCAATGATAATCTATGATTAATCTAGGACAAAGGTTCGGCACAACATCGTGGGCCGAAGGGCCTGTTCTGTGCTGTATTTTCTATGTTCTAAACCTCCTCTGCACCCTCTCCAAAGCCTCCACATCCTTCTGGTAGTGTGGCGACCAGAATTGTGCACAACATTCCAAGTGCGGCCTTACCACGGTTCTATACAACTGTAGCATGGCTGCAAGTATTTATATTCGATGCCCCATCCGATGAAGGCAAGCATTCCTTATGCTTTCTTGACTACCGTGTCCACTTCTGTTGCTACTTTCAACGATCAGTGGACCTGCATGCCCAGATCTCTCTGACTTTCTATATTCCTAAGAGTTTTGCCATTTACTGTATATTTCCCCTCGATGTTAGACCTACCAAAATCCATAACCTCACATTTGTCTGGATTAAACTCCATTTGCCATTTCTCTGCCCAAGCCTCCAACCTATCTATGTCCTGCTGTATCCTCTGACAATCCTCAACGCTATCTGCCATTTCACCAACCTTGGTGTCATCCGCGAACTTACTAATTAGACCAGCTACATTTCCTCCAAATTGTTTCTGTATACTACTAACAGAAGTCCCAGCACAGATCCCTGTGGAACACCACTAGTCACAACCTTCCATTCAGAAAGACACCCTTCTACTGCAACCCTTTGCCTTCTGCGACCTAGCCAGTCCTGTATCCATCTTATCATAGAATTTACAGTGCAGAAGGAGGCCATTCGGACCATCGAGTCTGCACAGGTGGAAGCTCCTGTTAATTGTATAGAGATTGGCTTTAAGTGGTGATTATTGGTTTCTTGCCACGCTACAGGCCTCCCGTGATCTAACCGCCTCTCCAGCAAATGGTCAAGCAGGGACCGATTAGTACACCTTTTTTAAAATACGAAGCTGGCAGAAGGGCTGCCCTGGAGATCCAAGGAGGTTGGTAGCCAACTTTGCTCTCGGGCAATGAGCCTGGGACACTGGGGTTCCTGCCCTGGTGATCGGAGGTGGCGGCGGGAGGGTGGGGGGTGGGGTGCAAGAGCCCATGGGGTCCTGTTTAGTCGGGTGTCCCATCATCGGTGGTGGTGGGGTGGAGCCAGTGGGAGGGGATGGGGGTCATTGCAGCCCAGTAGAGGTAGTTGACTTTCTTAGGGCACTGGGTTCCAATCCACTGGTGACACTCTTTGAGCTGACGGCCACTGCTACTTCCTCCCAAGCAGCCCTGTCTGCCCTGGGGCTGACCCTCCGGCCCCTCAGGGGAACAGGGAATCCCATATGATTTCGACCGGGTCCAACAATCTGGCCAGTCGGCATCCCTGAATTGTGGGGCTGGTCTCCTCGGTGGCATGGCTGCGAGCCGTGTGGGGTCTGCTCTGCTGATTCAATTGCTGCTCTCCCTTGTTAGCAGGGCTTCGCAAGCACAGTCCTGGTGCATCAGCTGGCGGAATAGTCTTTGTGGCGTGATGCCTGTGGGGCCTCGGAATGTGGGCAAATTAACATTTTACAGCAGTGACGACCTTACCAATGCTGAGCATTGGGAAGCTTGGAAACCTTTTCATTAAATCGCCCCCATAATTTCATGCCTAAGTTATTGCAGATTAATTTTTGTTGGTAAGGAAATGTGCACATTCACCAAGAGCTGTGATTTTATAAACATGGAAAATTGTCAACCTTTGAGAAAAGCAGCAAACCATGCCAGAAGGCAGTGCTAGTTTCCAGAGCAAAGTATACTTAAATCAACATTAAAAATATTGGCCTGGGGAAGTAAAACCAGGTATGTTTCCAGCATGAATAGGCAATTAACAACACTTAATTCCTGATCAGAATATCTGGCTCAAATTATGTTAGTCCAATGTAAGCAGCAGGCCTCCTCTGAGACTAATTCAGTAATAATGTGCAAGGATTTCCAAGGTAGTTGCAGTAAAAAGAAAGGATTCATCACCAAACGATACCCCCGTCAAACGTTTTTGGTTGAATATTCAGGGAATTAAATTTGAACACCAAGCCGGAGCTTGCTGGATTAACACAGGCATTTTACAAAAAATACAAACACATGGTAAATGAACAGTTGTTCCTTCACACTTATGAATCGTATTACATGCACAGATTCTAATGAAGGAACTTTGTCCCTGTAATAGTTCATCGTGTTGCATACTTACACACTTTTCACTGTCAAACACATAACACATGTGTTTATTTGACTCAGCATCCTTGCAAATAAAAGTAAATATCTTCTTGTCAGTTTTGTCATCAGCACAGAAAGATATTCGATGTAATTGGCAATTATGCAGAACTTCCTACAATGTAAACAAAAATTGCATCTTTTAATCATGTAGAATGGTAAATAATGGAAAAGAAATCAAGTCAGTGTAACATTTCTAAACTGGCCATGTCTTAGATTCGGGATGGAGGAAGCATTTCAAACAGGTTCATTTGTTCTAATTAACATGCCTCGTTTGCTCGAATTAACATGCCTCGTTTGCTCGAATTAACATGCCTCATTTTGATCTGCATGAACCCTAATCAACCTAAACCACACCATCTTGCTCCATAATTCTTCTCCTATCTCTATCATGCAGCTCCGCCGTCTCTCACATAAAGCCTGCAAGACTTTGCGAAACTCACAGTAACATTACAAATAGCAATATATATTTCCTGGTAGCACATTATTCTTCCTGGGACAATGTTTTATTGATTGGATTTGCAGGCAACCATCAACTGCTTGGCTACAAAGACACTGTGGAAGGTTGTCCTCAATTTTGAAAGTGATCTGGAATCAGAAAAAAAGTTAGGGCAATTATTCTCCCTCTTCTTCCTGCAACCAAGGTCTTTCTTTTCCTCTGATCTTCTTGAAGAAACCCCAGTCTCATTTTCTGAGATTACTCTTCCATATTTAATGGAAAAATCTCCCCTGCCCTTAGCCTTTGTCCATCAAAATTCTGCATCCAGGTCTCTTGATATGTTTTCTCCCCATTATGTCTATGGGATCCCCACGATGGAAGTACTGTATAAGACAGGGGAAGCAGACAGATGACAGGGGAACCAGACAGATGAGGTGGAATGAAATTAAGGGGAAGATTTCACATAGATTGGAAAGTCCTCTGTAGTAGCTGGCTGTGTTTTGTGCCCATATCCCCAAAATGAAAATAAAATATTTAACCATGATATAAAAGGCGTGTAGTTTTGTCACACTCTTTCCGTAAATTGATTTAAATCTTCCCAGACTCCAAACACAAGCAGATAATAATGGATAGCTGCCCAGTGAACCACTAGAAGACATTAAGACTTACAAAAATGGCTAACATAGTCCATATTCATCACCAGTAACCCATAGAATTCCTACAGTGCAGAAGGAGGTCATTCAGTCCATTGAGTCTGCACCGACCCTCCGAAAGAGCAGCCACCCAGGCCCACTACCCCACCCCATCCCTGCAACCCCATCTAACCTGCACATATTTGGACACTAAGGGGCAATTTATCATGCTCAATCCACCTAACCTGCATATCTTTGGACTGTGGGAGGAAACCGGAGCACTTGGAGGAAACCCACGCAGACACGAAGAGAAAGTACAAACTCCACACAGACAGTAACCCGAGGTTGGTATTGAACCCGCGTCCCTGGAGCTGTGAGGCAGCAGTGATAACCAATGTGCCACTGTGCCACCTAAAGTGTGATTACAGCCTTGAAAGGACTCAAACATATTTTCCCTAACATGCACGGCAAAATTCATGGAGGTTACATTCATTTTCAACTTTGGGTCTTTTTTCAAACAAATGGTTGCTGTAATAGCACACACTGTCCAACAATGTGTCAATGAACGATGGCATAAGTTAATAACAGTGATATATTAACATTTCTATATCATTCAGGAAAATAACATGGTCTGTGGTGAATAAGGAAAACATTGCTAAAGACTAACTAAACCTAAGAATCAGGGGCGGGATTCTCCCCAACCCAACGGGTTGGGGGGTTCCAGTGTAATGGAGTGGCGGGAACCACTCCGGCGTCGGCCCGCCCCAAAGGTGCGGAAGTCTCCGCACCTTTAGGGGCCAAGCCCTCACCTTGACACGCGCCGGAGTGGTTTGCACTCCACCGGCTGGCGGGAAAGGCCTTTGGCTCCACGCCAGCCGGGGCCGAAAGGTCTTCGCCGGGCAACGCGGGTCGGCGCATGCGCGGGAGCGTCAGCGGCTGCTGACGTCATCCCTGTGCATACGCAGGGGAGGGGATCTCTTCCGCCTCTGCCATAGTGAAGATCATGGCGAAGGCGGAAGAAAAAGAGTGCCCCCATGGCACAGGCCCGCCCGTGGATCGGTGGGCCCCGATCGCGGGCCAGGCCACCGCGGGGGCATCCCCTGGGGTCAGATCCCTCCCGCCCCCCCCCCCCCCCCCGCGCGGCCCCAGGACCCCAGGGCCTGCCCGCGCCGCCTTGTCCCGCCGTTCAAAAGGTGGTTTAATCCACGCTGGTGGGACAGGCATTCCAGCAGCGGGACTTCGGTCCATCGCGGGCCAGAGAATCGGCGCGGTGCGATTCCCGCCCCCGGCGAATCTCTGGTGGCGGAGACTTCGGGACACGGCGGGGGCGGGATTCACGCCAGCCCCTGGCGATTCTCCGACCCGGCATGGGGTTGGAGAATCCCGCCCCAGATCTGAGGCACATCACTTTACATATGTTTTACATGTGTGATTTCCTGCCAATGACAATGTAACCTATCATTCCTCAATTCATGTTGCAATAAGTTATTCCAGACTGCTGGGGTCTTAGCTCCATTTAATGGTAGCCAATAAAGAAGATTTTTAAAAATATCAGTTATACAAGGAAAAAATTTAATCAAAGAGAAATGCAACACAATGGCATAAAAACAAATGATAACAAACAGCCACTTATTTCTCAATTTCCATAAGAATAAAACTTGATTTTTGAGGATGTGGGGGGTAGGAAACAATGTGTGGTAATTGTACTTGTCAAAAGCAGATGAACTATCCTCTTGCTGGATTCTTCTCTCCCTGGTTCTTTTTAAATATTCCACTCTTTATACCTGTCTGGGTTTGAGAATGTTACATGCTTCAAAATGTCAAAAACATTCAAAGAAAAGGAAGACAGTTAATTCATGCCAAAGTTATTGGGGATTGTTTTCTTGGTTCGGGAATTTGAAGACTCAACGAGGGCTGTATTTTTATTAATTATCTGGAAATTGCTAACTTTCCAAAAAGCAACAAACCAGGTCAGTTTTTTGGGTGGAGCTAGTTTCCCATACAAAGTTTTTTTTTTTCAACACAAGCTTAGTTTATGCTGGATGTAACTTGCACTTAAAATTTCTCAATCGATTATGCTGGTTTGTCCAATTTTGGGTTGATTCATCACAAAGTACAGAGACTGTTCCGTAAGCTGAGGGTAGTACGCCACAGGATCGACTAATTAAATCAAAACAGTGGCTGTACTTTGCATTTAGTTTCCAATGAGCTAAAATACTGATTCACAAATGTAGCTTATTGAATGTTTTTCTCTCATTTGTACACTAGCAGCCACTGTGGGTTTGCAGGGACATTGGGGCCCCAGATTTTTATTTTGGCCTTGCGCACATCTCCAGCACAACTGTTAGGGTGGGAGCGACTGCGCAGCGTATGGGCAGGGATATGGGATAGAAATCAAAGAATTGTTTACTTGTACGCCAAGGAGTCTGTTCCTGGATACGCTTTACATATGTACCATTGCCTCTCTCTTGCTCCCAAAATAAATCACTTCACAATTTTCTCCACTAAATTTGTTCAGCAATGTATCTGGTCATTTCACCAAACTATGTCCTCTTGAAGTTTGTTATCATCCTTCCCACTGTTTACAGAATTTCTGGTTTTGTGTTATCCACAGACTTTGAAATTCTGCTCCATTTTCTCAAGTTCAGGTCATTTAAATCTAAATGAGCTCTGGTCTCAACATTGACGCTGAGGGAATGCCACAATACACGAACCTCCCGTCTGAACAACAATTGTTCACTTTGAGACTCTGCTTTCTATAATTTAGCCAATTTTGTACACATGCACGCCCTGCCCCTTTAATCCCATGGGCTTCATTTTCACTATTAAGCCAAATAGCATTTTTGCTATTAAGCGTGCAGCACGGTAGCACAGGGGTTAGCACAGTTGCTTCACAGCTCCAGGGTCCAATGGGCCGAACGGCTTCCTTCTGCACTGTAAATTCTATGATTCTCAATGGCAATCTATCAAATGCCATTTGAAAGTCCACATCCACATAAAACTCTCATTAACCATATCCATTACTTCATCGAGGAAATCAAATCAAGTTCGTAAAACACAACTTGCCTTTGAAAAAAATCCATGTTAGCTTTCAATTATTAACCCATATTGACGCATAGGGTCAATTAATAGTTTCCCGGATTAATGTCTCTAAAATGTTTCTCCACTACTGATGTTTAGCTAATTGCAGTATGACTGCTAGGTGTATAACTTCCCCTTTATTGAATGGGGTTGTAGCATTTATAATGCATCATTCCTCTGAAACCACATATCTAAAGAGGACTGGAAGTAGACAATCATATAGAATGATTCTATCCAATCTCACCGCCATTCATCTGGATTTGTTCAAAACGCCTCTTGGAAATGTCTCCTCAAACCCTGACAAAATATATTTGTGTTATTCAAATCTACAAGGAGAGATTTCCTGTGACACTATTGTTGCAGACTCCCCACTTCCTTGTCCTCGTCTTTCATCCAGACATATTATGGTGAAATGTCTTGTCAGCCGGCAGAGGCGAGCATCCCCAGTGGAAAGCCTTTAATCTGGGATTTTCCCTTGACCCAGTGGGTGCTTGGGATGAAGCGTGTTGTCTGCATGGGTGGCTGAAAGTGACCTATTCTGCTGTGTGGAGGGAAACACTTTCTACATTTATTTATAGTAAAAAAGGTTGGAGGCCCTTTTTCATTATTCTAAGGGATTGTTCCTCAACTTTTTGTGTTACTTTCGGCGCATGTTCCTGACTTTAGCTCATTTGTCCCATAAGGGGTTGGTTGAGCAGAAGGAGCTGCTCTTGCATCTACTGTTGGGATGTTTTAGATGCAGGAAGCAAATGGTCTGCGTCAAAAGTGAATCAACAGCCTGTATTTCTCCTGTGACCTTGGTCAACTCCCCCCCCCCCCCCGGGTGACCCTTGAGATGGTGTCTAGCAGTAAGCTTGAGGCTATTAGCAACAGCTCTGTACTGCAGGATTGTCAGCAAGTAATGCTGCAGGAGTAGTGGAGTATAGCGATTTCAGAGGGTGGAGATTCTGGGATCGCAATTTTGTGAGCCCTAAGGCCGAAAAACTGTGTCTCTGGTGTCTCAAACAATAATTTGGCACTTCTCTTTAGTGGACCTCTTTGGGTTCACCACCAATGGAACTGTTCAAAATGTCATTGTGCAGAATCCAAACTAAAGTAACAACTGAGGCCCTATTTACTTTATAGGGCCCTTAATTACCATATTGAAAGGTGCCCATCACTTGAAAGAGGTGCGTGCTTTAGACACTTTGCATTAGGCCCCTTTGAAAATTGTGCCAGATGCATGATGACATTGATGGGATGCTATGACCCATCAACCCCTTTTTTGAGGTCATCGCTGCCCCATTAGCAGCTAGAAAAGGCAGCAACAATGGCCCGTGTTTTCACTGGAATAAAAGTTCCTTAACACACAAATGACATGCATATTTTTAACATTTTCTGTTTATGTTTGAGATTTACAGCATTGCAGTCATTGTTTTTATGATACTTTCACTTAACAAACGGAAACCAGGAATAAAATCCAGCACATTTAATGTAAGAATCAGGATTTAGTCAAGGTTCACTTATATTCATGTGTTTGCTCAGATGTAGCTCCTTATTAAAATAAAGCTAGTTAAAACACATGCAAGAAAACCAGCAGTGAATCTCTTTATAGTGCTCACCACTTGGAAAAAGACATTCAGATATATTGTTCAATTTTGAAAAAAATACATTTGGCTCAATGCTGTTGTACACATTTAGTTCAATAGGAAAAACAATTCTAGGGTATTTATTGTCTGGGCTTGAAAAAGCAACTTCTGAAGAAAAATTATGCCAATCAGTCAGTCAGGAAAATTACATTTTTGATTGCAACCTGACTTGATTAATGTGCATGCTGTTCCTACAGGCAGCAGTTCTTCAAACCCAGAAAGAATAAGCAATGAAAGTAAATGAGTTGGTTCCAATTATTGTCCTCTTCAGAACATACAAGTTGCCTCAGCCTCACTGTGAGGGTCAAGTTGTAATTGTACGATGGATTGTTAGAAATGGTATTTTTCAGGATCAACTTATTGCTGTTATATGATGCACAGAAAATATATTATGCATGACTGGCTTGTTTTTGTGTTTAACATCAATGTATTAATTTTAGGATTATGTAGTCTCTTTGAAAGTTTGAGCTACTGCACCCACATTGTTGAGGAAGTGTGGAGGATGGGAGCGGTGGGTTGTTCACTGTTGTATTGTCCATCCCTAAACATTGAGAGAGGCAGGCAGACTGCGGCCGATACTGTGCATACTTCATGTACTAATTCACGGGCAGGACGTGTGATCCCTATTTTCTCCAGGGTTGTCCACAGCCATGGGTGCGGGATGAATCTTCATGTTTGGAGACTCCAAGACCACGTGGATGGGTTATCAACCTTGTCACATACAAAGGCACTAAGAGCTGAAGGGAACTTAAACAGGATTTAACACTCCGCTTCAATGAAAAATGTCAGGGAGAGAGATGATTGAGGGAGAAGTCCAACAGTGGCTTTCCAACCATTTCGTACCTTACGGCCAGTCTAGATCACTTGGCTAGACAGCTGTTTCATGATGCAAAGCGGGGCAAGCGGTGTGGGTTCAGTTCCTGTACCAGCTGAGGTTATTCATGAAGGCCCCCCTTCTCAACCTGGCCTCTCGCCCGAAGTGTGGTGAGTGGCGTTTGACAGTGTTGTGCTTCTTGGCACTGCGAGAACCAGGAAACATGTGGTTAAACGTGCTCGCTATGGGATTTTGTTCTCATTTAATTAAATCATGCCCAAGGATTATACAAGCATTGGCATGCATAACAGTATATTTTCCATTGATGAGAGTTCAAAAATGCATTCAAACACGTAGAAAAATATGTTGGTAAACCCTCTTGTCATGTTTGCTACTATGAAATTGAAGGACAGCGAGGGCTTTGAAAAAAAATTCCCTCCTGTTGAAAGTTAAAAATATTTAAGCAGCTGCTGCCCTCCTTTGATTGACAGGCATTTGCTTTTAAATGGAAATATAACACCATTCATTCCTTCAATTTCAATGGAGCTGCAATTCATAGCTGCAGCAATTTATGGATGCCTGGCTGAGTTCCAAAAACTATGGCATACTTAACTCTGTCAGTGTTCTTTTGACACAACGGCTCAAGGGAGTGGTTGATTGTTTAAGGAAATTGCGGTGACTTAACCTGCCTTTATGTGGTTTCTGACTGAATGATTGCTTGTTTATGCAAGTTATTGGCCACTTAAGGAATTGAACATTTTTAAACAGGATTGCAGTGTTAATGACAGAAGTTTTAATTTGAGTTTTTAAATGATGGGTTCAGATTTAATTCATTTACACCTGAATTTAAAATAATCCCTATTATGACTGCATGGCTCCTGAGGACTATCCATATGAGTGAGTGGCTATGGAAGATGTATGGCGGTATGAAGTAGGATGTAGGATCTGAGATGGTGTGGAAGGGATATGGGGAATCTGAAGTGCATAATCGGGGCAGTGGGAGATCTGAGGGCAGGGGAATTGAGGGGGCATGGAGAGGCCATAGGGTGGATGAGCTTGAGAGAGGGTTGAAAGGCAAGGTTTAGGGGGCATATAGATGAAATTGGGATCTGTACTGCATT
Organism: Scyliorhinus torazame; assembly: GCF_047496885.1. NCBI lineage: Eukaryota > Metazoa > Chordata > Chondrichthyes > Carcharhiniformes > Scyliorhinidae > Scyliorhinus > Scyliorhinus torazame. The sequence continues at coordinate 146,729,093 of NC_092708.1, read as the reverse complement.
CAGCAGTAAATGAAGCAGACCTTCCAGCTAGCCTGCCTCCACACCCATACTCCTCCCTTACTCCATCGCGGCTTGAAAACTGCACTGAGAACCCGTGATAAGACAAAAAGTCAGTCATGAGATGGGCATGCGGTTTCCCCAGCGACACATAAATCCAGCCCCGGAAATCGTCTGTTCATGAATTGAGAGCAAATAGCTGGTGATGTATGGAGGAGAATTATTAGTTGTCTGGAGGAGGAGATTTCCTTCCTATGTAGAATAGCAATAACTGTAAAGCAAAGGGAAGTAGAGAGCCTGAAATTAGACTTCTCAGCCAGGGAGTTCTGTTTTAGTTGGGGCTACGTATTGTGGTAACAGTAGTGAGTGGGGGACACCAGTGGCATTGCATGACTTACAGTGCCACTAAGAAACAGCTGCAGGATAGCTAAAGATTAATGAGCTGCAGGCTTCAGCTGGATGGCATACAATAAACACACAATTTGTTTTGAGTTCCATGCTACTGGCATCAGATGACTGTCAATGCCACCAGCACACTTATAACAGCAGTCAACGAAGGAGGATTTTATATTCCAAAATGTTAAAAGCAGAACCAGCTGCAATGTAATTGATACTGATAGGCAGTGCAGAGTATGGCAAGAGATGAGAGGGTCTCTAAAGCAGGGATAAACAAAGAGTGATACAGATAGCAAAGAAAAGGAAAATACAAGGGAAAGACTGTGAAAAGACATGTGTCGGTTTTGGCAAGATGTCTGGCTTTAACTAAGGCGAGAAGATTTGTGGGCGGCCAACCCACTCTAAGGAGGTGGATTGGCTCATTAAATATCATAATGATGCTCCAAGCCTCACTGTTATGCAGTTTGTCAAATCTAGATAGGTACAGACGGATTTCCTGAGCTTCAGGAATCCTGGCAACCATGTCCAAGCAAAGGCGGTCGGACCCTGGAGGTAGTACTACACCTACCAGCTAGACCCAGCATGCCTGTCGAGGCAACCATTGTAATCAGAGCAACCACTCTCCCACCCCTGAACTTCCCCAATCTCTTTCTCTCGCCGTCCTCTGCATCCCCTCCCCCAGAGCTTCAATCACCCCAGGCCTCCAAACTTCTCCACCTCCTCAATCCCTCCCCCTCTCCCAGAGGCCTCCAACCACGACCCCCTCCTTCAAGGCCCCACCTAAATCATCTCGCATCCCACTCTACAGAACTCTCTATTGTGCAAATTAGTTAAAGTTTGCCCGATACATATGTCTCATAAATCCGACATAAATGCATTTACATTGCTGTATCCAGACAAAAAATATGGGTTCATTTTAGTTGACTTTTCACAAGTTCAGTTCTGATTAAAAGATTGTAGAAAAGTATATTCACAATATATCATTTTTGATCATTAATAACTACCCAAAAATAACAGAATTACTTACTTTTGTTTTGGAGTCTAAGATTTTGACACCATAGATGGAGATTTGCAATTCAACCTTGGGAGTCTTCTGACCCTCAGATTTCTTTATATGCCTTGCAAACTATAAAAAACATAAATAAAGCAGCTATCAAAATTGTACCTCTGCCATATTCCCCAGTTTTTCTTTTGCTCGAACAGCAATTTCAAGAATAAGTTACATCAATATGAAAAAAATGTTCCTTAAATTATAATTACAGGAAAAAAAAAAACGGTATTTAAATTATTCAACACCTAGTAAAATCCTGAAATAAATACGCAAGTATTGAATTTGATTTTGTGGAAAGTTCGATTGGTGACAAAACCAATCAACAACTGTGACTTTCAACATCTCACTTTGGTGAGGTTTGTCTGCTTCACAAGGTTCAGATGATCAAACTGGCTTAATGAGAGCAATTTGTTTAATTATTTTTGACCTGGCCCTGCCATTTCTCATGATCAGTCCCTCCTGATCATTATTAATATGTGTTTCAATGACCACGACAATTTTCAGTTGACTCATTAATACATGTTCACTCCACGACACTGCCACTGAGAACAGCTCTACTGTCAATGAAATAAAATTAATGTGATCTGAAGTTCACTCAAACAGGCAGTTCCGTGATAGCTTTGGAAGCAACATAAATTGAGTTGGTGTTGCTTCAGGATAGCCATGCGTTCTATTCAATAACCTCTGAGCTTCTCAAACTATTCATGGAGGAAAATAACGTTGTTTTACATTTATTAGGGATGGCATGGCCAGCAGAACCAAAATATTGAAAATTATTTTTTTTATTTCCCTTTTGCTTACACAATGGATCAGGAGCGAAATTTCCCTTTTGCTTACACAATGGATCAGGAGCGAAATTCTCCGGTATCGGCGCGATGTCCGCCGACCGGCGCCCCAAAGGGCGCAAATCAGTCGGGCATCGCGCCGCCCCAAAGGTGCGGAATCCTCCGCATCTTGGGGGGCCGAGCCCCAACCTTCAGGGGCTAGCCCCTCGCAGGACTAATTTCCGCCCCGCCAGCTGGCGGAAAAGGCCTTTGGTGCCCCGCCAACTGGCGCGGAAATGACATCTCCGGGCGGCGCATACGCGGGAGCATCAGCCACCGCTCACGACATCCCCGCGTATGCGCTGTGGAGGGAGTCTCTTCCGCCTCCACCATGGTGGAGACCGTGGCGAAGGCGGAAGGAAAAGAGTGCCCCCACGGCACAGGCCCGCCCGCGGATCGGTGGGCCCCAATCGCGGGCCAGGCCACCTTGGGGGCACCCCCCGGGGCCAGATCGCCCCGCGCCGCCCCCAGGACCACGGAGCCCGCCCGCGCCGCCTTGCCCCGCCGGTAAGGTAGGTGGTTTAATCTACGCCGGCGGGACAGGCATTCTAGCAGCGGGACTTCGGCCCATCCGGGCCGGAGAATCGCGGGGGGGGGGGGGGGGGCGGCGCCAACCGGCGCTGTTCCCACCCCTGACGAATATCCGGTGCCGGAGAATTCGGCAACCGGTGGGGGCAGGATTCACGCCAGCCCCCGCCGATTTTCCGACCCGGCGGGGGGGTCGAAGAATCTCGCCCCAGATGTTTTCCATGTAAATGTACTTTATACTCCATTTATTTTGTTGCATTAATCCAGTAAAAGTTGTTCTCTATTATAATACAGTGAAGCATGCGATACATAGAAGATAGGAGCAAGAGGAGGCCTTTTGGCTCTTTGAACCTGCTCCGCCATTTATCACGATCATGGCTGATCATCCAACTCAATATCCCAATCCTGCTTTCTCTCCATAACCTTTGATCCCATTCTCCCCAAGTGCTATATCTAGCCCCGTCTTGAATATATTCAATGTTTTGGCATCAACTACTTCCTGTGGTAATGAATTCCACAGCTCACCACTCTTTGGATGAAGAAACGTCTCCTCACCTCAAGATTACATGAACTCGATCTTGAAGATCAGTGCTAGGGAAATTGTCAGCGAAAAATAACCATTTATCTTCATCAGCCCCAGCAGCCCCAGCAATGTGTTCCCAGAAGTAGAACTGTAGGCCATAACTAACTACAAATCCACTTCTGCTGTACACATGCTGAACACAAGAGTAGAACATTTTTTTCTGAGGTAAGAAAGAAAGACTGTAGAATTTCTTTTGCGACCAAAATTCTACCACTTGCCAGTTGTCAAGTAATGATACAATGACATAATGATTGCAATACTTTAGAACATAGAACATAGAACAATACAGCGCAGTACAGGCCCTTCGGCCCACGATGTTGCACCGAAACAAAAGCCATCTAACCTACACTATACCATTATCATCCATATGTTTATCCAATAAACTTTTAAATGCCCTTAATGTTGGCGAGTTCACTACTGTAGCAGGTAGGGCATTCCACGGCCTCACTACTCTTTGCGTAAAGAACCTACCCCTGACCTCTGTCCTATATCTATTACCCCTCAGTTTAAGGCTATGTCCCCTCGTGCTAGCCATTTCCATCCGCGGGAGAAGGCTCTCACTGTCCACCCTATCTAACCCTCTGATCATTTTGTATGCCTCTATTAAGTCTCCTCTTAACCTTCTTCTCTCTAACGAAAACAACCTCAAGTCCATCAGCCTTTCCTCATAAGATTTTCCCTCCATACCAGGCAACATCCTGGTAAATCTCCTCTGCACCCGTTCCAAAGCCTCCACGTCCTTCCTATAATGCGGTGACCAGAACTGTACGCAATACTCCAAATGCGGCCGTACCAGAGTTCTGTACAGCTGCAACATGACCTCCTGACTCCGGAACTCAATCCCTCTACCAATAAAGGCCAACACTCCATAGGCCTTCTTCACCACCCTATCAACCTGGGTGGCAACTTTCAGGGATCTATGTACATGGACACCTAGATCCCTCTGCTCATCCACACTTTCAAGAACTTTTCCATTAGCCACATATTCCACATTCCTGTTTTTCCTTCCAAAGTGAATCACCTCACACTTCTCTACATTAAACTCCATTTGCCACCTCTCAGCCCAGCACTGCAGCTTATCTATATCCCTCTGTAACCTGCTACTTCCTTCCTCACTATCGACAACACCACCGACTTTAGTATCGTCTGCAAATTTACTCACCCACCCTTCTGCGCCTTCCTCTAGGTCATTGATAAAAATGACAAACAGCAACGGCCCCAGAACAGATCCTTGTGGTACTCCACTTGTGACAGAACTCCATTCTGAACATTTCCCATCAACCACCACCCTCTGTCTTCTTTCAGCTAGCCAATTTCTGATCCACGTCTCTAAATCACCCTCAATCCCCAGCCTCCGTATTTTCTGCAATAGCCTACCGTGGGGAACCTTATCAAACGCTTTGCTGAAATCCATATACACCACATCAACTGCTCTACCCTCGTCTACCTGTTCAGTCACCTTCTCAAAGAACTCGATAAGGTTTGTGAGGCATGACCTACCCTTCACAAAGCCATGCTGACTATCCCTGATCATATTATTCCTATCTAGATGATTATAAATCTTGTCTCTTATAATGCCCTCCAAGACTTTACCCACTACAGACGTGAGGCTCACCGGTCTATAGTTGCCGGGGTTGTCTCTGCTCCCCTTTTTGAACAAAGGGACCACATTTGCTATCCTCCAGTCCTCTGGCACTATTCCTGTATCCAATGATGACATAAAAATCAAAGCCAATGGTCCAGCAATCTCTTCCCTGGCCTCCCAGAGAATCCTAGGATAAATCCCATCAGGCCCCGGGGACTTATCTATTTTCAGCCTGTCCAGAATTGCCAACACCTCTTCCCTACTTACCTCAATGCCATCTAATCTATTTACCTGGAGCTCAGCATTCTCCTCCACAACATTATCTTTTTCCTGAGTGAATACTGACGAAAAATATTCATTTAGTATCTCGCCTATCTCTTCAGACTCTACACACAACTTCCCATCCCTGTCCTTGACTGGTCCTACTCTGTCCCTAGTCATTCGCTTATTCCTGACATACCTATAGAAAGCTTTTGGGTTTTCCTTGATCCTTCCTGCCAAATACTTCTCATGTCCCCTCCTTGCTCGTCTTAGCTCTCTCTTTAGATCCTTCCTCGCTACCTTGTAACTATCCATCGCCCCAACTGAAACTTCACACCTCATCTTCACATAGGCCTCCTTCTTCCTCTTAACAAGAGATTCCACTTCTTTGGTAAACCACGGTTCCCTCGCTCGGCACCTTCCTCCCTGCCTGACCGGTACATACTTATCAAGAACACGCAATATCTGGTCCTTGAACAAGCTCCACTTATCCAGTGTGTCCAAAACTTGCAGCCTACTTATCCACCTTATCCCCCCCAAGTCACGTCTAATGGCATCATAATTTCCCTTCCCCCAGCTATAACTCTTGCCCTGCGGTGTATACTTATCCCTTTCCATCCTTAACGTAAACGTCACCGAATTGTGGTCACTGTCCCCAAAGTGCTCACCTACCTCCAAATCCAACACCTGGCCTGGTTCATTACCCAAAACCAAATCCAATGTGGCCTCACCTCTTGTTGGCCTGTCAACAAACTGTGTCAGGAAACCCTCCTGCACACACTGAACAAAAAACGACCCATCTAATGTACTCGAACTATATCTTTTCCAGTCAATATTTGTAAAGTTAAAGTCTCCCATAATAACTACCCTGTTACTTTCGCTCATATCCAGGATCATCTTCGCCATCCTTTCCTCTACATCCCTAGAACTATTTGGAGGCCTATAGAAAACTCCCAACAGGGTGACCTCTCCCTTCCTGTTTCTAACCTCAGCCCATACTACCTCGGAAGATGAGTCCCCATCTAGCATCCTCTCCGCCACCGTAATACTGCTCTTGACTAGCAGCGCCACACCTCCCCCTCTTTTGCCTCCTTCCCTGAGCTTACTAAAACACCTAAACCCCGGAACCTGCAACATCCATTCCTGTCCCTGCTCTATCCACGTCTCCGAAATGGCCACAACATCGAAGTCCCAGGTACCAACCCATGCTGCCAGTTCCCCTACCTTATTTCGTATACTCCTGGCATTGAAGTAGACACACTTCAAACCACCTACCTGAACACTGGCCCCCTCCTCCGACGTCAAATCTGAGCTCCTGACCTCTATACTCTCATTCTCCCTTACCCTAAAACTACAATCCAGGTTCCCATGCCCCTGCTGCATTAGTTTAAACCCCCCCCAAAGAGCACTAACAAATCTCCCCCCCTTAAACTTTGTTTAAGAAGTGAACCCTGATGGGAGTATCCTTTATCTATAATTTTTAAAACAACGTAAAGGCTCTCTTGTTCCTCTTAAAATTCAAATGTGCCATCTTACATGCCCTAAACACAATAGGAATATATACTGTTACGACACCCTGGGCTAATGTGTAGTCAATTCCAGCCCACTTGACCTTGAGTCGCAACACAATTGAATTAATGAATAATTCTTACAAAAATACCCAAAGTCTTTGGCCCTTGGCTGCTCAATAATTACAGTCACTAGGTTTGTAAATTTAAACAGAAATTACTTTTTATTTATAGGAACTATAATGAAGTATGCAGCCAATACAACTGGTTAACTATTATCAAATTCCTAATCCCCATCTTTAACTTGCCCCCTTTGGCCACCCTCTAAATGCATACACTAGACAGACGAACAGAGGGGAGGGGTGAAAATAATAAGTTAAAGAAAAAATAGTCTTTGTTTAAGATAGCTGTCTTTAAACAGACTTCCTTCAAAGTAAGCTTTCAGATCCAGGTCTCTGTTTGCAGCCTGTAATGATTTCATTGTAGATTCATTCATTCAGGTTCTCTGTAAGTTCAGAAATATATCAACTGACAGCTTTTCTGGAGAAAGAGACAGAGAGAGAGAATAGTGCGGGTCCTTCCCCTCAGTATCCAGGATTCAAATTCAGTTCCTTGGGTCTCTGAAAATGATTCCACTCAAGGAGACCCAATCACCATCTTTTACCAGGCAGGATATGGCCTTTTCGCCAATTCATTGCCCACCAACCACTCAATTGAACTGAGTCCCACCCATCTCTCGGTTGCCAAAAAGTCTGGGTCTTGTTGTCCAAAACTAGAAGCACCATATACTATGCAGAATCGTCTTGAATTCCTCCTGTCTGCTGCTTGACTTAAATACACATGTCCATTTAGCATTCGTGGATCAAAATGATAACAACAAAAATAAAGAAAGGGGAGATAAGGGAATCACCAAGAAGAACCCTTACAATACGCAGTAGGAATGAGACTGTTTCCACAGCAACAAGTTTTTTCAACAATACTGAAGATCATCATCGACCATCAAGTTGCAGGTAGCACCATCACGGAATTCATAAAGACCATAGAATGAGACATTAATTGCTGAATCTCCTATTCCATTCAATTTTGGTACTATTCTGCACAATGAAATGGACTCTTTCCCTTAAGTTGTTTCAAAAAAGTAACTTTAATCGTGAGAATGCCTTCTTAAAGAAAAAGCTTGAAATAACTGAATAATTAACAGTACAATGAGGTGTCTGGAAGCTCGCAGAGGATGAACTACCTGCAGGTAGAATAATGGACACTCATTCCTTGCCCCTCATGAACTGATTAAATGAATTTCTGACAAATGGAAGAGAAGGGTAAATTATTTATGCGTAATAACTAATGGATCTGCTGCTTCTGCTTCAGTTGTATTGTCATCACAGACGAATATCTTTATTCTGCCAACATTTATATAGGTAGGGCTAGACCAGGTGGGACCTGCTGAGATGGTAGTCCTGATACAGAAAACTTTTAAATGGAAATAATTTAAAGATGAGTCTTTAAATGAGCAAGGGAGCTGTGACTATTTCCTTTGGCAATTTGTTTCAATGTAGAATTGGGAAGAAAGTTTGTTGATAGTGTCCTGGAAACAATGGTTCTTATAATTTGTGTGGATGGCTAACTCACATTTTGTCATTGCTGGAGGCACTTATTTATGCTTGTTAATTCCCACCGGTCCATTCCATATTTTATAGAACATGGTCAGTCTATTTTTCTCCCTCCTTTGCTGTAGTGAGTCCCATTCTAAATCTTTGATCAAGGATGTGATACTGGTGTATTTCCCATACTGATTCATACATTGTCATGCAGCACATCTTTGGATTACAGATTTGGGTCGATTTTCTTAAGTGCACCCATTTTAATTTTTTTTAAATTTGGCCTCGAGGTAAGGGCCCAAGTTGTGCATGCCCTGAATGGGAACCTATGCACTGTTGCAGTTGAAAGGGAAATATTACCCTGAGGCTTTCTTGACCTTGGTTGATTGCCATTGGGGGGATAATAAAAATAATTTTTGCCACAGAATGCCAAAATTGGCTCCGAATTCTTTTGTTTTCACCTTTCCCCAAAAATGGGAAAAATTAGATTTGGATACATTAATAAATTCAGCTAAGGGTCCTGAAGGCCTCTTTGTGCTCAATACACGATTAGAGTAAGAGTTCATCACAAACAAAGCTCAATCTGATGCCTGATCTGAGTCAATGGCCGGAATTCTCCATTGAGTGACTAAATGTGGTGGCAAGCAGTTTCGAGGGTGTGCATCCCACTGCTTGGAATGGTGGGAACTCACGCCCGATTCCATGCTTGGAAGCTCAATAACTATGCACAGGTGAGTATCGGCCCAAATCAACTGGCGAGTTGGGAACTGATTCATCTTCCCATCATCCAGGAGCCATATTTAAATGTCAGCTGAACACATACATCTCATTCTCTCTCCTTCTGGGGAAGGCTCACCATGTACAGGAGCAAACAGTCTTACCCAGCCCCTACTCCAGCCCTTCTCATCAAATGTCTTTCTTTTGTCTTCATACAGGGCACGCTGGCACACGACAGAAGGGAAAGATCACATACTGGGGTAGGGACAACCAACATCATTGTGCTCACTGAGTTCAAGGAGGCTGCAGCTGAGTTGTCTGAGGAGAAGAGGGATCATTCCTGTGGTGAAGGGGAGATCAATTTTTCCCACCAACCTAGTTTGGATCATAACTCCATCCTTTATTACATTCTAGCAATCACAGTCACATGCAATCTTATATTGCTTATGCTCATTAACGCAAACACTATTCTCTCTAGGCAGCAGCAAGTCGAGGCCTGCAACCCGGAAGAAAAAATCAGTTTGGACCAGTATTCTCGTTTCTCTGCTTTACTGATTTTTCCTTCTGGGAAGGCAGCCCAGAACACGGGAGGGATTGTCCAGCTCCACCAGTTGCCAGGACCATCCAGTCCCACCCAAAGTCAATGGGATTTAGGCTGGGACTCGAAATTTCCCGTGGTGGATCCATCCATGACAGGGCTAGAAAATCCTGGCCAATGTCCAAACAGGAAACTCAGGAAGACCATCATTGTGTTCATCTGCATCCTCCACCAGGCCAGACAATTCTGTGCGGCTCAGCTCTAGGTTCGGGGTCACTTTATGGACGACAGCTCACTGACAGGTCCCTGCAGGAGTCAGAGACATGGAGAGCCCAGGTCTCCGCCACCCAGAGGGCTGCTGGAAAACAGTCACCCGTTCAGTCGCAGTCAGGAGATGAATCTCTTCAAGCGGCTGCCAATTCAAAGCTGGAGATGACACTGACAGGTGGCGGAACATCAGGCAAAGTTTTGGAAGCCACGCAGTGGATCAGGCAATAGATGAGTCTGTCTGTTGTTATGGGCGATACGTTTTCAGAACCCCAAAATGTATCATGGAGTTCAACCAATCTCTCCCTTTAATGAATTTGTTGCTTTTCCGAGCACACGGCTTTTTCCCTAGGTGTGGGATTACAATTATGGACACGTGGGTTTTTGAACACAAAACACTGTTTATTCCATGAACTCAACTTAACATCTTAAATAAATATTGGCTCTCTTAACCCCTTACTTCAAAGATAACTCAGAAAATATTGCAACAGTAAATAACTCCTTAAAATGTTCCTTCAAACTTCCAAGAAACAGTATCACATCAGGTGAAAGGATATATATATTTTCTGTAGAATGGCAGCGATATATTAGCTTGGGTGACTTCAGCTCCAGCACCTTGCTTTCTTCATGCAGCTCTCTGGAAACCCACAGACACACCCACGCTGCTTTCCAAACCTGGCTTTCTCCCTTCTAAGCAGGTCACAGTAAACCAGAACTTCTCATGCTGTCTCAAACTGGCTTTCTACTTTTAAACTGCTCTCAGCAAAACCAGTCAGGCACTTTCAAACAGCAAACCCACCCTGCAAAATGGCTGCACTGAGCTGAGCTCCACCCACTCTATGACATAACTGTTTTCTGAAAAGTACATTGCTTAAAGATCCAGTTCTTAAAGGCACTCTCGCATGAGTGGCAGCACGGTAGCCTTGTGGATAGCACAATTGCTTCACAGCTCCACGGTCTCAGGTTCGATTCTGGCTTAGGTCACTGTCTGTGCGGAGTCTGCACATCCTCCCCGTGTGTGCGTGGGTTTCCTCCGGGTGCTCCGGTTTCCTCCCACAGTCCAAAGATGTGCGGGTTAGGTGGATTGGCCATGCTAAATTGCCCTTAGTGTCCAAAATTGCCCTTAGTGTTGGGTGGGGTTACTGGGTTATGGGGATAGGGTGGCGGTGTTGACCTTGGGTAGGGTGCTCTTTCCAAGAGCCGGTGCAGACTCGATGGGCTGAATGGCCTGCTTCTGCTCTGTAAATTCTATGATAATGACACTGTCTTCTGTCTGATGTTGTGGCTCCGACATGTGGACATCTTGAGGCCACCATAGGAAAATTGGCGAGCACCATGGATAACTTGGTTCAGGTGTTGTTAGATTTGCATTCAACCATGAACTGCATGGCCACACACCCTGGTGAGCACCATCACGATGTAGGTGACATGAGAATAAGGAACCTTGACCTCCCTCCAGATGTACCATCTCGAGAAGTCATGTTGAGGCCCTGAGGCTCCTACAGGGAGGATGAACATCAAGCAGACACCCCGGGTCCTCCTCTCAGGACACTCCAAGGGTGTACAGTTCCTCACAGTTCCCTCTACCTTTTACCCCATCCCTCCAGCTTCTCAGACTGCTGAGGGCACATCTGTCCCGGAACAAGAGACCCTAAACAAGATGGTGCCCACCAGACCTCGGGCCACCAAAGGACGTTCACAAAGATCATCAGAGACATCAGGATGTGGCAGTCAGCAGACTGCCTCCACCTCTGCTGTGGATGTCGAGTCTGCTCTGGGCGTAGCGGTAGGTTTAGGAAAGTTAACAAATTGATGGCACTTTTGGGTCATGTGAAGAAATTGCACTGTGGTGAATACATTTGATAGTTATGTGAATATTTTGATCAACTGAAAGCGTGGAATCCTCTTATGTCAAGGTTTAGTCAATCTCCCACTCAGTGGTATTGTCCCACTGTGCGATTAGCATTCATGTGATGTTAATCTCAGTTGAACTAGTCTCCGTGCTCTTATATGATGTCAGGGAGATGTCTTTAAATCTTTGAAGTGTCTGACATAAGCATTTTTAACCCTTCTTCCACAAGGAACACCTTGAGTGAGGGCAGTTCATCAGCATAGATATTTTAGCTGTATTTGTGTCCCTTCAGTGTTGGTGGCAGAAGACAAGCACATTAGCTTCAAATCTTCTCTCACATTGCTTTTGCTCCTCAGTAAACTCTCAGTTCCCTGTGAGCGCATTCACAGGCACCACGGACCAAAGCAGAGATTAAGGCCTGGTGGTTCATGAGTGCAGAGCATGCAAGTGCAAATGCACAACACATTCTCGCTGCGAATGGTTGGGCATCCTCTGAGATGAAAGGGAATGGCATTGAGGGGGAGGAGAATGTGGCCATATGCCCTGACTTAACTTTACTCTTCTTGGAACCTGTCAATAATTAATGCATCATGGGCACATCTCCCACGTTTTCCTTCCTCCTTGGCATCATCGCATTCGTACTGACTATCAGCAGTTTCCTGAGATTCCTGGGCCTCTGGATCTTCATCTTCCAATAAGCTCTCAACCTCCTCCAGTTCACCCTCTGGAAAGCACTCACCTCTTTGTCTAGCCACATTGTGAAGGGCGTGATGAAGTGTGAAAATCTATCCAGAGTGTATTATAATGAACCAACTAAATGGTCCAAGCACCTGAAGCATATCGTCAGAAGCCCTTTTGTTTGCTGTATAAGCGAAAGTGTGGAGCAATGAGCAGTGTTGATGCTAAAGATGATGCACCAGTCATCAGCCAGTGTTTCAGTGGGTAATTCTTATTCCCCAAACAGCTATCCCTGCAGATGGAGTAACCCCTCAAACTTCTCAGGCACCTAGGAGTGACTGAAGGTGTAGGAGTCATGGCAACTCTCAGGGTACCGTGCATAAATTTCCTCCGGGTGCTCCGGTTTCCTCCCACAAGTCCCGAAAGACATGCTTCTTCGGTGAATTGGACATTCTGAATTCTCCCTCTGTGTACCCAAACTGACGGCCGAGTGTGGCGACTCGGGGATTTTCACAGTAACTTCATTGCAATGTTAATGTAAGCCTACTTGTGACAATAAAGATTATAAAAATAAAATAAAGTAAAGGTTTGTATTTTGCCCTGCCCTATTTGCATGGTGGTTGATGCAGACATTGAACACACATTGAAGTAACCAGGATATGTGACATCTGGAGCCCTCCGTGGGATGATAAGGTGTAAATGAGATGAGTGGCCCAACCTAGTTCTGTGCTCCAATCTATGACGTGGCACAGTAATGGCCAATTAGTTGTTCATGGTCAATGAGTGGCCTGTTATTATACCAAATCTGCTGAGCATGTGATTAGCCTTCACTGATAGAATTCATATAGAATTCATATAGTGATCTGCAGTCTCAAACTCCAAAGTACTCTGTATTACTCTTGAGATGCAGCCACTTTGATGTGAAGCCATTGAGTTCTGAGTACCCTGTTAACAGCGCTAACGAAGGCATTGACTTTTAGTGACTTTCTTCACAACAAGGTCTTCCTTCTTTCTCATTACGCTGCCTCCTGTTCACTCTTGCGGCACAAGGTAATGAGCACTCCCAGAAATGGTGTCTTAGCCCAATATGCACTGCTCCCAGCATGCACAGACCCCTCTCGATCAGATTCATTGTTATTTTTGATTTGAGCAAAAGCCAATACGGTGGTAAAGCAAGATTGTGATTTTCCAGTATTACTTCAGAATGCAATTCAGCACACCCTCCCCTACTGTCCATGTGTCAAGATATATAGCCGATTCTTATGATGTGAACATAGAGCTTCCCTGAATAATACTGGACTTAATAGTTGTTGTGGTGGACATTCCTACCCTTCTCCCCGAGCCCATCACTAATGCCTCAGGTGGACCCTACCTGGAGGTTGTGTGCACGGGCTACAGTCCATTATCGAGGTGAAAACTCACCTCCCCCTCTGCCCCCAGGAGAGCTTCATAAATTCCCTCATTTGTTATGTACTATCAATCTACAGTGTGCAGATGCCTCCGGTCATTATCACCATTCCATCTGTAGACCAGCCAAACTTGGGGACAGCGATTGTGAGACAGCGATTGGGAGACAACCCTGTGCACCGAGCGACATGTAGCTTTTTCCTTCTGGTGCACATGGGCATTGCCCCTCCTTGCAACTGGAGTACAGCACACTCCCACTGATTGCTCTTGCTGCATGCCCATCGCACTTCTGGATCCTTTCCTGTCTCTGACGTCTGACTATAAGGTTCACAAAGTCCCTTGACTGTCGGTGCTCCCTGACTCCTTTCTACAGGAATCTATAAACTCTGTGACACCTGACTGCAATCTCCAAATCAAGGACTTGAACTTTATTCCTCGTTGCCTCGAGGACTACACTTTCCCCTCCCAAAACACTGACCCCCACCTTGTGTCTGTGTGTGACCCATCCCTTTTGTGATATTCTTTTTTTTTCATTTTTTAAAATAAATTTAGAGTACCCAATTCATTTTTTCCAATTAAGGGGCAATTTAGTGTGGCCAATCCCCTTACCCTGTACATCTTTGGGTTGTGGGGGCGAAACCCACACAAACACTGGGAGAATGTGTGAACTCCACACGGACAATGACCCAGAGCCGGGATCGAACCTGGGACCTTGGCGCCGTGAGACTGCAGTGCTAACCACTTGCGCCACCGTGCTGCCCATCTTTTGTGATATTCTAACAATGCCCCCACCCTTGCTATTCCAGAGTTTGCATATCCCTTTGACCCCCCTTGCAATGGCGTTGACTCCACTAGGCAGAGGGATAACTGACCTGCCACCAATCCGCCATCGCAAACTACTGCCGGGTACCTGACTTTTTTGCCGGCTGCTGGATTCTCTGCTCCTTTCTGCCTCGGAACCTATTTATCTCTAAAATAAAGCAAATATAATCTCTGATATCTCAGAGGCAGGCTCTAAATTGATTAGTCTTTTGCTAAAAAAAATGCTCTTGGGTGCTGTGAAAAGCTAAATGTAGCTTATTTTATTTAAGCATATAGTCAGATACAGGAGGGCTGTGACAAAATTAATAAAAACTTTTGCTGGATTCTCCGTTTCGGAGACTAGGTGCTGACGCCGGGACTGAATCGCATGAGTTCTATGGCCCCGAAAGTAGCACTGGTCCCAGAGCGATTCAAGAGCGATTCATTATCCTGATGGGGTAGCACAGGCGCCACGTGGAATTACTGCAATTCCAACGAATGCTGGCGTGGGATTTGCCGGGTTCGGATTGGCATTCGAGAGTCTGACAAACTGCAGCCGCCTTTAAGCACTCCACTTCCCAAACACTCTCATTCCAGTCAAGAAGATGCCACCCTAAAGGGCGGCACAGAGGTTCACTGACACTGAAATAGAGATGCTACGGGATGCCAGGATTGGAGGGGGGGGGGGTCACACTGTGCATTATGAGTCCCCCCCAGAGAAGGTGATCCACAACTATTGGGAGAGAGAAAAGACTGGAAGGGGCCCGCCAGACCTGCGGCCCCTCACCGTCGCAGAGCAGGTGGGATTGGACCTGGACGGAGAGGTCAGATAGCGGGCAGTCGCTGAGGTGGAGGTCGACATTAGGGAACCAAGTGAGCCCGCAGTGAATAGCGTTATCCCTATGGCATGTGTGGCATCCCCCACCACCTGCGATCTAACCATGCATTTTGGGTCCCCCGCCCCAGCCTGGCGATACCTCGGAGCACACGTCCGGGGACGACTCAGACCTCTCGGCACTGCTGTCACGGGCACCCTTCACCATCCCAGTGACATTCACCTCGATTGGACATGTTAGTGAAAGGCTCCTGGGGCACTATCTGGTGCGCACCACACAGCAGTATGTTAGGTGCCGAGGCACAGGACAGGGCGTTTCTGTCACAGGCAGTCATGTACCAGGGCCACATGGTTATTGCGCTTCAGAGCTTGGCCCAGTCACAACGGATCATGACTGTGGGCATCAAAAGCATTGGCCAGGCGCTGGCTGATCTGATTTGAACTAGACACAAAGGGACCTGGCACAGTCACTGGCTGACGGGGCACAGCTACTGAGTGATGTGGTACAGTCCCAGAGGGTCGTGGCCCAGTTTCTGTGCTCCATGACTGCGAGCATGGAGACCCAGGTGAAGGCGATAGTGGGACTCCAGGACATGTAGTGCAAGCTGCTGGGGGAGCCTCCAGAGATCGCTGGTGGCAATTGGTGACACCTGTCCCTTTCACATCTGATGGGCAGCAGACAGAACTGGGCGGCACCATGCCACCTGTGACATCGGGAAGATTGCCGGGTCTATTTGGGCTTGGTCGCTCCAGAAGATGGCCGCCAAAGGGGACAGTGGTCACAGAGCTGGAATTGCAGCAGGCTGCCTCCACTTCTGCTGTACCACCTGGGGATCCACCTAGACAGAGAGTTAGAACACTAAAGGCTGGGAGGTGTCATGAGAATGTCGCTTTAAGAAATGATTAGCTGCTCATGTTACTGCAGTGATGTCAGAGTGTGGGTGGAGCTGAGCTCTGGTTCTGCTTTTTAGTTTCACTTTGAGAAAAGCTTGGGTGTGTCTGTCTTTTTTGTTTTGTTTTTCAGTGTGTTGCAGCTGAAGTCAGACAAAGCAGCTGTACTGTTGATCTCTGCCATGAAGGACTATCTCTTAATCATTTGGTGAATTCAGAATTATGAATGTTTTCAGTATTGAATGTAAACCCTGATGTGCTTCTGTTTAAAGGTTTGTTCAGTCTTTTGTGTGAAAAGGACAGCATACAGATTACTTAGTGTTGTATTCTTTGGGGGTTATCTTTGAATTAATGGTTGCCAAGATATTCACTATTTGTTTTAAAAAGGTGAACTTGAGTTCATAGAAACATTGTGCTGTTTAAAAAAATACTGGTCCATTTCTGCTGTACCATACCTGTAGAGTGAGCCATGTGCTCCCCATACCATCAATGTTTTTATACCCCTCAGTGCTCTGTCTGAAAGGTGTGAGGGATGGGGGCAGAGAGTGTGTCAGGTTGGGGGGGGGGGGTAGGGGGATGAGACCGCTGGTGTGAGGCGCAGGCTCAGGGCCCCTAGGGTGGTCTGGGACCACCACTTGTGTCGATCCTGGGGTGGCAGTGCCTATCCAGTGAGTGACCCCCCCCCCTCCACCCCACCCCGGAACCCAGGGGACCGTGAGATGGAATGGCCAGCATGCATGCAGTGATCACCCGGGCGAACAGTAGAAAGTGCTACCGAATGTAGGAGTCAGACTTTATCAAATAATGCAGAGAACCAGGGCTCTTTGTGGAGCGGGTTGTCATCATCTTCAATCCCATGGACCAGACCCACTGATACTGCCAACCCAGGGCCACCACCTTGTAGTGAAGCAAGTAGGAAGTACGGAGGAGGAGGGTTCTGGCAGCGTAGCCAGGGATGGGTGATTGACTGGTGGATGGCGGGGAGGGACGTTGCAGCTGCCGCCGGCCGGGCTGACTTGTGGCAATTAGATTGTCCCATGCATGTTGGCACTGGCGCACACATTGTTCAGCCTCCTGCGGCTGCCTGAGCCCCATATCCTGGCCCTACTCCGCATCCTCCTCTTGGACCGGACAAACAGGGCGTCTGTGACGGCGCGGATGCACCTGTGCACAGAGGTCTGGGAGTTCCCAGACAGGTCGCCACTCGATGCCTGGAAGGAAACTGGCATAGAGGGTCAGGCATCCATCACTTTGATGGCTGCTGGGTGCGGGTGACCTCCATATGGCAGATACGCCGCTTGGTCTCCCTGGTCCGCCAGAGTCTTCGACAACACGTTCAGTCCATGAATGACAGGCGCTGCCGGTACACAGGGAGCCTGATGTGGCGCTGCCTTCCCACCTCTTCCTCGGCCTGCTGAGGGCCGGATCTCCATCCTCATTGGCTGGCTCTTGTTCCTGTGAGGCGGGCTCCCCTGCTGCAGGGACCTCCCTGAGCAACTCATACAGCCTCATGACGTCCGCCGGACTGAGGCGGCCAGCCAGATGCCAACCACTCCTGGTTGGATACCCAAATCCATTCTCTGCAGGGGATAAAGGGCAGACACGTTAGCATGGCGAGCACCCCCATTCCCAAACAGATTCAGCGGGCAACATGGTGGCCCAGGCCTGCACTGCAGCCCTGCTCCCATATTGAACCCCCCCCCCCCCCCCCCACCCCCACCCCCTGCCCCAGACACTGGAGCATGTCATTCTGTAGGGCACCAGGAGTTTGCCTTCATTTTCAGCTCATGCGCAATTCTCCGCCCAATTGCGTTTTGTGATTCTGGTATTGCTGGTGGAGAAACCCGTTGTGGTAGTCACCACTGATGTATATATTAGGTGCTTTGTGGTAAGGCCCTGTACTACAGGTACGGGGGCAGTTCCCTGCCTGCTGGCTCCATCCAGTAGGCGGAGTATAAATGTGTGTGCTCCTCGTACAGCAGCCATTTCGCCAGCTGCTGTAGGAGGCCACACATCTTAGTGTAATAAAGCCTCAGTTGCATTCAACTCTCGTCTTTGTGTAATCGATCGTGCATCAATTTATTACACTAAAGTTTTCAGAAGATGGACCTCCGCATCAAGCCGGATCGCCTGCAGCTAGATCCGCAATCAGGCAACGCCAAAAAGGATTTTGAACATTGGCTAGCCTGTTTCGAAGTTTACATCAGGTCTGCATCAGACCCAATTCCGGAAGCTCAGAAGATTCAGATCCTCTACACGCGGCTGAGCTCCAACGTCTTTCCACTTGTCCTGGATGTGCCGACCTACGAAGACGCCATGGCGCTACTGAAGTAAGACTACGCTCAGCGGACTAACACACTCTATGCCAGACACATCCTCTCCACTCGTAGTCAACTTCCTGGTCAGTCAGTGGAAGATTTCTGGCGTGCACTAATTCCCCTAGTCAGAGACTGTGACTGTCAGGCCGTCACGGCCACGGAACACTCGAACTTGCTCATGAGAGACACTTTTGTTACAGGGATAGGGTCAGATTACATCCGCCAACACCTCTTAGAAGGGGCCACGCTCAACCTCGCGGCAACCTAAAAGCTAGCGCTCTCGCTGACGGTCGCCTCGCGCAACATCCAGGCCTACAACCACGGCCGCTCCTACGCATCGTGGACTCCGCATACAGCCGCCCCATCGGGGACCCCACTCAGCCAACCCTACGCCTATGCCGCGTGGCAGCTGACCAATTCCGGGGGCCCCAAATGTTACTTCTATGGGCAGCCAAAACACTCCCGACAATGCTGCCCGGCCCGGAGCATCCTTTGCAAGGCCTGCGGCAAGAAGGGACACTTTGCTGCGGTGTGCCAGGCCCGCGCAGTCGCCCCTATTGTTCCGATCACCCCCACGTACGGCCTGTGGGCGCCGCCATCTTGTTCGAACGCCACCACTTGCGGCCCGTGGGTGCTGCCACCTTGTTCGACCCCCGCCACTTGCGGCCCGTGGGCATCGCCATCTTGTCCTCCCCAGGATCATCAGGCGCCGCCATCTTGTTTCCCCCACGACTCTTGCGGCCCATGGGTGCCGCCATCGTACCATGCCCCTGGGCACCCCATCGTCTGCCACCATCGACGACCAGCCGCGTCTCATCTCGGTCACGATTGACCAGTCCACGCTCCCACCCAACCTAGCAACGGCCTCTACCAACGTGAAAATCGATGGGCATGAGATCTCCTGCCGGCTGGACTCCGGGAGCACCGATAGCTTCATCCATCCAGATATGGTAAGGCGCTGCTCCCTCGTGGTATACCCCGCCAACCAGAGAATCTCCCTGGCCTCCGGGTCCCACTCCGTGGCGATCCGGGGGTACTGCATAGCCACTCTCACTGTCCAGGGTGTGGAGTTCAGCGGCTTCCGCCTCTACATCCTCCCCAACCTCTGCGCTGCCTTACTACTCGGCCTGGACTTCCAGTGCAACCTCCAGAGACTAACCCTGAAATTCGGCAGGCCCCTACCACCCCTTACTGTGTGCGGCCTCACTACCATAAAGGTCGACCCACCTTCCCTATTTGCAAACTTAACCCCAGATTGCAAACCCATCACCACCAGGAACAGACAGTACAGTACAGCACCCAGGACAGGACCTTCATCAGGTCCGAAGTCCAGCGACTGCTTCGGGAAGGCATCATCGAGGCCAGCAACAGCCCTGGAGAGCCCAAATGGTAGTTGTGAAAACTGGGGAGAAACACAGCATGGTCGTGGACTATAGTCAGACCATCAGTCGGTACACGCAGCTCGACGCGTACCCCCTCCCACGCATATCTGATATGGTCAATCAGATTGCTCTGTGCCGGGTCTTCTCAACTGTCGACCTTAAATCCGCCTACCACCTGCTCCCCATCCGTAAGGCGGACCGCCCATACACTGCCTTCGAGGCAGATGGCTGCCTTTACCACTTTCTGAGGGTTCCCTTTGGCGTCACCAACGGTGTCTTGGTTTTCCAACGGGAAATGGACCGAATACGGGCTGCGGGCCGAGACAATGTCACCATCAGGACCATGACGCCAACCGTGCCAAATTTCTCCACACCACCACTCTCCTCAACCTAATTTATAACAAGGAGAAGTGCGTGTTCAGCACGAACCGCTTAGCCATCCTCGCTATGTGGTCCAGAACGGAGCTCTGGGGCCTGATCCCGACCGCATGCGCCCCCTCATGGAACTCCCCCTCCCCCACTGCCCCAAGGCCCTCAAACATTGCCTGGGGTTCTTTTCTTACCACGCCCAGTGGATCCCAAATTATGCGGACAAGGCCCGCCCACTCATTCAATCCACACTTTTTCCCCCAACGGCCGAGGCTCACCAGGCCTTCAACCGCATTAAGGCTGAAATCGCCAAGGCCGCGATGCACGCAGTCAACGTGACGTTACCATTTCAAGTCGAGAACGACACATCAGACGTTGCGCTAGCCGCCACCCGTGGCATTCTTTTCACGAACGCTTAATGCGTCCGAAATTCAGCATTCCTCCGTCGAAAAAGAGGCCCAAGCCATTGTTGAAGCTGTGCGGCATTGGAGGCATTACCTGGCCGGCAAGAGATTCACTCTCCTCACTGACCAACGGTCAGTAGCCAACAGGGCAAGATGAAGAACGATAAAACCTTGAGGTGGAGGATCAAGCTCTCCATCTACAATTACGAGATTTTGTATCGCCCCGGTAAGCTCAACGAACCCCCCGATGCCCTATTCCGAGGTACATGTGCCAGCGCACAGATCGACCGACTCCGGACTCTGCAGGACAACCTTTGTCACCCGGGAGTCACACGTTTTTACCACTTCATCAAGGCCCACAATCTGCCCTACTCCGTTGAGGAAGTCAGGGCAATCACCAGAGACTGCTAGGTCTGCACGGAGTGCAAACCGCACTTCTACCAGCCAGACCATGCGCGCCTGAAGGCCTCCCGCCCCTTTGAACGGCTCAGCATGGACTTCAAAGGGCCCCTCCCCTCCACCGACCGTAACGCGTACTTCCTCAGTGTGGTGATGAATATTCCAGATTTCCCTTCGCCATCCCATGCCCCGACATGACGTCTGCCACCGTCATCAAAGCCCTCAACACCATCTTTGCTCTGTTCGGTTTCCCCGCCTACGTCCACAGCGACAGGGATCCTCATTCATGAGCGATGAGCTGCGTCAGTTCCTGCTCAACAAGGGTATCGCCTCGAGCAGGACGACCAGCTATAATCCCCGGGGAAACGGGCAGGTGGAGAGGGAGAATAGGACGGTCTGGAAGGCCGTCCAGCTGGCCCTACGGTCCAGAAATCTCCCAGCCTCCCGCTGGCAGGAGGTCCTCCCAGACGCACTGCACTCCATTCGGTCGCTCCGATGCACTGCGACTAATGACACACCCATGAACGTCTCTTTGCCTTCCCCAGGAAGTCCACCTCCGGGGTGTCGCTCCCGACTTGGCTCGCAGCCCCAGGACCCGTACTCCTCCGTAAGCACGTACGACTCCACAAGGCAGACCTGTTCGTTGAGAGGGTACAGCTACTCCACGCCAACCCACAGTACTAGATACTGTGACGGCCGCCAAGATACTGTCTCCCTCAGGGACCTGGCACCAGCTGGTTCCACACGCACACACTCACACCCCTCTGGCCCGGCGCCATCCTCCCCTCCCCTGGCGCACCCAGCCGCAACCCCTGCCCTAGGACAATCCGTCCTCCCCATGCCCACGCCCGAGAATGAAGAGGATTTTGGCACGCTCCCGTAGTCACCGAAGACCAGGCCGACACCGGAATCGCCGCCATCACTGCGGCGCTCCCAACAGCAGATCAAGGCTCCGGACCGACTGAATGTGTAACTTGATCGGGACTCATTAAAAAAAAAACATAATCCTTCTGTATAACTCTCCTCCACCTCCGCTGGACTCAATTTGCTTTCTGTACTTTAAAACATCTACTTGTATATAGTTCTCCGCCACCCCTGCCGGACTCAATTTTAACGGGGTGAATGTGGTAGTCACCACTGGTGTACATATTCGGTGCTTTGTGGTAAGGCCCTGTACTACAGGTACGGGGATAGTTCCCTGGCTGCTGGCTCCGCTCAGTAGGCGGAGTATAAATGTGTGTGCTCCTCGTACAGCAGCCATTTCGCCAGATGCTGTCGGAGGCCACACGTCTTAGTGTAATAAAGCCTCGATTGTATCCAACTCTCGTCTTTGTGTAATTGATCGTGCATCATCTGTCACTCATCTTGTCAAACTGACTGAAACAGTGTTTCTAGGGTGACATTATTAGTTGGTGATCACATCTTGCCTTCCTGTCGGTTTGAACAGAGGCAGGACTAGCTGATCCAGAAGTCCAGTCGGCAACTCACTTTCTTATCCTCTGCAGGATAAGATAGGGTACATTTTCATTTCATTAAAATAATTATTCTCTGTATTCCCTGTTCCTAACTCACTTGAGTGGAGAATGTAGATTTATGCTGTTAAAAATTAGGGCATTAATCTTCCCGTTCACATTTAGCAGCAGCAAACTGTAATGCTGCTGCTGCTGGTTTTCTGCTGAGTGAAGTATAATTTGGCTATTCTCTAATTTAGGTCTCCTCCACCGCCCCCCCCCCCCCCCCCCCACCCCCTCCCCAACAATATCATTTTGCATTTCTTGATTCTAAACTGCCATTTAGTTGCTCAACTAACAGCCAAGTTTGTTCATTGTGAAGATTGAAAGAAGTATAACTAGGTTTTGTAAAGTTTTTTTTTATTTTCAGCATATTTGCACTCTACATTCGAGCCATAATATCACCTCTACCACACTCTCTATTTAACTACCTGCCCACATTGCTCATCCTGGGCAGGTTAGAACAGAATATGACCTCTTGTTCTTTTCCTATAGTGTAGGCATCCCCTGACCAAGCCAGAAATCATTATGGCCATGCAGAAACTAGCCCCTCATAGCATCACTCACATTAACCGTTACAAGCATCTGTGCTGGCATATCCAACCAAAGAGATTTAGCAAGTGCGTTCGATGAGGGGGACACAGGATTAATTGCTGAGCTTGAGTGAGGAGCAAGTAGTGGCACGCTTACTCAAATATAAACAGAAACTGGTGGAAAAATGCAGCAGGTCTGGCAGCATCTATAGGCATAAAAACAGAGTTAACACTTCAAGACAAATATGACTTTTTCAGAGCTAAAGAGGGAGAGAAATGTGATGGATTATGTCATGTGATAGTGCCTTTAAGAAATGGATGTTTAAGCAATGTACCTTTAAGAAATGCAGTGATGTCAGAGTGTGGGTGGAGCTGGGCTTTAGTTCAGCCATTTTGCAGTGGAGTTTCAGTTTGAAGAGAGGTTGGAGCGTGCCTGTGTTTGCAGTGAGCTGGATCTGCTGTGATCTCTGCCATGAAAGACTATCTCTGGATCATTTGGGTGATTTAAACTCATAATAGTAAAGCCTTTAACCTGATGTGTTTCTGTTTAAAGGTGTTAAGTCTCATGGATGTTGAAAGGAATAACTGAAGGATTATTTAGTGTTGTATTATTTTCGGGGTTATCTTTGAAGTAAGTGGTGGTAAGAGATCCAAAGTTTATTTCAAAGGTTAAGATGAGTTCATAGAATAAACATTGTTTTGTGTTTAAAAACCCATGTGTCCATAATTATAATATCACACCTAGGGAACAAGCCGTGTGCTCGGAAAAGCAACAATAGCAATAAAGGGGGAGGTTGGTTGAACTCCATGATACATTTTGGGGTTCTGAAAACGCCTCACCCATAACAATTATAAACTGTACAAGAGGGGGTGGGGCAGAGTAGAACACTAGAGATTTGTGGGAGCTAGGAGACATTGCAACAAAGATGTGTAGATCATAAGACAGAGGAAGAAGAATGGCAGTGTGAAGAGCTTTGGAAGGTGCTGATAATGGCATAAAGGTAAGAAAGCAGAATGTGTTAATAGAACACAAGTCAGTGCATTCGCAGCTTCCAATGTGGTCTCCTCTACACTGGGAGACTAAATGCAGACTGGGTGAGTGCTTTGTGAAACACCTTCGCACAGTCCGCAAGCATGGCCACAACCTTCCTTTTGCTTGCGATTTTAACTCACCATCTTGCTCTCATGCCCACATGTCCGTCCTTGGCCTACTGCAATGTTCCTGTGAAGCCCAACACAAACAAGGAGCAGCACCTGCTCTTCCGATTAGGAATGTTACAGCCCTCGGGACTCAGCACTGTGTTGAACAACTTTAGATGGGTACCTTTCTTCTCCATCTTGGCCCGTTTTTCCTTTCGGCAACATTTTTGTTCCAACACAAAACCCCCTCCCCCTCCGGGCCATCTGTTACTTGTTCTTAAGTTTTACTTTCACTGAGCATTGACTTTTGTTCTTCTTTTCACTGGACCCTTGTTTAATTTTCATCCAAAACCTTCAGTTTAAATTACAGTTAAAAGACAGGCTAGTATTCATGAACTCAAATCCATGATAGTAACAATGGATTAGCAGTCCCTCTCAGCCAACCTATTCAGTAATCAATCACTTTTCACATATCCTGTTGGTAGTTGACTTATATTAAATTTATACTTAAGACTGTTGACTTCAGTGTGGGTCCTTGTCAAATGTGGATGTCATTCACACAACCTTTACACAGAAAAATTAACAACAGACATGCTTAATAAATACTCACTCAGTACTGCACTGATGCGTCAGCCAAGATTTTGTGCTCATGGCATTGGAGTGTGGCTTGATCGCACAACTTTATGACCCAAAGACTAAAGTAGTGCCACTGAGCCATATAGTTAAGGTTGTAATTCTTTTTTTATCATCAGCAATGTATCTTTTCAGAGGAAGCAGTCAGAAGCAAATGGTAATATTGCCACCCTCTTTGAATCTGAGCATTCACTGATATTATCAGATAGCACAGTTGCTTAGCACTGCTGCCTCACAGAGCCAGGGCTCGGGTGCAGTTCTGCTTTGGGTGACTGTGTGGAGTTTGCACGTTCTCCCCCTCTCTGCAAGGGTTTCCTCTGGGCACTCCAGTTTCCTCTCTTAGTGCAAAGACGCGCAGTTTAGGTGGATTGGCCATGCTAAATTGCACCTTAGTGTCCAAATGTGTGGAGGTTAGGTGGGGTTGCAGGAATAGGGCGGGGGAGTGGGCCTAGATAGAGTGCTTTTTCAGAGGGCCGGTGCAGACTCAATGGGCTGAATGTCCTCCTTCTGCACTTTAGGAATTCTCTGAGCTTTCAATGGACTATAACTTTTTGTCCTAGGGTATTGGAATTTCTGAATAGTTTACCTCTACTGCAAGTAGAATGCCTTAGCATTCCTCCTTTAATCTTCTTCCTTTTCTGCTAATATATCCAAGGAACATAGGAAGATAGGAACAGGAATAGAAAGGAGCAATGAATGTAATGTACTGTAGATGTGTTTTAAATTTTTGACTTCAAGTTAAAAACAAGCTAGGATACATGTATTCCTCTCTAGTGATCGCAATGATGGAATAGCAGTCGCTCGAAGCCAACCAGTTCAGTAGGTCAACCACTTTTGACAAGTCCTCTTGGTGGTTGATGTGTGTTGTATTTATACTGAATATTGGTTTGAAACCAACGTGACTGCAATGTGAGTCCCAGTCAAATGTGAATGTCAGCATTCACAGCACCTCCTCATATTTCAATGAACAACAGACATGTTTAATAAATGCGGAAGCAATGCAAATGACTCCCTGATTAATTTTGAAAGAATGGCTCAACACTTGGCTGCCCTTCAATGAATAAGTCTAGTTCAATAGGTGAAATAATGCACACTGGCCATTTGCCTGAAGATCATTCTTACTGTGGGGTAATTATCAAGACTGAAGGCAATGAACTGCAAATGGCATGTCAACTTCCAGTTTCCTGCAGGTTTTAACTTTTGGCTCTCACTGTTGTTAAGCGATTTGCCTAATTTAACTCCCTGTCCCAATGGTAATGATGACAGGGCAAGATATGACATTTAAGAGAAAAATGGCAAGAATTTGCCGGCCTCTCTGGCTGGGGGTCTCCTTTCCTCCACGCCGGCTCCTGTAGGCCTGCGCCATTTGGCGTCGGGGCCAGCGCGGGGAAGGCCACTGTGCATGCGCTAGTTGGCACTGGCCCAACTGCGCATGCGCAGATCCCGTGGCGCCGGGATCAGCAGCTGGAGCAGCGTGGGCCGCTCCAGCGCTGTGCTAGCCCCCTGTGGGCCGGACACTTAGCCGCCAGATGGGAGAATCCCGCCAATATCTCTGGAAAAGCAAAGCAGAAAACCCGAGCAGAGGATTTCGTTTTCACCCTTTTGTGATCAAGAAGAGCAAATTTTAAGATGGGAGTTCCATACAAACTGGAATGCTCAAGTTAGCTAGAAGACCGGCACAGACGTTACAAATAGGCAGGAGTTGTCTCACAAATTCCGAATTTCAAAATCCTTTGCAAAAAGCCTGTAGTAAAGATCTACAGATACCACCTGAGTACTTCCACAATACTGGTCTACAATAATCAGACAAAGGAGATTAAGTTCAAAATCATCAGAACAAACAGGCAAGAGCTTAATTTTATTTTTCCCTCTTAATAACAGAAAACAGCAAAAGTATGTTTTTTTCAATGGCAGCTTTAGGAAGATAGGAATATAGGACTTGGGAACAGGACTTGGCCATTCAGCCTTTCAAGCATGTTCCACCATTCAATAATATTATGATGTGGAGATGTCGGCGTTGGACTGTGGTGAGCGCAGTAAGAAGTCTTACAACACCAGGTTAAAGTCCAACAGGTTTGTTTCAAACACTAGCTTTTGGAGCACTGCTCCTTCCTCAGGTGAATGAAGAGGTAGGTTCGAGAAACATATGTATAGACAAATTCAAAGATGCAAAACAATGCTTAGAATGCGAGCATTTGCAGGTAATTAAGTCTTTACAGATCCAGAGATAGGGGTAGCCCCAGGTTAAAGAGGTGTGAATTGTCTCAAGCCAGGACAGTTGGTAGAATTTTGTAAGCCCAGGCCAGATGGTGGGGGGTGAATGTAATGCAACATGAATCCCAGGTCCCGGTTGAGGCCGCACTCACGTGTGCGGAACTTGGCTATAATATCTGCTCGCCGATTCTGCGTTGTTGCGCGTCCTGAAGGCCGCCTTGGAGAACGCTTACCCGGAGATCAGAGGCTGAATGCCCTTGACTGCTGAAGTGTTCCCCGACTGGAAGGGAACATTCCTGCCTGGTGATTGTCGCGCGACGTCCGTTCATTCGTTGTCGCAGCATCTGCATGGTCTCCCCAATGTACCACACTTCGGGACATCCTTTCCTGTAGCGTATGAGGTAGACAACGTTGGCCGAGTCGCACGAGTATGTACCGCGTCCCTAGTGGGTGCTGTTCTCACGTGTAATGGCTGTACCCATGTCGATGATCTGGCACGTCTTGCAGAGATTGCCATGGCAGGATTGTGTGGTGCCGTGGTCGCTGTTCTGAAGGCTGAGTAGTTTGCTGCAAACAATTGTTTGTTTGAGGTTGCACGGTTGTTTGAAGGCAAGTAGTGGGGGTGTGGGGATGACCTTAGCAAGATGTTCATCTTCATCGATGACGTGTTGAAGGCTGCGAAGAAGATGTCGTAATTTCTCTGCTCCGGGGAAGTACTGGACGACGAAGGGTATTCTGTCGGTTGTGTCCCGTGTTTGTCTTCTGAGGAGGTCGGTGCGGTTTTTTGCTGTGGCGAGTTGGAACTGTCGATCGATGAGTCGAGCGCCATATCCCGTTCGTACGAGGGCATCTTTCAGCGTCTGTAGATGTCTGTTATGCTCCTCCTCATATGAGCATATCCTGTGTATACGGAGGGCTTGTCCATAGGGGATAGCTTCTTTAATGTGTTTAGCATGGAATCTGCAGAAGTGGAGCATCGTGAGGTTATCCGTGGGTTTGGGGTAAAGCAACGTGCTTTGGTGACCATCCTTGATGGAGATGAGTGTGTCCAAGAATGCAACTGATTTTGGAGAGTAGTCCATGGTGAGTCTGATGGTGGGATGGAACATATTGATGTCATTGTGTAGTCGTTTCAGTGATTCTTCGCCGTGGGTCCAAAGGAAAAAAATGTCATCAATGTATCTGGTGTATAACGTCGGTTGATGGTCCTGTACGGTGAGGAGGTCTTGTTCAAACTTGTGCATGAAGATGTTGGCATATTGAGGTGCAAATTTGGTCCCCATGGCTGTTCTGTGCATTTGGATGAAGAACTTGTTGTCGAAGGTGAAGACGTTGTGATCCAGAATGAAGCGGATGAGTTGCAAAATTGCGTCTGGAGATTGGCAGTTGTCGGTGTTAAGTATTGAGTCTGTTGCAGCAATGCCGTCGTCATGGGGGATGCTGGTGTAGAGTGCCGAGACGTCCATTGTGACGAGGAATGTTCCTGGTTCAACTGGTCCATGGGTGCTGAGTTTCTGTAGGAAGTCCGTCGTGTTGCGACAGAAGCTGGGCGTACCTTGTACGATGGGTTTCAAGATGCCCTCGATGTAGCCAGAGAGGTTCTCACACAGGGTCCCATTGCCTGAAATGATAGGACGGCCTGGTGTGTTGGCCTTGTGTATTTTCGGGAGGCAGTAGAGATCTCCAATGCGGGAGTACGTGGGATGAGCGCACGTAGGGTGCTCTGAAGGTCTGGATCCAAGGTCTTGATCAGTCTGTTGAGTTGGCGGACAATAATAGTATGACTGACCTGCTTGTTGATTCAAATCCATTCGGGTCATATGCCGCATATCCCATGACCCTTGACTTCCTTGTCTGTCAAAAAAATATACCCTCCGTTGCCTTGAATACATTCAATGAACCAGCCTCCATTGCGCTCTAGGAAAGAGAATTCCACATAATAACTGTTCGGAAGATATTGGGACAGAACTGTGTCTTAAAGGAGTCTTCATTGTCTATATTAACACTGGAACTATTTGCACATGTACACTAAAGGGTACAGGTTAGGAGCTTTCTGCATGCTTTGATCTTTATCTGTCTCTGCTCAACACCACACTGACCCCTGGGTCTGGGTCACGTGCCTTCTTACATTATTTATTGGTTGGACAAAACTCAGTCACACATTAACCCTGTGTATGCCATATCCTTATACTAGATTTACAAACTCTCCTCACTCGGTCTTAAACAGTAGACCTTTTATTTATAAATTGCATCCTGTAGTTCTAGTCGCTCCCACAAGTGGAAACAAACTCCTGGTATCCACCCTATCAAGTCTCCTCAGTATCATGTATCTTTTTTTATTTAGTGAAGGGACATTATTTAGTGAATGAGCATTTATTGCTCATCCCTAATTGCCCTTGAGAAGGTGGTGGTGAGCTGCCTTCTTGAACCGCTACAGTTCATGTGGCATGGGCACAACCACAGTGCTGTTAGGGAGGGAGTTCCAAGAATTTGACCCAGCAACAGTGAAGGAACGGCGATATATTTCCACATCAGGACGATAAGTGGCTTAGAGGGAAAGTTCCAAATGATGCTTTTTCCACGTATCTGCTGCCGTTGTCCTTCTAGATGGTCGCGGCTGTGGGATTGGCAGGTATTTTCTAAAGAATATTGATGAGTTCCTGCAGTGCATCTTGTAGATGGTACACACAGCTGCTACTGTGCATTGGCGGTGAAGGGAGAGAATGTTTGTGGATGGGGTGTCAATCAAGACAGCAGCTTTGTTCTGGATGCTGTCAAGCTTCTTGAGTGTGTTGAAGCTGCAATCATCCATGCAAGTGGAAAGTATTCCATTACACTCTTGACTTGTGCCTTGGAGATTATGAACAGATTTTGGGGGTGTCAGGGGATGAGTTACTCGCCATAGAATTCTCAGCCTCTGGCCTGCTCTTATATCCAACGAGCGGATTCTCCGGCTGCATCCACCTGGGCAACCGGAGAATCTCGCCCAAGGTCAATGAACTTCTCTATTGTCTGCGTCTTGCCCGTGGCGTTCTTGCGGTGGGCAGGGCGGAAGAATCCATCCCATAGTGGTTATATGGTAGTCTAGTTCAGTTCACCATTCAACAAGACCATGGTTGATCTTCTACTCCAGCTCCACCTTCCTGCACTATCCTCGTAAATTTTAATTCCCTTAATAGCTAGAAATCTCTGGACCTATCTCTTGAATATGTTTAGGGGAGACAGCGGCATAGTGGTAATCTCATACAAGTAAACCAGGCTAATGTTCTGGGAAACAAGAGCAGGGAATTATGAAAACATTTAGAAGGTCTGGTAGCCTCTGTAGGGAGAGAAAACAGAGTTAACCCTTTGAGTCCATCTGACTCTTCATCAGAAAAGTGGTTTATGGTGAAGGAAAAAGGTCATATTCTAAAGTAGTTGAACTCAATGTTGAGTCCTAAGTGCTGTAACGTACCTAATCGGAAGATGAGATGCTGCTTCTCCAGCTTGTGCTGGGCAACTGAGGCTTCACAGGAGGCCAAGGACAGACGTGTGGGCATGCGAGCAAGGTACTGAGTTAAAATAACAAACAACAGGAAGATTGCAGTCATACTTGTGGACTGAGAGATGGTATTCTGCAAAGCGGTCACCGGACCTGCGTTTAGTCTCCTAATTAGGTTGTTATTCATGAGGTTGGAAGGTTATTCAGGAAGGCTATTGATTATAATTAGGAGGGTATTCATGAAGGCCCTCCTTCTCAACCTTGCCCCTTGCCTGAGGTGTGGTGACCCTCAGGTTAAATCACCCGAGTCAGTTCTCCCCCTCAGAGGGGAAGGCAGCCTATGGTCATCTGGGACTATGGCAACTTTTCTTCTAGTCTCCTGAATGTAGAGGGGGGGGGGTGCAGGTAGGGGTGGGGCAGGGGACATGAAAAGAAGATGTGTTTTGTGGTAGCATCATGCTGGAGTTGATGGAATTAGCAGAGGATGCTCCTTTGAATGAGGGGGTTGAAAGTCAGGATAAGGGAGACCATATGATAGTTCTGGGAGGGAGTGGAAGGGATGAGGGCGGAGCTGCGAGAAATGGGTAGAGCCAGGTTGAGTGCCCTGTCAACCATGGAGGTGGGGGAAACCTTGGTTAAAGGCAGACATGTCAGAAGCACCATTTGCGAAGGTGACATCAGATCTGGGTTTTTCCAAACTTCAGAGAATATATGCTTCATCTATTCAGTTTTTATTCATAGGACAATCCTCTCAATCCAGGAACCAGTCTAATAAACCTTTGTTGCACATGTCCATGTTCATCATTCTTTAGGTAAGGAGGTCAAAATGGCACCAAATAACTCCAGGTGAGGCCTCATCAATGCACCATATAATTGTTGTAGGTATTCTCTTGGTACATGTTCCAATCTCTTTATATCAAAAACGAACATACCATTTGCCTTCCCTATTCCTTGCTGCAACTTCACGTGGCATAATATACACCAGTATATCATGGTGCAGACACACACACTGATGGACACACAGCAAGACCAATCAACACACACAACACCGCAGCCAATCACCAGTCAGAGCACACTCACTATATAGACAGGGGGCATCAGAGTTCCCGCTCATTCGGGATGCAGCCTCTTAGAAGGACAGAACTTACAGCTTACAGCACAGATCTTCACCATGTGCTGAGTGCATAGACTGGTTAGGTCAGGCATAGGTCTCTAGTTTAATCTAACATCGTGTTAACCCACAGTGAAAGTATGTTCAACAGTTTCTAACTTAATAAAATAGTGTTGTACTATTTTAAGTGTTGGTGGCCTGTATGTGTTCCACGGACCCAGAGCACCCAACACAACAACATGAACTTTCTGTGATTAATACACAGCGAATACCTGGTCCTTTTGAATGCAAACATTTCTAGGTCTTGCACTCTTCAAAAACATTGTTTTTTTTTTCATTTTTCCAATCAAATAGGATAACTTCACATTTTGGTACATTGAATTCCATCTGCCATGGTCTTGCCCATTCACTCAACTGTCTGTGTGTTTCTGCAGCCTTGTTTGTACTTCCTCACTACTCACTTTCCCACATAACTTTGTTTCATCCTGGATACGTTCAGTGTGATTATTTGATTCCACCATTACCTAATTGCTCAAAGTTAAGGGGCTGGATTCTCTGCCCCGCCCCGCCACATTTCTGTTTCAACACGCCGGCCGGATGCTCCGTTACACCGACTGGTCAATGGGGTTTCCCATTGTGGGGCAGCCCCACGCCGTCTGGAAACCCCCGGGCTGCCGGCAAAACGGAGCATCCCATCGGCGGAGAATCCAGCCCAAGGGCTCTACAGTAATGATTTCTCTTCTTCACAATGTTTCAAAAATGTAGAGGTCACGCACGCAAATAAAACGTTCATAATTATATCATGAATCTATTGGCAAAGAATAAAGTTGTCTTATTTTTAATAACATATGTGCTATACTTCAACAAACAGATGAATAAATTACTTTAACAATCAAGCTCTTGTTTTTCTCAATGACATGATAATTACATGGCATGTCTGAGATGACATATTGTGTTGTCTTGGTAGACTGGTTATTCAACTTGGAAAGGGTACAGAGCAGCTGTGAGGCACTTGGATATCTTTTATAGCAATCATAAACACAGACTGGTTCACTTCACTGTGATTACGTTAATACTCTATTCCCAGAAAGATTCTATTTGAAAAAAAAAATGATCAAATTGAATAAAACTCTGAGATTACGCTTTTTAATTATTGATGTGAGCAGTTCATTTTACACAGAATTTCAGTAATAAGCAAAGTCAGATGAGAACTAACAAGACTGGCATCAGTCAGGTATAATAACAATGCTGTCTAAAACTAGTGCAGCTTATGGTGTGATATTCTTGTATTTGTGTGGTAGATATGGGCTAAACCCACCACAGACAATTAAGGTTTATCTGTTTCATTTCTTTAAAAAAATGTTAATCTAAGTACCCTTTTAACAGTGTAAGAAGTTTTAATCACGGTCTGATACTGATAATTAACTTTTACGAATTTGGAGCATTATTCCTCGAGTTTTCATTCTTGTTGGAGATCTAAGTAAAACATTGTTTTAAATATATTCTTTGTGTCAATCCATTCTTTCTTTTCCTTTTTATTTCATTTTCTGTACTTGATTGACATTGAATTCAATATTCTAACGTAACACTTCCTGGTTCAAACATTGTACTCTTCATAAACAATCAGATTGAGGCATTATTAAAGTAGAGACACAGGTGTTTGCTCTGTTCACACTTGTCCCCGATGCCATGCAGAGGATCCTGTGCTATTTGGTCCTTTAGCCTACAACAATCTTCAGTGATAAGGTCTAGAAATTGCAACAAAATGCCTACTGAATAGTGAGCATCATTTTCTGGATGGCTACAGTAAATATTGGTGCATTATTGGTCAGCATCCTATATTTTTTATTTTTTTATTCTCCTCCTTTTTCACATTTTCTCCCACATTTACATCCATCAACAATAAACAATAATCAGCAAGATATGTCAGTCCCCATAATAACAACGATCCCATCTACCCACAAACCCCCAAACCTCAACCCGCATGTTTACATAAACAAATGACAAAAAGGAATCAGGGATTACCCGTAGTCACCCTTAATCTTACACAGCTCCCCTCCTCCCTCCCCACCCCCCACCGCAGGTCTCCAGCTCCTCCCGTCCACTGCCTCTTGTAAAACTCCTCCTCCCAACCTCGGTTCCTTCCCCCCTAACTTTCCACCCCGGCTAGACCACTCGGACCCTGTTCTGCCAGGCTCCGATGGCCGCAGCCCCTCCCCCCACCTCACTCCCATTCACTGGCCGGCTTAAACTGGCCAGCATGGAGGCCCCCGCCCGGGTCCCTTTCCCACTTGCCCGGCCCCAGGAAAGCCCAAAGATCCCCTTTTAGCACACAAACCCCGCATATCCACCTACACCCCAAAGAACCCTCATTTTGAGTGAAAGTCCCGTCCCTTCCCTTGTCCAAATATATACCCCATTGGCTCCTTTAATCTCTACATCCGCGCGCAGTGATACAAAAAAAGAAGAAAATACAGTCATGAGGTTACATCGGCACATGGCCATTCCCCAATTTGTCAGTTCTGCCACAGTCCTTCTGCTTTCGCAAACTCCTCCGCTGCTTCCGCCGTTCCAAAATAAAAGTCCCTGAGCTTGTAAGTCACCCCCAGCTTCGCTGGATATACAATGCCGCACCGCACCTTGCTAATGTACAGTGCCCTCTTCACCCGGTTGAAGGCAGCCCGCCTCCTCGCCAGCTCCACCGTAACGTCCTGGTATA
The DNA here is from genome assembly GCF_047496885.1 of Scyliorhinus torazame. NCBI lineage: Eukaryota > Metazoa > Chordata > Chondrichthyes > Carcharhiniformes > Scyliorhinidae > Scyliorhinus > Scyliorhinus torazame. The sequence goes on along the minus strand of NC_092708.1, from coordinate 146,694,562 downwards.
CACGTATACCAGCTCCAGCCCACTGCACCACCCGCTTCTGCTTGGCCCAGCTCAGGACCTTCTCTTTCACACTGTACCTACGGAAGCACAGAGTCACTGCCCTTGACGGCTCACTCGCCTTTGGTACAGGCCTCCACGACCGATGAGCCCAATCCAGTTCATATCGGGAGGGATCCTCCCCCTCCCCCAATAATTTTGCCAGCATTGCGGCAAAATACTCAGTCGGCTTCGGTCCTTCAACTCCTTCGGGCAGCCCCACAATCCTCAAATTCTGTCGCATGGATCTGTTTTCCAGGTCTTCCATTTTTCCTCGCAGATCCTTGTTAGTATCCATCACCTTCCGCATCTCTTTCCCCATCGAGGCAAGTTGATCACCGTGCTGCAATGCCGTCTCCTCCACTTCCTTCAGCACCTCCCCTTGCTCTCGCACCTCCGCCACTGCACTCGCCACCTCCGTCCTCACCGGGGAAACCACCTCCTCCACCAGCACACTCAAAACCTCCCTCATCTCCTTCCTCACCATCTCCATGCATTTCGCAATCTGCGCCGATTGCTTTTCAAATTCCGCAGCCATCACCTTAGTTATTTCTTCAGCCGTAAGCAGTGCGGCCTTCCCTAGTGCTCCAGCCTCCATTTTTCCTGGTGACCCCGCGGTGACCTTTCCACTCCCCGACGGACCTTAAGCTGTTTTTTTTCTGGCCGTTTTCTTGCTCACCCTCGACATTTTTCTTTGTTCCTTTTTTCCTCCTGTGTCTTCACTGTGCCTCCTCCGTGCCTTCTCCCTTCTTCTGCCACCTCCGCGGACCCTGGGACCGGGCTTAAAGCCCCGAAAATGCCGTTGCCGAATGGGAGCCCTCCATTGTGCGGCCGCCTCCCGCCCGCCGTCACCGGAAGTCCGTCAGCATCCTATATTATTATACTCGCAGGCACTAACATAGTCATGCCTTATCAACTATACTTTTGGCCTGCTCCAATGTGGAGCTAAATGGTTAACCAAATAATGGCCTGCTCCCATACGCTTTGGGGATGAACCAATTCACGACCTGCTCCAATAGCTGAGCAGTGATAGGTCCCTAAATTAGGGCAGCACGGTAGCACATTGGCTAGCACTGTGGCATCACAGGGCCAGGGTCCTAGGTTCGATTCCCCGCTGGGTCACTATCTGTGTGGAGTCTGCGCATTCTCCCCGTGTCTACATGGGTTTCCTCCGGGATCCCCGGTTCCCTCCCACAGTCCAAAGACGTGCAGGTTAGATGGATTGGTCATGCTAAATTGCCCTCAGTGCCCAAAAGAAGGTTAGGAGGGGTTATTGGGTTACGGGGATAGGGTGCAAGTGAGGGCCTATGGGGTCGGTGCAGACTTGATGGGCAGAATGGCCTCCTTCTGCACTGTATGTGAGCGCCGGGAGTGTGACCAGGAGGACTGGCCTCCAGTGCCGAAAAAACGGTCGACGACCTCCACTCGGCAGCACGAGTGAGTAGACACCAACACCCCCTCCCCCCTGAGCTCCCCACCTCCGAGAATGTTCCGCCCTGCCCCTGAGACCTGTCTGCCCCCATGAGAGCATCTACTCCCCCAACTATCCATGTGACCCCCCCAACCCTCCCTCCATGCCCCTACCTTCAACCCTCCCCCAACACTCCCTTCACACACACCCCTCCCACCATTGTGAACCACGCTTGTGGCTAACAATGCCCCCTCGGTGTCTCCTCAAAAAAAGCTCTCACATCATCGCTGGGAGAGGGCCCAGACTGGCGGAGATGTGCCAGACCTAAGAATCCTCACCACCTTTGAGAAGCGTGGCCGGTGTGGCCGAGGACAGAGCGAACCACCTGGCTCCACCAGGAGGACCTGTCAAATGTGAGTTGTTATTGCCTTACTGACTGACCCATCCCTCCCACTGATTACATATCCATTCTCCTCTAGGTCCCCAATCTGACGGCGCCGGCCCATCTTGAGTGGCCCACTCACTTGCCTCCCACGAGACCACCTCGGAGGAAAGCTCCGAGGATGCCACTTTAATAGTCGCGGCACAGCAGTCATTCCCACCCTCCACCAGCGCAGATACACGCACCTCGGTGAGAAACGTTAGTGGACAGGCTTCGGAGGAACAATCTGGTGAGCACCACACTGCTGATAATGCACTTCAGGTGGAGGCAGGAACCCCCAGACGAGACAGCAGTCGGAGGTCTGCTGGATCCCAGGACCCAGATGGGTCCCAGCCTGATGCTGTGCCTGTGGAACAAAGTTACCCAGAGCTGATGGAGACAATAGGGAGCAGCCGGAACATTCAGAGGAAGATGTCAGTATCACACCAGCAGACCCACAGCCGCGAGGAGGAGCCCCAGAGGCTACAGGTACAAGATGTCACCGGCAATGCGTGGCATCAAGGCCAACACTGCTCGCGTGGTGACTGCAGTGGAAAGCCTGGTGCACGACATCGGCACCATTAGTAAAGGTGTCCAAGGCATTGCGCAGTTGGCGATAGCCATGGCTGAGGGCCTCGGCAGAATAACCACCTCACTGGGATATGTTACCCAGTACCAGGTTGACCTTGATGAGGTCTATGGGACATGTCCCGCTCTCAGATGAGAGGGGCCGAGGCACTGCGGAGCTTGTCTCAGTCGCAGGTGGGCATTGCCGGGGCGTTGCGGAGCATGTCCCAGTTACTGAGGAGCATCGAAGAGGGTGTTGACACGATGGTGCAAATCATGGGGAAACCCTGGAAAATGGCAGAGCCAAATGATGCAGGGGCAGCTGGGGCTCGAACCAGCTGTCCCTCCGTCCCAAGGTGAAACAACCGGGCAACCTCAAACAAACCAATGTTTGCAGCAAACCACCCAGCCTTCTGGTACAAAAGGTGAAGTCACACAGGATCAGAGGTGAGCTGGCAAGATGGATACAGAACTGGCTAGGTCACAGAAGGCAGAGAGTAGCAATGGAAGGGTGCTTTGCTGATTGGAGGGCTGTGCCGAGTGGTATTCAGCAGGGATCAGTGCTGTGACCTTAGCTCTTCATCGTATATATAAATGATTTGGAGGAAAATGTAACTGGTCTGATTAGTAAGTTTGAGGGCGACACAACGTTTGGTGGAACAGCAGATAGAGATGAGGACTGTCAGAGGATACAGCAGGATTTAGATAGTTTGGAGACTTGGGCGGCGAAATGGCAGATGGAGTTTAATCCGGACAAATGTGAGGTAATGCATTTTGGAAGGTCTAATAGAGCTGGGGAATATACAGTGAATATTGACAGTCAGAGAGATCTTGGTGTACAGGTCCACAGGTCACTGAAAGGGGCAACACAGGTGGAGAAGGTAGTCAAGAAGGCATACGGCATGCTTGCCTTCATTGGCCGGGGCGTTGAGTATAAAAATTGGCAAGTCATGTTGCAGCTGTATAGAACCTTAGTTAGGCCACACTTGGATTCAATTGGGTTCAATTCTGGTCGCCACATACCAGAAGGATGTGGAAGCTTTAGAGAGGGTGCAGAAGGGATTTACCAGGATGTTGTCTGGTATGGAGGGTATTAGCTATGAGAAGCGGTTGAATAAACTCGGTTTGTTCTCACTGGAACGAAGGAGGTTGAGGGGCGACCTGATAGAGCGCTACAAAACTATGAGGGGCATAGACAGAGTGGATAGTCAGAGACCTTTTCCCAGGGTAGAGGGGTCAATTAATAGAGGGCATAGGTTTAAGGTGCAAGATGCAAGGAGCAAGAGGAGATGTACGAGGTAAGATTTTTTTTACACAGAGGGTAGTGGGTGCCTGGAACCCGCTGCCAGAGGAGGTGGTGGAAGCAGGGACGACAGTGACGTTTAAGGGGCATCTTGACAAATACATGAATAGGATGGGAATAGAGGGATACGGACCTCAGAAGTGTAGAAGATTTTAGTTTAGACGGGCAGCATGATCGGCACAGACTTGGAGGGCCGAAGGACCTGTTCCTGTGCTGTACTTTTCTTTGTCCTTTGTTCTTCAGAACAGCGACCACGACACCATACAACCCTGCGATGGCAATCTCTGCAAGACGTGCCAGATAATTACATAGGTACCACCATTACACACGAGAACACCACCCACGTGGTACGTGGTACATACTCGTGCAACTCGGCCAACATTGTCTACCTCATACGTTGCAGGAAAGGATGTCCCAAAACGTGGTACATTGGCGAGACCATGCAGACGCTGCGACAACGGATGAACGGACATTGCGCAACATTCGCCAGGCAGGAATGTTCCCTTCCAGTCGGGGAACACTTAAGCAGTCAAGGGCATTCAGCCTCTGATCTTCGGGCAAGCGTTCTCCAAGACAGCCTTCAGGACACACGCCAACGCAGAATCGCCGAGCAGAAACTTATAGCCAAGTTCCGCTCACGAGTACGGCCTCAACCGGGACCTTGGATTCATGTTGCATTACATTCACCCCCTACCATCTGGCCTGGGCTTACGAAGTCCTACCAACTGTCCTGGCTTGAGACAATTCACACCTCTTTAACCTGCTCCATCTGGACCTGTAAAGACTTAATTACCTGCAAAGACTCGCATTCAAAGTATCGTCTTGCATTTTTGACTTTGTCTATATATATATGTTTCTGGAACCTACCTCTTCATTCACCTGAGGAAGGAGCAGTGCTACGAAAGCTAGAGGTTAAAGTCCAACAGGTGTGTTTCGAATCACTAGCTTTTGGAGCACTGCTCCTTCCTCGGATGAAAGTTGTGCTGTGAAGGAGCTGTGCTTCGAACGCTAGTGATTCAAAACAAACCTGTTGGACTTTAACCTGGTGTTGTAAGACTTCTTACTGTGATCACCCCAGTCCAATGGCAGCATCTCCACATCAGCAAAAGGGACAGGGAAGAAAGGCTGTGAGGACACCCTCCATGGGCACGGAAGGCCACGGGACATGGTCAGCAGCTGGCTGCCTCCACTTCTGATGTGCATCCTAGGTAGACACCTAGACGTAGAGCTGAGAAGACTAAGCATATCGAGGATAACTGAGGGCAACAGGGAAGGGAGGGGGAGGGTGGTAAGGTGGTAGGTAGAGGTTGAGGGAGTTGGAGAGTGGGTGGAGACTAGTGGGAGGGTATGGGGCAGCAACATCAGAAGAATGGGGAATTGTATTACACATTAAACAAGCTTGTACATCACCATTATAACACCTCTGCCACTTTCTTCCTCAATGCGGGCTGACTTCCGAACTCTTGAACCATCTCTTCAGGCATTTCCCCCTCCCCGTGGCACCCACCCATCCTCCGGCTGTGGACATGTCCCCGGAGTTGTGTCCCATCCTCTGGGTGTTTGAATGTTGGCTGCTGCGTCCCGCAATGTTCAGGCACAGTGTCCCGGCATCAAGGTGTGATTGGGTTGCTAGGCAATGACTCCCACATGCTACATGGCCTGCCCAAACAAGGGAATCCACTTCACCATGATTGCCAATTCCTTATTACCAATAGCCTTCAGCTGCATGGCCAGAGGCCTCAGCAGTCGGTGGGGGTTATGGGGGTTTGATGGGGCAGACTTGCAGGGACGTTTGCCCCCGGATCGGGTCCACAGGATCTAGGAGTTGGCATGGTGGTGCTGTGAGAGATTGCCCCCAGGGGATGCCACCCCAGTGCCTACCCCCCACCCTCCTATGGCAGCTCCCCCCTGCGGGGGGTCCCCCAACACCCACTGAGTACAGGGGCAGCAAGTCCAGTGCCCCCGGGCTCTTTGCCTGTGAGCAAAGATGGCTACTCACCTCCTCGGCTCCCCACAGAAGCCCCTCCACCAGGTTCACGTTTTTTTAAAAGGAGTACTAATTGGAACCAGGGTGAACACTTGCTGGGAAGGCCGCTGAATGACAGGAAGCCGCTCGATATGAGGTGTCTCCCGTTAATTGTATGGGAATAGGGCTTAACTGGTCATAATTGGTTTCTCACTACGCTACGGCGAGATCCCGATTTCATCCAAGGGAGCGGGCCAGTTGAATCGCAAATTGTTTGGTGCCTGGCGTGGTTCTCGTTTTTGGCCTCTCCCTCTATTCACCGGCCCTGTTTCGCTTGAGTGAGAGCATAACGAGGCCGGAGAATCGTGCCCACTGTCACTTGATCTGAATTGTCTTTACCAGGTACAGGCACTGCACAAAACCTAAAGGGTAGCATAGGAAGCAGGATCTGCATTTGGTAATGTGATAGGTTAAGAAGCAATAGCTGTCGGAACATGGCGTGAATGGCTGGATAGCAGCCAGCCAACTGTAAGGTGAAGGAATAAAGAAACAAACAACATAAAATTGTTGAACGGAGGAATGAGTCCAGAAAGTTTAAAGTGCTGAATCGAAAGGTGAGGTGCTGTTCCTCCAGCTTCACTCGAACCTTGTTGCAGGTGAAGGACAGAAACGTCAGAGTGGGAACAAAATGGATACTTGAAATAACAAATACCAGGAAACTCAGAGTTATGCTTGTGCACTAAGGATGTGTCCCACAGTGGTCACCCAATCTGTGTTTGCTCTTTTTCGGATGGTGAGAAGGGAGGCGGTAAAAGGCTAGGTGGTATATCTCCTGACCTTACATGGAAGAATGCCATCAGAAAGCGAGGAATATCAGGGGGGACTGAGGAGTGAACCAGGTGTCATGGAGGGAATGTTTGGAATGCTCAAGGAGGAGTGAAATCATCACACTGTTGGGACTGGCAATGATGGGAGGTTTACCAGTTGTCTCTGGAAGCTGGCGGGGTGGAAGGTGAGAATAAAATAAATCATATAATGGTTCTAAGACGGAGGTGAAAGGTTAAGAGCAGAAGCCATCAAATTGATTGTAAACAGTGGAGGGCCCTGTAAACTATGATGAGTGGGGTGTTTGGGTGGAGGTTGCAGAGAATTCTGGATTGAGGAAAAGGAAGCCATATCAGAAACGCCATCTAGAAGGTTACATCGTCTAAATAGATGCAGAGAGGTGTAGAATTTTAGAGAATGGAATAGAATCCTTTTCAGAAAAATCCAAAATTAGGATGCAAGGAAGTTTAGTCAAGATAAATGTGAGTGCCTCTGGGCCTCAGCTGTTTATTAGTTGTTTAGAATACACCCTCCCCTGCCCTCCTTTTATTTGTTCAGCTGCAACACCCTAGTCCACACCTTAGTCGCACCAACGTCCCTCCCTTTTCTATGACACCTTTCCATGAAAGCGCAGGAGATGCCACACCTGACCTTTTACCTCTCCGTTCTCTCCATAGGCCCCAAATATTCTTTACAGGTGAGACAGTGAATTACTTGTGCTTCTGTCAATTAGTATGCTGTATTCATTGTTCATGATGTGGTCTAAACACAGACTGGGTGACCACTTTGTGGAACATTCAGTTCCCAAGCATGACCCTGAAAGTTCTTGTCGATTGCTATTTCAATTCTCCACCTTGTTTCCTCTCTGAACTTTCAGTCCTTGGCCTGCTACAGTGTTCCTATGAAGCTCAATGCAAGCTCGAGGAGCAGCACCTCGAGGCTTGATTTAGTGTTCTACAGCCATCTGTCTGTAAGACACTGAGCTCAACAATTTTGAATTTTAGAGTTTGTTATTAAAGATGAGATTGTGAAGTACTTGGAAGTGCATGGTAAAATAGGACTGAGTCAGCACGGTTTTGTCAAAGGGAGGTCATGCCTGACAAATATGTTAGAGCTCTTTGAGGAGGTAACAAAGAAGTTAGACAAAGGAGAACCAGTGGACGTGATTTATTTAGATTTCCAGAAGGCCTTTGACAAGATGCCGCATAGGAGACTGTTAAATAAGTTAAAAGCCCATGGTGTTCAGGGTAAGATCCTGGCATGGATAGAGGATTGGCTGACTGGCAGAAGGCCGAGAGTGGGGATAAAGGGATCTTTTTCAGGATGGCAGCCGGTGACTAGTGGTGTGCCTCAGGGGTCTGTGCTGGGACCACAATTTTTCACAATATACATTAATGATCTGGAAGATGGAACTGAAGGCACTGTTGCTATGTTTTCAGGTGCTACAAAGATCTGAAGAGGGACAGGTAGTATTGAGGAAGCAAGGGGCTGCAGAAGGATTTGGCCAAGCTAGGAGAGTGGGCAAATGAAATACAATGTGGAAAAGTGTGGGGTTATGCACTTTGGAAGAGGAATTTAGGCATAGACTATTTTCTAAATGGGGAAATGCTTCGGAAATCAGAAACACAAAGAGACTTGGGTATCCTTGTTCACGATTCTCTTAAGGTTAATGTGGAGGTTCAGTCGGCAGTTAAGAAGGCAAATGCAATGTTAGCATTCATGTCAAGAGGGCTAGAATACAAGAACAGAGATGTACTTCTGAGGCTGTACAAGGCTCTGGTCAGACTCCATTTGGAGTATTGTGAGCAGTTTTGGGCCCCGTATCTAAGGAAGGAAGTGCTGGCCTTGGAAAGGGTCCAGAGGAGGTTCACAAGAATGATCCCTGAAATGAAGAGCTTGTCGTATGAGGAACAGTTGAGGACTCTTGGTCAGTACTCGTTGGAGTTTAGAAGGATAAGGGAGGATCTTATTGAAACTTACAGGTTACTGCGTGGCCTGGATAGAGTGGACGTGGAGAGGATGTTTCCACTTGTAGGAAAAACTAGAACCAGAGGACACAACGTCAGACTAAAGGGACGATCCTTTAAAACAGAGATGAGGAGGAATTTCTTCAGCCAGAGGATGGTGAATGTGTGGTACTCTTTGCCGCAGAAGGCTGTGGAGGCCAAATCACTGAGTGTCTTTAAAACAGTAATGGATAGGTTCTTGATTAGTAAGGGGATCAGGGGTTATGGGGAGAAGGCAGGAGAATGGGGATGAGAAAATATCAGCCATGATTGAATGGCGGAGCAGACCCGATGGGCCGAGTGGCCTAATTCTGCTCCTATGTCTTATGGTTTTATGGAATCATAACCTCCCTATGTGTTCTTTCATTTGTTTTGTTTTTCATTTCTTTTTTTGTTCCTTCAATTTTCATTCAGCTGGCTGCTATTTTGCCATTTACACCTCTTCAACACACATCTTTTTTTACTTTACCTGTCCCATTACAACTCCCTTTGGCTTTTGTACCACGGGATCTTTTGTCATTTAATATCTCCAATCGTCCACCCTATCACGGACCTCACCTTTCGTTCATCCCTCCCCACCCTATTTTAATGCTCTAAAGCCATTACATTTCTATCTTTCCTCAGTTCTGATGAAAGGTTATCGACCTGAAACGTTAACTGTTTCTCTCTCCATAGATGCTGTTTGACCTGTTGAGTGTTTCCAGCATTTCCTGTTTTTGTTTTGCTTTTGGAAAGGTACCTGCAAGGAGATGCGTAAGCATGATAGGTTGTGTATTGAATGGAGTATTGGTCATTTTGTTGGATAAAGTTGCATATGCTTTTTATTGTGCTGAATTATTTTGATATTGCGGCCGAAAGGATGCTATGATAGTCTGTCACAGAGAGGTCATAAGGTATGGAACTATTGAACAACGGGGATCTAGGCAACAGAACCTGATGATGTGCTTGTGAACAGTTCATTTAGAACATGGACGTGCTGACTGCCTCCCTTCCTCTATCTCCTTTTGAGGTGCTTGCCAAACCCTGGGCTGCTGCTTGTGTAGCACAGAATCAATTAGGCTTCTCCTTCCACTGCTGAACATCTAATCTTCAAGATATTGAGCAGATGATCATTCACTGTCATCCAGGCCTGTTGGTTTATTGACTGACTTCAATCATAATAAGTAGAGTTCCGCGTTGGTTGCAGTCTTGATTTTGGCGAAAATTGCATCCAATTTGAAAAGTGTCCATTTACATATCACCAAATACAAAATCTGCCATGACTCAGAGCAATCAGGCAGTGTTTTGGAACATTATTTTTGGAAAAATAATTTTGCTTTAAAAATACTCCTTGCTATATTCATGATGATTACTAAAGCTGGAAAGGAATTTATCACAAAAAGGATCATTCTCTGTGAGTGACCCAATTTTAAATGACTGAAGATGACTTTTTAAAAAATAGACAAAACTAATTGCTAATTAGATTGGGGTACAATCAAAGAGCAAAGAAAAGTACAGTACAAAACAGGCCCTTCGGCCCTCCAAGCCTGCGCTGACCACGCCGCCCGTCTAAACTAAAATCGTCTACACTTCCGGGGTCCGTATCCCTCTATTCCCATCCTATTCATGTATTTGTCAAGATGCCCCTTAAACGTCACTATCGTCCCTGCTTCCACCACCTCCTCCGGCAGCGGGTTCCAGGCACCCACTACCCTCTGTAAAAAAAACTTGCCACGCACATCTCCTCTAAACCTTGCCACTCGCATCTTAAACCTATGCCCCTAGTAATTGACCCCTCTACCCTGCGAAAAAGTCTCTGACTATCTACTCTGTCTATGCCCCTCATAATTTTGTAGACCTCTATCAGGTCGCCCCTCAACCTTCTTCGTTCCAGTGAGAACAAACCAAGTTTATTCAACCTCTCCTCATAGCTAATGCCCTCCATACCAGGCAACATCCTGGTAAATCTCTTCTGCACCTTCTCTAAAGCCTCCACATTCTCTCGTGTGGTGACCAGAATTGAACACTATACTCCCAAGTGTGGCCTAACTAATGTTCTATACAGCTGCACCATGACTTGCCAATTTTTATACTCAATGCCCCGGAAAATGAAGGCAAGCATGCTGTATGCTTTCTTGACTACCTTCGCCACCTGTGTTGCCCCTTTCAGTGCCCTGTGGACCTGTACACCAAGATCTCTCTGACTGTCAATACTCTTGAGGGTTCTACCATTCACTGTATATTCCCTACCGTTATTAGACCTTCCAAAATGCATCACCTCACATTTGTCCGGATTAAACTCCATCTGCCATCTCGCCGCCCAAGTCTCCAAACGATCTAAATCCTGCTGTATCCTCTGACAGTCCTCATCGCTATCCGCAATTCCACCAACCTTTGTGTCGTATGCAAACTTACTAATCAGACCAGTTACATTTTCCTCCAAATCATTTACATATACTACAAACAGCAAAGGTCCCAGCACTGATCCCTGCGGAACACCACTAATCACAGCGCTCCAATCAGAAAATCGTCAGTACCTTTATAAGTTCAAGACGTACAAAATCTTTGAAAACTGACCTACTCGTGTCCATGTGCCTAACGAGTCCAACTGAATTCTTGGAGTCCCCTCGGAAGCCTGCAAACAAGTGCATTAGAGACTCCCAATTGTGATTAAATCACTCTTGTGGCATCGCTCATTTTGTGAGTGGATCTATTGCTTCTAACAATATTTTTAAAACTAGCACAATTGATTTTGGACACGAGTTGGGCTGAATGTAATTTGTGCTTACGCCAGTTATGTTGATGTTGGTAGAATTGCTTTGAAACAGCCAATGCAATGGAGCAACATCTAAGATTTTCAGCCGTGGCCCCAGTATTGCCCCAGGCCTCACAAAGGCCATCCTTACAAATAATACTCATAAAATAACCCTTCTGTGTTTTCTTGTTTTTTTTCCCACTTACAGTTCACAATTACTTGCAAACTTTCTATCATGTTCTGATTTTCACAGTGCAATCTGAGCAATATAGTGTTTTAGTGAAAACTAAACCAGTCATAATGGATTTCTCTTTAACATAGTTTGTTGATAGAGGATTGAAAAACCCTTTTCTGCTTGGTTGTCATGCACTATGGGTAACCAGGTTGCATTCTGTGCAATGTGATCTACGTTCCAAACTGCTTCCCTCGCGACCATCTCCATTCGTCTCCCTGGTAACTGTCTGAGATGAAGCCAGTCTGCTCACAATCTTCATGTCATATTTGACCCCAATGACCTTAAAACCTCATATTCATGCCAACACTAGTCACTAGTACAATCTATTTTCACTTCTGTAACATCATCTGATTTCACCCCCGATTCAGCTCATTTGCTGCTGAAACCCTCCTTCATGTCTTTGTTACCTCTAGACTTGACTAAAATTCACTCTTAACTAGCATCCTGTATTCTTTCCCAACCCACCACATGTTCATACATTAAAGATGCTATATAAATTCTTGTTTCCACAATTGATTATCTTATTATGGAAGATTGCTTCAGTATAATGGCCTTGACAGAAACTTGACTGCAGAGTGATGATACCCTACATCTAATTGAAGCCTTCCTGCTTCATCTTTAGCCACTTGCCTTTCCTAGATCATTGCAGTAGTGGGCTGGCTTCACAATGAAAACTCATGCTGACCTGTCCACTTACTAAAAGCAAAATCTGAAACCAAAGAGAAAATGCTGGAAAATTTCAGTAGATCTGGCAGTATCTGTAGGAGAGAAAAGAGCTAATGTTTTGAGTCCAGATGACCCTTTGTCTTGATGCGGTTGACCATACCATCCTCCTCCATCACTGCTCCACTGTCATTCAGCTGGGTCAGATCGCACAGCCTAATCCACAAATGGTTTCTCTTCCCATTCCCAAACAGTTGCCTCTGGTGTCCTCCAAAGATCTATCCTAAGATGTCTCCTATTTCTGATCTACATGCTGTCCCCAGAACCAACAGCCCAAAACACAACTAGTTTCCACAAGTACATTCAAGACACCCAGTTCTTTTCTCAGCACCACCCCTCTCGACCCCTCGACTGTTTCTAAATTGTCAGACTGCTTACTCCAACATCCAGTTCTAGGTGAGCAAAGATTTCCTCCATTTAAATATTGGAAAGGTGGAAGCAATTGCGTTTGCTACTATAAACTCCGCTTCCTTTCTACTGACTCCATCCCTATCCCAGGCAACTTTATGAGGCTGAAACAGACTGTTCACAGCCTTGGTGTCAAATTTGACTCCAAAACGAGCTTCAAACAATTTATCTTTGCTGTATTAATAATGCCTATTTCCACCTCTGTAACAACATCCATCTCTGCCCATGCCTCAGCTCTTCTGCTGTTGAAACCCTGATCCTTACCTTTGTTAATCCGAGACTTGGACCAGCCTCTCCCAATCTACCATCTGTAGACGTGAGGTCTTCCAGAATTTTGATGTTGATGCTCTTCATCTTTTGGCCCACACTAACTCCCAGTTAAACAATGCTATGATTTTAAAATAATCACCCCTCTCTATTTCTGTAATCATTTCCAGCCCCACAATCCTTTTGAGATATAGGTGTTCATCTAACATTTGAACATCCTGAATTTAAACACTTCACCATCAGTAGCTAGGACCCAACCTCCAGAATTCCCTCCCTTAACATCTAAAACTCTTCCAACTCACTTTCTTCCTTTAAGGTACTACTTTCCTTCCTTAAGTGGCTTTGTGCCATTTTTTTGTTTTATAATGCCTCCGGGAAGCACCGTGGATATTTTACACATATAAATACAAGTTGTGTCCCTTCCTTGTGGCAACCTTCCCCATTATAGCTTCCTATGTTCACACATATAATGGAAAACTGCCAATGTAAATCTTGCACCTCATGCATTCCAAGTGTTATGATCAACTAATACACTGGCATTGAAGGCAGTCCAGAGAAGCTTCACTACATTGATACTGGATACAGAGGGATTTTCTTATGAGGAGAGGTTGAGTAGGTTGGGCCTGTTTAGAAGAATGAGAGGTGATCTTATTGAGACATATAGGATTCTCAGGGAGCTTTACAGTGCAGATGCTGGGAGGTTGTTTCCCCTTGTGGGAGAGTCAAGCACCAGAGGGCATAATCTCAGAGTAAGGGATTGTCCATTTAAGACAGATGGGGAAGAATTTCTTCTCTCAGAGGGTAGTGAATCTGTGAAATTCTTTGTTGCAGAAGGCTGTAGAGCCTGTGTTGTTAAATATGGTCAAGGCTGACATATTTGTAATCAGTAAAGGAATCAAGGGTTATGGGGATAAGGCAGGAACGTGGAGTTGAGGATTATATCCTTTGGTGACCATATCCTAATTTGCAGCAAGTCCGGTTCATCCTATTTCTTGTTGAGGGGCTGGTTTAGCACAGTGGGCTGAACAGCTGGATTGTAATGCAGAACAAGGCCAACAGCACAGGTTCAATTCGCGTATCGGCCTCCCCGAACAGGCGCCGGAATGTGGCGACTAGGGGCTTTTCACAGTAACTTCATTGAAGCCTACTTGTGACACTAAGGGATTTTCATATCAGATCAATCATGATCTCATTGAAAGGCAGTGCAGACTCAATGGGCCAAATGGACTCCTGCTCTAACATCTTATCGTCTTACCTACAAATACACACACATAATTCTAAGGTAATGGGCTTCATGGGTAATAAGGAAGGAATCAATTCTATCGGCACTTAGTGAAGAGCGATTTGTTGAAGGAAATGCTTTTCCTCTTGTTACTTCTTGACAGTTAAGATTTTTTACTCATGGGATGTGGTCATTGCTGGCTCGGCCAGCATTTATTACCCATCCCGAATTGCACTTGAACTGAGTGACTTGCTAGGCCATCTCTGTGGATCTGGAGTCACATGTAGGCCAGACCGGGTAAGGATGGCAGATTTCCTTTCCTGAAGGACATTGGGGAAATAGCTGGGGTTTACGGCAGTGGTTTCACGGTCACCAATAGCTTTTTAATTCCAGATTTTTATTGAATTCGAATTCCACCAAGATACTTCTTTACCTCCTCGAGGGTTTACAAAGCAAATCAGGGAATATAGTTTTTCTCCCTCTCACACATGCCTTTTTACTACTGACCTCAGTTTAAAACATACTTAAGATTATAGAACAAAATAAATAATTTACAATGTATGAAATTAGCCATTGTTTTCCTGTTATGAATGCAGCTGCCTCAACTCATTACAGAAACCATCATCCATGTTATGTCTCGACTATTCTGATGCTGCTTTGACCAGACTTCCAACTTCCACTTTACGTACACTTGACCCCATCCAAACATTGGTGACCATATCCTAATTTGCACCAAGTCCGGTTCATCCTATTTCTTGTTGACCTCTATTGACTCCTAGTCCGGCAAAGGTTCAGTTTAAAAATACTCATCCTTGTTTTCAGAACCATATATAGCCTCAGTTTTCCTACTTGGTCACCTGCTCCAACTCGACAAACCCACCCAATTCCGGTTTCTTACACCTCCCTGACATTGGTCAATTCTTCACTGGTAACCATGCCTTCACCTGCTTCAGGAGTAAACTTTAGAATTACATTCGCTGAAACTCTCCACCTCACTCTCCTCCTTTAATACATTCTATAAACCCTACCCCTACAATTGAGCTTTTGGCTACCTGTCCCTAATACCTCTTTATGTAACTCAGCATCAAAAAAAATGTTTGATAAGCTTCCTGTGAATGGGATACGTTACTATAAAATTGCAAGTAGCTGCTGCTCCTGTTGAATACAACATCGACAATAAACATAATTAGGACCGTTGAAATTTGTTTTCTAGCTTTTGTTCAAATAATTTTGCAAACCTATGTAGAAATGGTAAAGCAATGGAAAACAGTCCATCAGTGCGGCTGATAATGAACATACAAACAATGGTGGACAGGAAAGGACCTTCTCTTCCATTCAGCCTGATACACAATCTTGCACCACAATATATATGCTCCGTATCTCTTCCCTCTCCTACTGAAAGCCATGTAATTTCCTCAGAGAGGTGAAGAGCTGGATTAAAACCAATTTGTGGAAACAATCCTGGAAAATCTAAACATTGATGCAGCCAAAGAAAGTATGAAAACTGCTGATCCTCAGACTGCACAATCTAAATTCAGGTCACAGAACTAGCCCTTATCAAGGGCTTCTGAGAGAAATCAAATATAATCCTTAACAAAGGTACTGAAAGACAGTCCAACAGACACATGCAATTATGACACCATGAAAGTGGCCGAGGCTTTAAATCAGATGAGGTGCTCTTTCGAGTGTTAAAAATATCAGTTATTGAGGGGAAAATAGCTTATTTGTTGCCGTTGTTAGGTACTGAGTAAAGTATAGATTATTGGTACTGAGTTCAAATATGCACAATTCTGACAAGTTTCTGACTTGTTCCTTCGCAAATTCTCAAATGAACATCTAATTCCAACAAAGCGACAATTAATAAAAAGAAAAGAAATGCACTGAATGCTGTACCTTTCTTGAACAGTGAGTAATGCGATTAGATTGATTTGGGTGGTTGGGGAATAGAATTTTTTAAAAATCGAAGAGTGGACCAATAACATCTATAGCTAAATTGCTTTCCTGATTTATTGTTCAGTAGTGCGAATCTAACTCTAAATTATTTCTTTGAGGATTGCACACATTTAACATCTTAGCACATTTGTGCACTGACATGTAAGCAAGGAGCACTACCCCCAATAGATTGAAAATAATTTTGCTTTCATCCCAAATCACGAGCAAATTAGGAGCACCTGAAGCTTAGGGAGATGTTACTTTTAGCCTCTCAGTTGAGAAATGAACTAAAACGATTCCAAAGAGGAATAAAACCAAGTTAAAACTGTGGAAACTTATACCTTGAGTTTACGAACAGCATCCTTCACAATTTCTGTACCCTTTGGTTGTTCAACTTCAGCATTGCCAAGGAACTGAAAGATATAATTGTAATTATTGAACAAATGCGTGCACAACGTTAAATCATTTGGTTACAATTCTGACTGTGCAGGGCAGTTTAGAATCCGACTGGAATGACACATGTAGCAAAAAAGAATTTAACATCAATTCGGCACTCAGAATAGGGGATTTGATTGTAAACAATTAACCTGTTTATAATGTATGATTAGTGGCTATATAAGTGCCTCATTCTGTTCCTGCTGTTATCTATTTAAATGCCCATACCAGGTGGTTAGGCTGGTTGCGTTTACTGGGTGAGCTGGTGCCACTCACAAGGTATATCTTCCCTTTAACACTCCCCATTGGCCTCTCAAATCCAGCTCCATACCTCCTTTACTGGGGCCTGCCAGCCAAGTCTCACCGATACCCCAGACTTACCTGAAGTCACGCCTCCAATAGCTTCTCTTTGAGGACGGCCTACAGTTCCAACAGTGGCCACCATTTAAATCTGGGTCTGCAGAGCTGACGGTCAGTCAGATTGTCTGGCAACGATTATAGGGCAGTCCTTCTTCCCGAGATAGGGGTAGAAGTCTCGTCTCCAGCCAATGAAGGCTCCATGGAGCATTAATGGCTGTGAGGTAGCCAATGTTGGTGGGGATACATTCCCCATCAATTGGTTGGGTGATGGAGTGGAAAGAGTCCTGCCCTATAATCCTTCCACCTCTAGCTTCCTCTGCGTCTTTCCCACTAGTAAGTAGCTTATAGGCCACACCGAGCGATGCATTTTTTTGTTCCTTAGCTCTAGACCAATAGATCTGCTCTTGACTCTCTCAGACATTGGGTGGGATTCGCCGTTTCTGAGACTAAGTGTTGACGCCAACGCAGGATCCATGGACTTTCGTGACAGCAAAACTGGTGCCGCACCTGGATCGATTCAGCTACTGTTAAGCGGCTAGCAGCGGCACCAGGTGGGACACAATCGGTGTCGGATTTGCCGGTTTCACGATTGACACTCAGGAGGCTGACAAGCTGAAGCCGCATATACACACTTCAGTCCCCACACCATTCCAGCCAACAAGATGGCAGTAAAACGCGTGTCCCACGTTTCGCGGATGTAGAGCTGGAGATCCTCCAGGACGCTGTCGAGGAGAGGAGGATGACCCTGTACACCAGCCCGGGAAGGAGGCCGCCAACCACCGCCATTTGTCATGTCTGGGAGCAGGTGGCAGAAGCCATCAGCATCTGGGCTGGCCAGCAGTGCTGTAAAAAACTGCACGACCTCCTGGCCAGGGTGAGTAGGCAGCACTGTGCCCCTGGCACTAACCCCCGTCCCAAAATCCCATAACCCTACATCTCCCCCACCCATAGAACGGCAGAGCCCCCATCCTGCACCACATGCCGGCACCCATATTGGCTGCCATAGCCGGGTGTCCTGGCCGCTGAGGCCACCATCTACCCACACCCTGGGCTGCATGCGTCGGACTGTCTAACACGTCGTTTTCTGTTTCCCGCCCAAACCCAGCACAGCTGCCAGGAGCGGGAAAAGACAGAAGGGGGACCGCCGGATCTGCGACCCCTCACTGTGGCAGAGCAGAGGGTCCTGGACATGGTCGGCAGCCTGGAGGAAAGGGAGGGTGCCAAGGTGGAGCTCGGTGCAGGCAAGGAAGTGAATCCCCGCTTATTTGTGGTTCCCCATGCCACGTGTGTCAACCACCTTCACCCCCAAAACGCCCTCACCCCCCAACCTCACCCCCACCCACCCCCACTCCCCCCAGTCCGTGGTCCATTTAGGCGTCTCACTTTGTGCCTTACAGGACCTGCTGGTGATGGGATAGGTCCATCTGACATCCCCCGCCCCCAGCTACAACAATGAGATGGGAGTAGCTCGGTCACCAGCCCTCTGCCCGAGACTCAGGAGTTTGGGCCGGAGGATGACAAATGATTTTCTGTCACCCTCCATCATCCCATAGACATTCACCTCGGTTGGCACTTTAGTGAAGAGGCTCCTGGGACACTCTCTGCTCCGCACCACACAGCTGGTCCAGTAGAGCAGGTGGAGGTGGGAACACCAGAGGGGGCGTATGGTCGGAAGGCAGGCCGACCCCAGGAACTAGCTGCCGTCCAAATGGTTTTTGGGCTTCTGGAATGGACGGTCCCATCAAGGCCAGAGGCCCCCATGGTGCCAGTCACCGACGGAGACAGGGGAGCAGGGATGGAGGTGGAGGGAGGGGAACATGCGGGTATGGAGCCCGCAGTGCCAACCGGAGCCACCATATAGTCCTGTGGACCTCGTTGGACAAGGGGGAATACACCATGCTAACATGTCGGCCT